>NC_077228.1:10130132-10436822 GCF_027887165.1 Monodelphis domestica | reverse complement strand
CAGACCACAGAGCAAAGAAAGGCTGAGCTCTGCCTAGTGGAAGGAATTACTATACTAGGAATTCTCTGCACTAAAGAAATTACACATCCACTTTTTTATTCATAGGGCATGCTATTCTATTACACTAGGTATTCTCATGCTTCTTGATTTTTGTCACTTGAAGTGATGGCAACCAATATTTTCAGTAGTAAAAGGGTTCAGGGAAACCTCTCTTGATATGGTGGATCCTCCCCCATTCCCAATAATCCACTTATAAGATGACAGAGAAAGGACCTAGATTTTAGAATGATGCATCCTTGGCCCCTTGGTAATCCATTCCTTCCTAGGAGGATATGGTGGGATTTCTGATTGGTCCCCATTGACTATAACTGTCTTCTGGGGACTGGTGGTTCAAGGTCCAGGAGCAAGATCTCTCTTGCCAGAGACCCATCTCTCACCCTGCCTCATCCACCCCCTCCACACTTTGGAAAAAGGGGCAAGGAAAGAGGTGCAAATGAAATCCTCAAGGGCTGAGAGCTCTAAAAAATACAACCAGATTATTTTTATAAGCTACAGAGTGGAGGATTCTTTACTAAGAGAGTGTTCCCTGGGCCTCCATCAGCTTGATTTGAGAACTATTCAAGTCAATTTGGAATTAATAATGACCTTCGACCTGTCAATTCATTGGCCAGATTAGGGAATTCCTCAATTCAATGAGGGACTCCCATAAGCAGTTCTGGATATTTCTAATGAAGACTATGTCTAGACTGCTCCTCCTCAATGGACTAAGTGACAATTGAATAGACGGTAGACAAGTCAGTAATGAGCAAAGCCCAGATAGCAATTATCATCTCTTGAGCAGGAGGACTTGGATGATAAGATTTAGAACCCCCCTCATTAGATGGCTGGCTTTCTTTCAAATTTAAAACACTCTGATTCCCTGGGGAAAGGACAAAAGGAACCCACCTGAGCACTATGCTCACAGCTCTTACTCATGGCACCATCTTTGTAGTCTTCTCTTGCTTCTTGGTTTTTCTTGACTTAACTTCAAAGTCAAGGGCACTCTGGAGCAGACCCAGAACGGGGAAAGCTCCAGCCAGCAGCATAGATACTTGCTCTAATCTCTTGAATCACTCTGCCCTGTGAACATGGGCAGAAGTAGGTTACATGGGGATAACTTTTCTCTGGTGGGAATATGCTCACACATCTCCTGTTCTTCTATTTGCTCCGTGTATGTACTTGGAAGATTTGCTATAAGACAGGAATGGAAAGTACACAAGATGAGACATTGTCAGTAGGCTATGCACCATCAGAAAGATTACTTGCATTTCTTTCATTCTTTCTTTCTTTCTTTCTTTTTTTCTTTCTTTCTTTCTTTCTTTCTTTCTTTCTTTCTTTCTTTCTTTCTTTCTTTCTTTCTTTCTTTCTTTCTTTCTTTCTTCCTTCCTTCCTTCCTTCCTTCCTTCCTTCCTTCCTTCCTTCCTTCCTTCCTTCCTTCCTTCCTTCTTTCTTTCTTTCTTTCTTTCTTTCTTTCTTTCTTCCTTCCTTCCTTCCTTCCTTCCTTCCTTCCTTCCTTCCTTCCTTCCTTCCTTCCTTCCTTCCTTCCTTCCTTCCTTCCTTCCTTCCTTCCTTCCTTCCTTTCTTTCTTTCTTTCTTTCTTTCTTTCTTTCTTTCTTTCTTTCTTTCTTTCTTTCTTTCTTTCTTTCTTTCTTTCTTTCTTTCCTATTTTAGAATTGATTCTAAGTATTGATTCCAAGACAGAAGAGTGGTAAGGGCTAGACAATTGGGATAAAGTGACTTGCTCAATGTCATACAGCTAGGAAGTATTTGAGGAAGAATTTGTGTCTGGACTTTCAGGAAAAAAAGAAGTCACCGTAGGTGTACCTACCCTTCTTAGAAAACTTTTAACAAAAAGTATGAGAAAGAAAATGTTGGCCTAGAAGGTCTTTAACAGGCATTTATATTAGGAAAATGGTAGATCTCAATCATTTCCAACTCCTACTGGAAGCTCCAAGTTAAAGCCAGGAGAAATTTTAAAAACTGCTAAACCAATATTGGAGCCAGAGCCAAATCACTAACACCCTTCTAGGTAGACTCCCCACTTGTTTCTCATCTTGACTTGTCTATGGTCTTATTCAATTGTTATTTAAGCTCTTGATGAGAACCAGTCTAGACATGATCTCCATTACAGACATCCAGAACGTCTTCAGACCCAAAACAATGAATTTTGTTACCCAGTGGTAGTACTTTAGAGGAGACAACAACTCATGGAAGTGTCAGAGAAAAGCTTACCTCTCATAAGCTCCTTTTTCATGGGGAACTTTCAACTGCTATAATTTTTGGTTCTTTTCTTCTTCTAAGTCAACTTGGTGAACCTTTTCTGAGTTTGAATGCCCAGAGGACAAATCCAAGGAGACTGTGAGCCTCTGCATTACCAGAGAGAGCTGAGGGAAGAAGTGTTTGCTTTGGGTGGCTGGACAGAGGGGTGGGGCATGAAAAAAAATGTCCTCAGGCTCTGGGAAGAGAGGTAACAGAACAGCTCCCTGAGTGCCAGCTCTGCACGTGTGCCACATCTTCACCAATGCTGTTCTAAGTTCTTCATGGTATTTGCTATTACCTACCTCATCATAGTATCCCATGTATCTCTCCTTGCCCCCTCCCCAGGAGCCATCTCATATGACAAATAGTATTTTTAGAGAAAAAAATAAGATAGCGTTCTTTTATTTTCAGTGACTGATGAGGAGCTTGCTGTTTTTGATTTATTAAATGACAAATCAATATAGACACATGAAGATCCATTGGATAAATAGTAGTTGGGTGCCAGCATGGGCAACAGTGCTGTACTAGGCACCAAAGGGTATATTAGCATCAATAAGATCCAATCGTTCCCCTTATGGAACTTAAAATATTTTGAGAAGGTAAGGACATTGAACGCACTTTAATAAAATAGCACAAAGTGAATAAAAGGTTTTAGAATTGAAAAGAGGGAAGGAAGCTCATTTGTGGATCAGGAAATCTAGGCAAGGGAACCTTTGAGAGGAGACTTGAGAGACGGTAGGATTCCAGTGGGTAGAGATAAGGTTAGGGAAGAGCATTGGAATTACACCCAGAGGGGTCATATTTAGAAGTAGAAGGAGCCTTTGAGGCATTCTGGTCGATCTAACCCTTTTATTTATTTTATTTATTGGCTTTTTAGTTTTTAAAACTTTATTAAACATTTTCAAAATCGCATTGGCTTAAAAAATCCTTACCTTCTATCATAGAATTCATACTAAGTTTCATTTCCAAGGCAGAAGATTGTAAGGCCTAGGAAATGGAGCTTAAGTGACTTGTCCAGGGTCATATAGCTAGGAAGTATCTCAGGCCAAGTTGGAACCCAAGGCCTCCTAACTCTAGCTCTTTATCCACTGATCCACTGAGATGTCCCTCTCATTGACTTAAAAAAATCCTTACCTTCTATCTTGGAATCAATACTCTGTATTAGTTCTAAGGCAAAAGAGTGGTAAGAGCTGGGCAGTGGGTAACCCCTTTATTTTAGATGGAGCCCAGGGATGGGAATTGACTTTCCCAAAGTCCTGAAAGTATTTTAAGTGGGAGATCCAGGGTATAGCCCAGGGCTTTCCCTTAACCTCCAAAACTAGTATTCTTCTGGCTCCAAAAGGCTACTTTCCTTAAGGAATAAAGGCAGCAAGTTAATATAAGCTGGAATTTGGTGGTGAAGTGCAGAGAGCACTGGGCTTAGAGTCAGTAATACCTGAGTTCAAATCCAACTTCAGATATTAGCTGTATGACCCTGGGAAGGTCACTTCACCTCTATATACCTCAGTTTCCTCATTTGTAAAATGGGGATAATTCAAGCATCTATCTCTCAGGACTACAGGAGGGTCAAATGAAATAATAACTGTAAAATGCTTAGCTCAGTGCTTGGCACACAGTCAGTGCTATGCAATGTTTATTCCCTTCTCTTCCCTATATTTAGTAAAAGAATGACCTTATACATGTCCATTGAAAAGATTAATCTGAAAAAGCAAATTATGGAGCATACATTGGAAGAATTGGAAGGAACTAAGGAAAGGAGTTAGGTTTGGGTATTGCAATCTAAATTATAACAAGAAGGGATCAAGGGGGCTTAAATGGCTTTCCTCAGAGAGACAGACCAAAAGAAAGGAGGAGGAAGAAAAGGAGAGAGCAGAGCGAGGGAGGGTTGTATTTAAGGAGGAAACTAGTAAAGACACGGCCGGATGGGAAAATTTCTAGCTCAGTCTAAGCAATAATCCATCAAAATGACTTCTCCAAATTGAAGCTATAATTGTTAGTGATGATTTGGAAGGCGACACCCAGGCAAAGAAGATGGTATTAGATTTCTCCTCTTGGTGCCTGCTATTTGTTGCTTCGCCCATAAGAAAAGATAAGTTGTGTTCCCTAAAGGGAAGAGCTGTCCCACGGCATTCCTGTGCCCCCCAGAAACAGAGCAGAAGTCCCATACGTGCCTTCTCTGGCTCCTTCCATTATCTCCAGTCTTGTTAGGTCATGTGTAAATACCATCCCTCTGGTATTATTACAACCTGCTTCTTTGCTCTACTCCAACCCCTGCTAGAGCAAAAATAGTGGGGGGGGGGGCAGTTCCCACTAAAGATCCCCATCAGATTTAAGGAGCAATTTTTTTCCTTTTGTGAAAGATAAATCAATCTTGAACCAAACAATGCATATTCTGGTTCAACTCAGTTGCTGCTGCCTCATTTGGGACACATGACCTATTGCTGGAACCTTTCCCAAGGCCAATTAGTTCTGGGGCTGCCGCTGTATATACATGGGGGGGCAGGGAGAAGGAGGGGAAACAGACATAATGGGGTGTTGCTGGACAATACAAATATCATCAAGGATAGCTAAGCAGGAAGTCCAGGGGAGAGCCAATGGGGTCCTGAGCCACATTAATAACAGAATAGAATCCCAGCCCTTCTGAATGGGAAGGGAGCTCTTTGGCCATCAAATCCAACCTGTGCCTAAAAGGAACCCCCATTTTGGGACTTGCCAAGAGGTCATTCAGGCTCTGCCTGGAAACCTCCAATAAGAGAGCTGGTTCATTGGGTATTATCAAGGCAGCCCATATCCATCCACTCCAGCCTTCATTGTTGGCAAGTTTTTCCTGCCCTCAAGGCTGAATTGACTTCTTTGTAATTTGCATCAATAATAACAATATAATATATAAAAATATATTCAATATAGGCATGACAACAATTACAACAGTAATGATAACAACAGCAATCAAACAACAGTAATGATAAGGGCAAGCTAATGAGTCAAAGATAGGTTGGCAGCTGTCTTGGTGGAAGGAGTGGCTATTGGAGGAATTCTCAACACTAAAGAAATTGGGGATCCTTTTCAGAAAGCTACTGAGATGCCTTTGATTGACTTTCATTGGTGAGTTCTTAGCAATTTCTGAAGTCCTGCCATTTGCTCGCTGATGGGTTTAATGGGTTACTTTGCATCTCTTGTCTCTTTCCTTGTTGGTCTTCTCTTTCTATTTACTCCCTCGTCTTCTCCACACACTCACTCTACGTTACTCTATGGTCATCCTCTTTTCTTGGTTGGTGTCTGGGCCAGCTAAGTTGAAATGTGGCCAACTATGACTGAGTATTGATGCCTGAACACATGGGCTCAGTTGTGGAGAAACTTGGCATTCTGGTGAATGTCGCCCTTGAGCCATTCAATAGTCATTCAAGAGTTTTTTTTTAGCAGGATCTCAAGTCTGTTTGTTCATCTTCGATTGGTCAGTTCTTATCTTGAGCTGTATCTCATCTCCATTCAAGACTCAATTAATCCCAAAGCATTAAGGATTAATTGAAGAGAGGTTGACAGTAAATATAGGGGAGGGACTTGGAAGATCAGGGAATGGAGCTGAGATTTAAAGCAAGGAAAGGATAGGATGCCAGATGAGTCAGATTGGTTTAACATTTATCAGATAAGATGTTTAATATTTAGTAATTTATTGTTAATTAATTATATATTATATTACCTATAATATAATATGTAATGTAATAATAATAACATTTAAAGTCTTTTCATCTAGGTATGGAATCAGAGAATCTCAAATTTGGAAACAAGCCAACATCATTTTTCTCAGGGCAGGGAGGCTTTTGACCATATCCTGCTTTTGCTTGAATACTTCCAGGAGACAGGGAACTCACTGCTTTTTGTTGGTGGTCTCCCAAAGCATGTAGTTGTAGAAGGTGAAGATCTTTACACACCCCAGTAGGGCAGAACTTCTCAGTTCTCAGAGCTATTCTAATGGAATATAAGCTGCTTGAGGGCAGGGATTGTCTTGTTTTCATCTCTATATTAGTATCCCCACCAGGCACCTTGTGGAGCTGACTGAACTTGCCCAGTGCTGGGCATTTGCAGGCAGTGTCACCTGGATCACTTCTACAGCTCGAGCCCCAGAAGGCACATGCTGGGTATAGAAGCCAAGTTCAATCTTGGGCCCAGGAACTATCCTGAAGCCTCAAACAATGAGATGTTGGGGGCAGGTTCCAAACCTCTCCAGGAAAGCAAGCAGATTCCCAAACAAAGCTCAATTCCCAGCACCATCATTAAGCTAATTAGGTTCCCTTCAACAGAGGATCATAAATTCAGATCAGAAGGGACCTTGGAAGCCAGGGCTAGGATTGGAACAGGAGTCCTCTAGTGCTCTTGTATCCTTGGGCCAGAGAAGTTCAGGGAGTCACCCAGGGTCACCCAGCCACCAAGAACCCAGACTAGGGCCCATACTCCACATGCAAGGGAATCAGCATCTCATCCTTTCCCTGCCTCCCCTTGGAAAGGGCTGGACACTGTCATGGGGGAGATTAAGATAGAGCAGAAAACTGAGCCTGCCCAGATCATCCTCACTGTTTTCTCAAGTCTGGTCCTAAGAATCCCACCCCTTACAGAAGACCCCCAGCCTTTGCTCCCTGAGGGGGGAGGAAAAACACGGGAGGATGGGGTCTATTCCAATCTACAGTCCTGGAATGATCAAGAGCTAGTCCTGGAGCCTGGGTCACTCCATCGTCTCCAGCCTGCCCACTGTGTAAAATGCTCCAGGCAGGTTAGGGACGCTTTGATGTGTTCTTAGAACTTCAAAGATCTCTCCTGCTGCAGTCTATCATCCTGGCTCCAAGCCACATTGGGATTTGGGGACTGGCACTGATTTAGCATCTTATCCTCACCCTACCTTCAGCTGCTAGTTTGGGATTTTAAATATCATCACTTAGAGCAAGAGGGAGGCCAATGCTGGAGTCTGGCTTTGGGGAAAGGGCAGCCTGACTTGCCTTCCCCATCTTTTAAAGTGCATGTACCAAAGTAAGTCTCAGCTCTTAAGCAACAATGAGGCACCGCTTCACACTCCATGTGGAAAGGAAGAAGGAGAAGGGCTGAGGAAGCTGAGAACAGACTCAGCTGCTAGGTCTGGCTGCCATCCTTCTGGGGGCTCGGCTTCCTCATCTGAAAATGAGGGAGGGAGACTGGATCTCTAGGAATTCTGCTGGCTCCATGACAGACACAAGAGGGAGGAGTTGAGATTTATACTCTGGGAGAATGTCATCTTCCAGAGGGCAGCATCTAGCACAGCATTTTTGTTTGTATTGCCAGTGACAAGACGCATTTATTGATTCATGTATTTATTTAGTACGTTCATTGTAAAGGGAATGCTGGCAAGGAAACTCTCTCTTTTTCTTTGTGTCGCCATCACAGCACCAGGGACAGAGTAGGTGATTAATAAATGCTGAGTAATAATGACTAGAATGTATATAATGTTCTGAGTTTTTCAACGCACTGTACTTATGTTAGTGATCTCATTTGATGCTCAGAAGAAAACTAAGAAATAGGTGCTAATATTTACATTTTGCCAGTGAGGAAACTGAGGCCAGCTTCCTCATGCCTCTCCATTCCTTATTATATATATGATATATATATCTATAATATAACTATAAGTAACTATAAAATAACTATAAATACACAATATTATTTAATTTATAACAATCTTATATCATTACATAGATACAAGAAAATATGCAACATAATCTTAGAGAATTTACTTGGGTACCACAGATAAGGTAATTTGCCCTGAGTCACATGGTCAGTATATGTTCAAGGAGGAACTTGAACTCAAGACTTCCTTGGACTGAACTAGACATTATTCATCATTGCTACATAATAAGTATTTGCTGTATGGAACTGAATTGAGTTGAAAAATGGTGAGCATCCTACCTACCTCCCTCTCTTATCCCTGATTCCAGTGCTCCTCACTAGCATTCCTTTGAAAAGATTTTCCTTCTTTCCTGGCATCCTCTGGTTCCTGAGAGACATTTTGATGACCTGCCCCAGGATCACTCAATTGGAAGGGATCTGAGGCAGAATTTGAACTTGGGTCTTTCTGTCCTTCTGTGACTCAGTTCCCTTCTACCCATCTCCATTCATCTTGACCTGGGTATCAATCCCAAGTAATGTTGCCCTCTCCATGGCATTTGGATGAAATTGGACCTGATTTGGTCTAGTTGCCAGATTGAATTGTAAATCCTTGTTTTCCTCTTTGAAGTTCCTGTCTGCCTTAGCCCATCTCCATGGCAACCCTCTTCAAATTGAATCTCTAATGGACAAATGCTCAGTGCAATCAGGATCCCGTTATGGCTGTAAAATAGAAATGGTGTCCTTTAACAAAAATTAAAGGCTTCTAAATGAAAATGCCTGATTGCCTGAGCCTCCAAAGAGCGCCCCTTGTTTACTAGGTGCAGGAGCAGCTATTTGGAAGAAAGAGTGGGTTCAACCGAATACCGTTGGACCATGAATCTCCAGCTGACACTTGGCATCTCTGGTGTTGTCAGTCAGCTCTCTTGGCCTTAGTTTCTTCATCCATAAAATAGGTACAATGATACCACTAGCACCTACCTCACCAAGTCTTTGTGATGACTGATGAGCACTTCACAGACTGGGAGAAGGAAGAGGGTAGCTTCATGGGAAGAGCACTGGACTTTGAGTTAGGAAGAGCTGAGTTTAAGTCTAGCTCACCACTTCCTAGTTAAGTGAGTGATGGTTATTTGGCCACTTCAGCCGTGTTCATTTCTTAGTGACCCTATTGGGGGGTTTCTTGGCAGAGATACAGGACGGTTTGCCATTTCCTTCTTCAGCTCATTTTACAGATGAGGATACTGAGGCAAACAGGGTGAAGTGACTTGTTCTGGGTCACACAGTTAGTAAATGTCCGAGTATGGATTTGAACTCTGGTCCTCATGACTCAGCCACAGTGCTCTATCCACTAAGCCATCTAAGTGCCTCTATGGAAAACTTAGAAAGTCATCCACATGTAAGGGGGGTTGTTGTTAAATCAGATAGAAGTTTAGACAGCTCAGTGTCAGGATGAGCCTACCTTTGACATGTCCTGGCTAAGTGATCCTGGATGGGTCACTATGCCTCAGTTTCTTCATCAACAAGATCAAGAGGCTGAACTCCTTGACTTCTTGTGTTCCTTCTAGACCTGAGTGCTTTGGTCACCTGGTCTGACTCTGTTAGCTGAAGGAGTTTTCTTATTGGGACTTCCTCCCACCAATAAAGTCACCAGCTAATAAAAGGAAATATTGGTCCAAATGATGCAGACATCATTGCTAATAAAGGCCTGAGGGATCCTTTCACCCCTGGCTTACATTCAGCTCACCATCTTTACACCAGGGGGGAGGAAGTCGGCGAATGAGCTGCCTTCTTGGTCACAGGCTCAGATTCTGCAGCAGACAGATCACCAAGCAGAATCTCTGGAGCCTTTGGGCTAAAATACATTTAGTGCAATCAGTGTCTTGCAGCTGGACTCAGTCATTGAATAAAACTTTTTTCATCAATCTAAACTATTTTAATCTCTGACCAACCCTTCATGGAGGCATCTTAGCAGAAGAGAGAAAATTTTCAAAAATACCCACACAGGCTACCTGACTGTACTTGGCTTCGAACGACCTCCCCCAGACGAACAGAATCTCCGGGCTGGGAGGATGCTCGTTGGCCAGCTCATCCAACCCCTCCTTGAGCAAGATCTGCCCCATCACATATTTTTCAGCTAGTTATCCTGCCTTTACTCAAAGACCTCTAATGAGGGGGACCCCCACAGCCCCTCAAGGCAGCCCACATCATTGTTGGGTGCCTCCAATGGACGTAAAATCAAGCTCATCGCAGGTTCCACCAGTAAGAACTGGTTCTGCCCTCTGGGATCAAGCAGACTAAGTCTTGTCTCTCCCAGGTCATAAGGACAGCGAATATATTCCCCGCTAAACCTTCTTTTCTCCAAGAGAATGGACAGTCAGACTCTACACCTCTAGCTTTGGCCAGAGAGGCCACAGAGTAGCTACATCTATTGAGACTGGTGAAGAGTGTTCAAACTGTTTCCTTCAACAGAATGGAATCTCCTTGAGGGCAGAGACTCTTTCAGTTTTTTCCTTGTATGTCCAGAGTCTGTCTTCTAAGTCCTGAGGCAGCCAGGTGGCACAGTAGATCTGGATAGGGTACTGGAAATCCTGAGTTCAAATCCAGCATTAGACATTTGCTAGCTGGGTGACCCTCAGCAAGCCACTTAATCTCTGTTTGCCTCAGTTTCCTCAGTTGTAAAATAGGGATTAGAGTTATCTGCCTTCCAGGGTTGTTGTGAGGTTAAAAAGTATTCTGGAAACTTTAAAGATACATGAGAATGCTTCATTATTGACTGGCTGATGCTAGCACAGCCCCTGGCTTTACAGCAGGCACTTAAATATGTATTGATTAATCAGCTCCCCTGCCTGCCAATCACATGCATAGATACTTCTTCCTATTTAGGAGCTCCTTCCCCCCTCTCTGGGCTTCTTGGATTGCTGTCAGAATCCATCTCCATCTCTGATCCCCCCCTTCCCCCAGCCAGCTTGACCTACTTACTGATTCCCTAATAGGGTTTATCTGTTCCAAACTACAAGCCCAGGCTGGCCATGCCCTGGGATTGGATCCCTGACCAGCCAGAGACATTCCAGGGCTTCCTGGACCCCAGGCTGAGGCTCCTCGGTGGCTTCTGATACTTTCCTTTGTCTGGACCCTCCCAAAGCTGGGGATCCAGGCCCTTCGCTCCTCATGTGTTTTCTGGCAGTTTCCTTGCCAAGAAGTCTGTAGCTTCAAGCTCCTGAGCTCCTGATGGGGAGAGGCAACAGGTCCATCCTGGGAGTTGGCCTCTCTTTGTGGGGTCCATTCTGGGAGTCAGCCCCACTTTGCGGGGTCCATCCTGGGAATTGGCCCCTCTTTGTGGGGTCCATCCTGGGAGTCAGCCCCACTCTGTAGGGTCTCAGCCTCATCTTGGAGGTGTTGCAGTAATGGGTGGGCATCAGTTCCAGACCAAATAGATGTGTTGCTTGGGTATGGCTCTAGGCCTCTCCTTAGACAGCTCAATTGTCCTTGCTGATTTAGAGGAAGAGAGCAGCACTACCTGAACGTGGAGCATATGGGTAGGACCTACATGCTGGTGGTAGTAGCAGCTAGCATTTGTACATTGTTTTAAGACTGATAAGACTTTTTACAAGTAGTAACTCGTTTGATCCTCATAACAACCCTATTATTGCATGATAATTACATCAGATATAATTATGATTATTACATTACATTATAATATAAGAAAATGGATGTTGGAAGATGAAATGACCTGCTCCAAGCACTCAGGTAGGCCAACTCTTTATTGGGTATTGGATAGACTATAAAAAGTTTGATTTATATTAGTTTATAGACAGAGCTGTAATGGATGTGATAGCAAAGGTAATTGAGGACTGCGTCTTTGTTCCAGAGGTTCCCAATGGGGCTAATAGGAAGATTCTTTCATTACTCAATTTCCAAGTTTTTTCCAACATGTCATACTTCCAGAATCGAGGAATTCTTTCCATAGGTGTGTATTGCGACCCGAATGTTTTTCGAGAGTTACTTTAGTTAAGAAAAAAAACACCACCAATTGGCCAACTTCCTGGCAAAGAACTACTCAAAATTGTAGTGATACTTGTCCTTAGATGGCAAATCCACTGTCCATCTCTAAGCCCATCCTAGAACTCTTGATTGGTAGGAGCTAAGAGGAGCATCTAGGTGTATAATGGTTAGAACACTGGACCTAGAGTCAAGAGGACTCCTCTTCCTGACTTAAAATCTGGTCTCAGACACTTAACTACTTGTATGACCCTGGGCAAGTCACTTAACCTTGTATGTCATTTAAACCTTGCCTTAGTTTCCTCCCCTATAAAATGAGCTGGAGAAGGAAATGATAAACCACTCCAGGATCTCTTACAAGAAAACTCTAAATGGGGTCATGGGGAATTAGGCAGTACTGAAAAACAACTTAACAACAACAAAGAAGCTTACAAGTAAGGTGCAGCTGGGTATCTCAGTGGATAGAGAGTCAGGCCTAGAGACAGGAGGACCTGGGTTCAAATGTGACTTCAGACACTTCTCAAGTCACTTAACCCTCATTGCCTAGCCCTTACTGGAACCAATACTTAGTATCAATTCTCAGATAGAAGCTAAGGGTTTAAAAAAATAAAAAAGAAGAAGCAGTTCTAAAAGTTAGGACCATAAAGAACTTCCACACCAAGTAGAGGCAAGATAATATGTTCCTCCCCAAAACTTTCCTAGACGTTCATCCCTTATAAGAAAGAATAAAAAAGAGGAAGAAGGAAATTCAATGCAGAAAAACCATCCCACATTGAAAGCCTAATGTCATATGCCGCATCCCACGCCTCTGCAGAGGAGGGGGGAAATGCCTTCTCTTCCCTCTTCTTGGGCCAAGCTTGGCCATTATATTTCCACAGTATCATCAAGTTTGTGTCATTGTTGTGGCTTTTCTTTTCTTATATATATATATAGTTTTCCTCATTCTGGCTTTCTTTGATTTTCATCAGTTCATCTAATTCTTCCCATGCTTCTCTTTATTTATCATATTTTCACTTCTTATGGCACAGGATATTCCATTCTATTAGAGCACAGTCTTTGCTGGGGGTTTTTAATTTGATCGCTTTCGAGTTTTTTCAATTGCATTTCCAATTGATTGATCTCTGCTCTCCCTTGTTTGTTAATATGAGCTTTCAGGGATATGAATTTGCCTCTGATTACCGCTTTGGCTGCATCCCAAAAGGTTTGAAAGGATGTTTCGCCATTGTCATTTTCCTTGATGAAATTATTAATTGTTTCTATGATTTCTTCTTTAGCTAAACGGTTTTGGAGTATCATATTGTTTAATTTCCAATTGGTTTTAGATTTGGTTTTCCATGTACCATTACTAATCATTATTTTTATTGCCTTGTGATCTGAGAAGGCTGCATTCATTATTTCTGCTTTTTTGCATTTGTGTGCTATGTTTCTGTGACCTAATGTATGGTCAATTTTTGTGAATGTGCCATGTGGTGCTGAGAAGAAGGTGTATTCCTTTTTATCCCTATTTATTTTTCTCCATATGTCTATTAGTTCTAATTTTTCTAAGATTTCATTCACTTCTTTTACCTCTTTCTTATTTATTTTTTGATTTGATTTATCTAAATTTGATAATGGTTGGTTTAAGTCTCCCACTAGTATGGTTTTATTGTCTATTTCTTCCTTCAATTCTCCTAGTTTCTCCATTAGAAATTTGGGTGCTATATTATTTGGTGCATACATGTTGATTAATGATATTTCCTCATTGTCTAGAGTCCCTTTTAACAAAATATAATTACCTTCCCTATCCCTTTTGATCAGGTCTATTTTTGCATTGGCTTTATCAGATATCATGATTACCACTCCTGCCTTCTTTCTATCAGTTGAGGCCCAGAAGGTCTTACTCCATCCTTTAATTCTGACCTTGTGGGTGTCAACCCGCCTCATGTGTGTTTCTTGAAGACAACATATGGTAGGGTTTTGGATTCTAATCCATTCTGCTATTCGTCTACGTTTTATGGGTGAGTTCATCCCATTCACGTTCAAAGTTATGATTGTCATTTGTGGACTCCCTGGCATTTTGATTGCCTTCCCTAATTCTAACCTTTTCTTCTTCGGCTCTACCTTTTAGTCCAGTGATTTACTTTGAATCAGTCCCCCTTGTCCCCTCCCTTGATGTTTCCCTTTTTAGTCCCTCCCTTTTTGTTCCCTCCCCTTCCCCCTCTCTTTCCCTCCCTTTTTGTTCTCCCTCTCCCCCTCCCCCCCTTGGTTTTCCCTTCTCCTTACCCTTGTTGGGTAAGATAGAATTCAAGATCCCAATGGATCTGGATGTTTTTCCCTCTCAGAGTTGATTTCCCTGAGATTGAGGTTTAAGTAAACCCCCCCCCTCTCTTCCTCTCCTTCTTATAGGAGTTTTCTTCCCCTCCCCTTCCCCTGTGAATCTTTGTGTGAGAACCATTATTCTATTTGGTCTTTCTTTACCCCCTATTTATACATTACATTTTCCCCACATATTAGTATACATAGGTTGATATAAATGTAGTCCTTATAGAAGAGAGTTTGAGTAAAAGAAGATAACATTTTTCCCCTTTCCTTAATATTTACCTTTTCAGGTATTCCTTGCTCTTTGATTTTCGGTATCAAACTTTCCACAGAGCTCTGGTCTTTTCTTTGCAAAAAGTTGGAAGTCTTCTATTTTGTTGAATGCCCATACTTTCCCTTGGAAGTATATAGTCAGTTTTGCTGGGTAGCTGATTCTTGGTTGGAGACCCAGCTCTCTGGCCTTTCTGAAGATCATGTTCCATGCCTTATGATCATTCAGAGTAGAACTTGCAAGGTCTTGGGTGACCCTGATTGGCATTCCTTTATATCTAAATTGTCTTTTTCTGGCTTCCTGTAGGATTTTTTCTTTTGTTTGATAGCTTTGGAATTTGGCAATTACATTCCTGGGAGTTGTCTTTTGGGGGTTTAGTGTAGAAGGTGTTCTGTGAGCTCTGTCAGTGGATGTATTGCCCCCTTGTTCTAGAATCTCTGGGCGATTTTCTTTGATTATATCTTGTATCACCATGTCCAGTTTGGTGTTTATTTCTGGCTTATCTGGGAGTCCAATTATTCTTAAATTATCCCTTCTCCCCCTATTTTCCAGATCTATCACCTTGTCGGTGAGATATTTTATGTTCTCTTCTAATTTCTTGGTATTTTGGCTTTGCTTTATTGATTCTTGCTCTTTTACACGATCATTGTCTTCCAGCTGCCTGATTCTGGCCTTTAAAGCCTGGTTTTCTTTTACAGTTTGGTCAAACTGGTTTTGTAGATGCGTGAATTTCTTTTGCATCATTTCCCACTTTTCCTCCCAGAGGGCTTCCATCTTTTTGGTCCTTTCTGATTCAAATTCTTCATGGGTTTGTGGAGAGTTTCTATTTCCTTTGGAAGATTTTGGAGAATTTTCTTGTATATCTTCTTCTATCTGCTCTGTATTTTGTATTTTGGCTCCATAGAATGTGTCCAGAGTCGCCCCTTTCTTCTTATTTTTCTTGGTATTTTGGGGCTTCTGTGCTTCTGTGGAGTTTGTCATCTCTGAACGTGGAGGATTGGCTTTTCTTGTCTTTGTCTGGTGATCAGAGGCTTTAGTCCTGGGCAGATGTTGGTTCTATGAGCGTTCCCTGGGTTAAACTGAATATGCCTCACTGGAACTGGAATGGAAGGGTCGGACCACGAGGCCACACTCTCCCCCTGGCTCGATTTCCGGAAGTTGCCTTCAGAATCGCTGGCCGTGAGGCTATTTCGTCGGCCTGCGGGGGGATGGGCTGCCGCTTCCCCAAGCTCCGAGAGCACAGACTTTCACTGAGACTTGGATAGCAGGATCCAGCCAGTGAGGCTGTCTTGCCCGCCCTGAGGGTTGCTGTTGTTTTGACCAGCTCTCTGCAGCGGAGGCCCCAGGCAGTAACTTTCCCCCGGACCAACGGGCTCTCTGCAGCGGAAGCCCCAGGCAGTAACTTTCACCCGGACTGGGACTTGGGTAGAAGACCCTGAGGGTTGTTGTTCCTCAGACCCTGCTCTCTGAGCCCGGCGCGGCTGCCGCTTCCGGGAGCCTTGGACTCTGCGCTCCTACCCCTGAGGTCCGAGGGATCTCGGGTTCTGGCTTTTAAGGGGAGCCGTACCTTTTGAACCGGGTCCAGGTCCAGGAGGAGGGTTCCCAGGGTCTGTGCTGTTGATCGTTTTGAATTTCGGCGCCTTAGGAGCTTCTAGTTTGAGATCGGTCGGGAAGGGTTTTCCGGAGATCTGAACTTCAGCTTTCTCTAAGCCGCCATCTTAACCGGAAGTCCTCTAGAGCACAGTCTTTGAATAGCTATTGAGCACAGTCATTGAATAGCTATTTCATTTCTAGTTCTCCAGAATGCTCCCAATTGCTGCTATAAATCTTAGAGATGGAGCCTCGATTCTTATCAGTGGAGATGGACCCTGTGGGGCATACGCTGAGTCAAAGCTCTCCGGGTCACTGCATATGGCCATTTGAGTCAGTTACCATGAGTTCAACATGTCTTCCAGTCCAGGGAGATCTGCCCAGCACTCTCCCAACAGTCCATCCCTATGCCGGTGTCCCATGACTTCTCCAACACTGGCTATTTCCAGAAAAGAAGAATCTGTTTCAGAGATATAGCTGACTCCCAGGTTAGCAATGTCACTTGAATAAGCAGATGAGCTACCTACCTGCCTTAGAGAGCTGTCCAGAGCACTGAGAGGTTGGAGAATTTTCTCATGCTCCGAGGTTCCATGGGATTTTTCTATTAAATACAGGATAATCCAGCCTATCCAATTTGTTTAACCATCTTTTGAACTCGTTGCTTCTGTGAATTTGTCATTAAACTTTTGCTTTCATTTCCTTGATGATATGATTTGGGATTAAATCAAAGGACAAACAAGGTCCTTCTGTTCACATGTAGTTCTGTTTTATGAGCCTCTTTAGAATTCAGTCAACAAGCATTTACTGAACACCTAATATGTGCCTGGCATTGTGCTGAGAACTTGGGGCACAAACTAAAAGTATGATACCATCCCTCCTCAGAAAGCTCTTACGGGAGAGCAAAACTACACAAATCTATGTTGAATAAAGGAAGAGGGAGGTGAAGGGAACTGGCATTTATTAAGTGCCTACTATGTGTCAGGCATTGTGCTTCAGTACTTTATAAATATTGTATCATAGATGAGAAAATTAGAGTCAATAAATTAAAGCAATTTGGGGAGCTGAGCACTAGTGCTTGGGGGGATCAGGAGAGCTTTTGTATGGAATGTGGTGCTTGAAACACATCTTAAAGGAAGAGAGGGTTCTCTGGGGCAGAGATAGGGAGAGAGTGCACACCAAGCAGAGAAGATGGCAAGCAGAAAGGCCCAGAGATGGGAAGATTGCTGTGTGTGAGGGACAGAGATGAGACCAGTTTAGCAGAGTGTGGGAGCCTCTGAGACAAAAATAACAGACTGAGGCTGGAAATAAAGGCTTCAAAAGATAAATAGGAGACTTCATGCTTTGCCCTTAAGGCAATAGGGAGTCACTGGAGTTTATTGAGTGAGGGAAAGACATGTTTAGGCTCCTTGCTTGGAAAAGTCCCTTTGGTAGCCATGTGGATCATAAACTGAAAGAAGGAGAGACTTGAGAATCATCAGAAGAAGAGGGGGCCCCTTCGACCTCTTCTTTTTTGAAATGGTTTCATTTCTCCATTATTGCACCAAGCTGCATATTTTAGGAATGTGTCAAAATATGCAAATGATCACCAAACCTATATATAGGCAGACCTGAAGCTGTGAAGCTGGGCCGTAACCATAAACAGGGCCCTTGGGGACAGCTTCTTAGAGAAACCGCTGGGCCACCATTTTGCCTCTGGTGCCATTTCTGAATGGACACTCATTGGATGCTCATCGAATCGGATATGTTGGACAGAGACCCAGACTTGAAGAAAGTGCACGTTGGGGCCATCGTAGAGGCCTGTCGGCCAGGCCACATTCCACATTGCAGGGGGAAACAGAGGCCCAGAGAGAGAATGATTGACTCGGGGTTCCATGGAGGTTTGAGGCTGAGCCGAGACCCCGTCTCTGACATCCTGGGTCCATTGGGTGGCACATCCCCTGGGGCCATGAAGGACCAGGCTGGATGGCTTCCCTTGGGAGAGTTTTTGCTTACTAAAGGTCCATAAGCCTGTGTGCGAGAAGGCTGGGCAGTGGGGAGAGGGGTAGATCAGGAAGGCCTTGGAATGCCAGGCAGAGGATCTTGCATTTGTCCCCGCAGGGAACCACTGGAGCTTACTGACCGGGGGAAGGGAGGCACCCCGGCAGCCCATCACTGTCAGGGGAAGGTCATAGGAGGTCAGAGTGTCGGGGCAATGGAGATCACATAGGCCCAGAGAAGATAACATGAGCTTAAAGATGCAGCCTCTTTGGGGGAGCCAAAGAAGTCCCCAACCTTGACATGGATGCTAAGAGCTTTACATGGTGAGGGACTTGAGGTGCTAGAAGGGGTTCCAAAAGCCCCAGGACATGTATCTAAGGAACCCCTGTATTTAGTCTTGGGGTTCTAGGGGGACAACGGCATTTGTCTGGGTGAGCAAAGGTAACCGACTGGTGTTTAAGGAAAAGTATGTTGGCCTCTGAATGAAGGATGGATTAGAAAGAGGAGAGGTTTGATTCCTGGAGACCAGCTAGAAGGCCGTGGCCATGTATTTAATACCACTATTCTTTTTTTTAAAAAAACATTATTTTATTTGGTCATTTCCAAACATTATTCATTGGAAACAAAAATCATTTTCTTTTCCTCCCTGCCCCCCACCACCTCTCCCATAGCCGACACATGATTCCACTGGGTATCACATGTGTTCTTGACTCGAACCCATTTCCATGTTGTTGGTATTTGCATTAGAGTGTTCGTTTAGAGTCTCTCCTCTGTCATGTCCCCTCAACCGCTGTATTCAGGCATTTGCTTTTCATTGGTGTTTCTACTCCCACAGTTTATCCTCTGCTTGTGGATAGTGTTTTTTAGATCCCTGCAGATTGCTCAGAGACATTGCATTGTCCCTAATGGAGAAGTCCATTACGTTCGATTATACCACAGTGTATTAGTCTCTGTGTACAATGTTCTCCTGGTTCTGCTCCTTTCACTCTGCATCAATTCCTGGAGGTTGTTCCAGTCTCCATGGAATTCCTCCACTTTATTATTCCTTTTAGCACAATAGTATTCCATCACCAACATGTACCACAATTTGTTCAGCCATTCCCCAATTGAAGGGCATCCCCTCATTTTCCAATTTTTGGCTACCACAAAGAGCGCAGCTATGAATATTTTTGTACAAGTCTTTTTCCTTATTATCTCTTTGGGGTACAAACCCAGCAGTGCTATGGCTGGATTAAAGGGCAGACAGTCTTTTATCGCCCTTTGGGCATAGTTCCAAATTGCCCTCCAGAATGTTTGGATCAGTTCACAACTCCACCAGCAATGAATTAATATCCCTACTTTGCCACATCCCCTCCAGCATTCATTACTTCCCTTTGCTGTCATGTTAGCCAATCTGCTAGGTGTGAGGTAATACCTCAGAGTTGTTTTGATTTGCATCTCTCTGATTATAAGAGATGTAGAGCACTTTTATTAATAGTTTTGATTTCTTTGGCTGAGAACTGCCTGTTCATGTTCCTTGCCCATTTATAAATTGGAGAATGGCTTGATTTTTTGTACAATTGATTTATTTCTTTGTAAATTTGAGTAATTAAACCTTTGTCAGAGGTTTTTATGAAGATTGTTTCCCAATTTGTTGCTTTCCTTCTGATTTTAGTTACATTGGTTTTGTTTGTACAAAAGCTTTTTAATTTGATGTATTCCAAATGATTTATTTGGCATTTTGTGACTTTCCAAGTCTTGCTTGGTTTTAAAATCTTTCCCTTCCCAAAGGTCTGACATGTATACTATTCTGTGTTTGCCTAATTTTCTTATAGTTTCTTTCTTTAGGTTCAAGTCATTCACCCATTTTGAATTTACCTTGGTGTAGGGTGTGAGGTGTTGATCTAAACTTAATCTTTCCCACACTGTCCTCCAATTTTCCCAGCAGTTTTTATGAAATAGTGTATTTTTATCCCAAAAGCAGGGTTCTCTGGGTTTGTCATATACTGTCCTGCTGAGGTCACTTACCCTGAGTCTATTCCACTGATCCTCCTTTCTGTCTCTTAGCCAGTACCAAATTGTTTTGATGACTGCTGCTTTATAATATAGTCTGAGATCTGGGACTGCAAGGCCCCCTTCCTTTGTATTTTTTTCATTGTTTCCCTGGATATCCTTGATCCTTTGTTCTTCCAAATGAACTTTGTTATGGTTTTTTCTAAATCAGTAAAAAAAAATTTTGGAAGTTCAATGGGTATGGCACTAAATAGATAAATAAGTTTGGGTAGGATGGTCATTTTTATTATATTGGCTCGTCCTACCCACGAGCAGTTAATGTTCTTCCAATTGTTCAAGTCTAGTTTTAGTTGTGTGGAGAATATTTTGTAGTTGTGTTTATTCCTGTGTTTGTCTCGGGAGATAGATTCCTAAGTATTTTATTTTGACTGAGGTGATTTTGAATGGGATTTCTCTTTCTAATTCTTGCTGCTGAGATGTGTTGGAAATATATAGAAATGCTGGTGACTTCTGTGGGTTTATTTTGTATCCTGCAACTTTGCTAAAGTTGTTGATTATTTCGATTAGCTTTTTGGTTGAATCTCTAGGATTCTTTAAGTAGACCATCATGTCATCTGCAAAGAGTGATAACTTGGTCTCCTCCTTGCCTATTTTGATGCCTTCAATTTCTTTTTCTTCTCTAATTGCTACTGCTAGTGTTTCTAGTACAGTGTCAAATAATAGAGGTGATAATGGGCATCCTTGTTTCACTCCTGATCTTATTGGGAAGGCTTCTAGTTTATCCCCATTGCAGATGATGTTTGCTGATGTTTTTAGATATATACTGTTTTTTATTTTTAGGAACGGCCCTCCTATTCCTATGCTTTCCAGTGTTTTTAATAGGAATGGGTGTTGTATTTTATCAAAGGCTTTTTCTGTGTCTATTGAAATAATCATGTGACTTTTGTTGGTTTGCTTGTTGATGTGGTCAATTATGTGGATGGTTTTCCTAATATTGAACCAGCCCTGCATCCCTGGTATAAATCCTACTTGATCATGGTGAATGACTCTTCTGATCGCTTGCTGGAGTCTTTTTGCTAGTATCCTATTTAAGATTTTTGCATCTATATTCATTAGGGAGATTGGTCTATAATTTTCTTTCTCTGTTTTTGGCCTGCCTGGCTTTGGGATCAGTACCATGTTTGTGTCATAAAAGGAATTTGGTAGAACTCCCTCTTTGCTTATTATGTCAAATAGTTTGTATAGTATTGGGGTTAGCTGTTCTTTGAATGTTTGATAGAATTCACTGGTGAATCCATCAGGCCCTGGGGATTTTTTCTTAGGAAGTTCTTTCATGGCCTGTTGGATTTCTTTTTCTGATATGGGACTATTTAAGAAATCTATTTCTTCTTCTGTTAGTCTAGGCAATTTATATTTTTGTAAATATTCATCCATATTACCTAGGTTGGTATATTTATTGCCATATAGTTGGGTAAAGTAGTTTTTTATGATTGCCTTAATTTCTTCTTCATTGGAGGTGAGATCCCCCTTTTCATCCTTGATGCTGTTAATTTGCCTTTCTTCTTTCCTTTTTTTAAATTAGATTGACCAGTACTTTGTCTAGTTTGTCTGTTTTTTCAAAGTACCAGCTTCTAGTCTTGTTTATTAGCTCAATAGTTCTGTCACTTTCGGTTTTATTAATTTCTCCCTTAATTTTTAGGATCTCTAGTTTGGTTTTCTTCTGGGGGGGTTTAATTTGTTTGTTCTCAAGTTTTTTGATTTGCATTTCTAATTCCTTGATCTCTGTCCTCCTTAATTTGTTAATATATGCACTCAGGGATATGAATTTTCCTCTAAGTACTGCCTTGGCTGCATCCCATAAGGTTTGAAAGGATGTCTCTCCATTGTCAGTTTCCTCAACGAAATTATTAATTGTTTCTCTGATTTCTTCTCTAACTAACCGGTTTTTGGAGTATCAAATTATTTAATTTCCAATTAATTTTTGATTTGGCTCTCCATGTACCCTTACTGATCAATATTTTTATTGCTTTATGATCTGAAAAGGTTGCATTTATTATTTCTGCTTTTCTGCATTTGAGTGCCGTGTTTCTGTGACCTAGTGTATGATCTATTTTTGTGAATGTGCCATGTGGTGCTGAGAAGAAGGTGTATTCCTTTTTGTCCCTATTTGTTTTTCTCCATATGTCTATTAACTCTAATTTTTTCTAAGATTTCATTCACCTCTTTTACCTCTTTCTTATTTATTTTTTGGTTTGATTTATCTAAATTTGATAGTGGTTGGTTCAAGTCTCCCACTAATATGGTTTTACTGTCTATTTCCTCCTTCAATTCTCCTAGTTTCTCCATTAGAAAGTTGGATGCTATACCATTTGGTGCATACATATGGATTAGTGATATTTCCTCATTGTCTATACTCCCTTTTAACAGAATATATTTACCTTCCCTATCCCTTTTGATCAGGTCTATTTGTGCTTTGGCTTTGTCAAATATCATGATTGCAACTCCTGCCTTCTTTCTATCAGTTGAGTCCCAAAATGTCTTACTCCATCCTTTAATTCTAACCTTGTGAGTATCAACCCGCCTCATATGTGTTTCTTGAAGCCAACATATGGTAGGGTTTTGGGTTCTAATCTAATCTGCTATTTGTCTACGTTTTATGGGTGAGTTCATCCCATTCACGTTCAAAGTTATGATTGTCACTTGTGGATTCCCTGGCATTTTGATATCTTCCCCTAGTTCTGACCTTTCTTCTTTAGCTATATCCTTTTGAACCAGTGATTTACTTTAGGTGAGTCCCCCTAGACCCCTACCTTGGTATGCTTCCCTTTCTAGGCCCTCCCTTTTTATGCTCCCTTCTGCTCCCTCCTCTCCTCCCCTCCCTTTTTATACTCCCTCCCCCTCCCCCTCCTTAATTTCCTTTTCTTTCTTACCCTGTTGGATAAGATAGAATTCAGGATCCCACTGGATATATATGTTCTTCCCTCTCAGAGTTGATTTCACTGAGAGTAAGGTTTAAGTAATACCACTTCACACTCTCTTCCTCTCCTTCTCATATGAGAGATCTTCCCCTCCCCTTCCCATGTGTATCTTTGTATGGGAAAGATTGTTCTAGTTAGTCCCCCCCCCTTATTTCTTGAAGTAAATTTTAGTATTGTTGACACTTCCCCCCTCCCTTTTCCTTTCTTTGCCCCCCCCCTTTCACCAAATCTTCTTGATGCCCCGATCTATCCCTATGCATGATTCTTCTAACTACTCTTATGGTGCATACAATTTTTGAAAGTTACACAATACATTTTCCCCACATATTAATATATATAATTTGATGTAAATGTAGTCCTCATAGAAGAGAGTTTGACTTAAAGAAAAAGATAAGATTTATCTCCTTTTCCCTTTCTTTCATATTTACCTTTTCATGTTTCTCTTTCTTTCTGTGATTGGATATCAAATTTTCCAAAGTTCTGGTCTTTTCTTAGCAAATGCTTGGAAATCTTCTATTTTGTTGAATGCCCATACTTTCCCCTGCAAGTATATAGTCAGTTTTGCTGGGTATTCTTGGTTGGAGGCCCAGCTCTCTTGCCTTTATAAATATCGTGTTCCTTGCTTTGCTGTCTTTTAGTGTGCTAGCCGCTAAGTCATGTGTGATCCTTATGGGAGCCCCCCCTATATCTGAAGCTCCTCTTCTTGGCTTCTTGTAGGATTTTCTCCTTTTCTTGGAAGCTCTTGAATTTGGCGATTACATTTCTGGGGGTTGTCTTTTGGGGATTTAGTATAGAGGGTATTCTATGAACCCTTTCTATTTCTATTTTGCCCCCTTGCTCCAGAACATGTGGGCAAATTTCTTCAATAATTTCCTGTAGTACAGCATCGAGGTTTTTGTTTATCTCTGGTTTTTCAGGGAGACTAATAATTCTCACGTTGTCTCTTCTTCCTCTGTTTTCCAGGTCTGTGACCTTTTCAGTGAGATATTTTGTGTTTTCTTCTAATTCATTAATTTTTTGGCTTTGCTTTATTGATTCTTGCTGTTTTTCATGCTCACTGTCTTCCAGTTCCTTAATTCTGGTCGTTGGGGACTGGTTTTGCTTTTCAGCTTTGTCTGCCCTTCTATTAGATGCTTCCAGCTCTTTCTCCAATCGTGAAGTCTTGTCTATTAAACTACTGATCTCTTTCTCCCATTTTTCTTTCCAGAAGGTTTCCATCTTTTGGGTAAGCTCCAATTTGAGTTCTTCCAGGGCTTGTGGATAATTTCCATTTTGGGAGGCATGTTTTGATTTTGTTTGGGTTTCATCCTCTTTCTCTTCTTTTCCTTGGGTAATCCTGCCATAAAAGTTTTCAATAGTCACCTTTTTCCCTTTCTTCCTGGAGGCTTGATTTTGGGCCATGTGAGCCATCCCTTTGGTGGTTTTGTTCCCCTTTCCTTTTTGGTCTGGGGTCTGGGTGATATGGGCAGGTTTTCTGTGAATTTAGGTTGCCTCAGACTAGTTCTTCCCAGCCTCCGAGGTTACTTAGAGTGAAGGCCCCTGTTCTCAGCGCGGCCACCCCTTTGCTCAGTGCGGCCACCCCTTTGCTCAGCGCGGCCACCCCTTCGCTCAGTGCAACCTCTCCTGTGTTCAGCACGGCCGCCTCTTTGCTCTACGCAACTGCCCCTATGTTCAGCGCAGCCACCCCTTTGCTCAGAGCAGGATTCTCCTGTGAAACTGCCCTGAGAAGTCGTTTCCTTCCAGTCTTTAGATCCCAAGGACCCTGCTGTGCCCCCCCCCAGACAGAGACATTCCTCACTCACTTGCTGTCCCAGTGAGTGCTCTGATACCTTACTCTGGTTTGGTGGGGGTGGGGGGGTGGGGGGAGGGGAAGGGCAGCTCAGTTCACGTTTTTGTGCAAGCTTTTACTCCTTATAGTGTGGAAATGTTCAAGCCCCTCATACCTTCGTTACTGTGGGGTACTGGAGAGTCCCTCTGTTCTTCCAAAGGTGATTTTTATGCTCTTTTGAGGTAGTCTATTTTGTTCGGTGCCAGGGAAAGGAAGCGATTCGCATCTAGATTGCAGCCACGTTAACCTAGAAGTCCTCTTAATACCACTATTCTAAGAAGGGGGGTTCTCTAGGCTTGACAGCACTGCCAGAGGGGTCCATGACCCAGAAAAAGGGCCCTGGAAAGAGCACCGAACCTGGGACAAAGGCCCCAGGCTCCAGTCCTCGTTTTGGCCCATACCGGTGCTTTGACCCTGACCAAGAGACCTTCCTCTCCCCATATTATAAACGAAATGGGGGAGGGGGAGCTAGATCCCTCAGCAGATAGAGGACCAGAGAACCAGGCCTGGTGTTGAGAGGTCCCGCTTGCAAATGTGGCTTCAGACATTTCCTAGAACACAGGAAGGGCTTAAATATGTGCTCCTTGATTGATTGATTTCAGTATCTTCTGAAAGATGCTAAGGGACAGCTAGGTGGCTCAGTGGATAGAGCTCCAGGTCTGGAGAGGGGAAATCATAGGTTCAAAAGTGGCCTCAACCACTTCCCAGGTGTGTGACCCTGGGCAAGTCACTTGATCCTGATGAATTGCCTCGACATTACCTCTCTTTTGCCTTGAAACGGATACTCACAATTGATTCTAAAACAGAAGGAAAGGGTTAAAAAAATTAAGCAAAAATAATTAGCAAATACACAGACGGGACCATAGAGAAGTTCAGAAGCTGAAACAGCACTTTTGTTATTACCAAATAAAATTTAATATATAAGTTTGAAAACCAAATAGTGCATGATCAGAAGCTCCTGGTTTCACAAACAATCCTTTGTGTAGTTTTCTCTATATACTGGAATAACTGTTGATTGCTAAGTTCACAATAAAAAAATCAGTCAACCAATCAACCCACCAAAAAACCTGCCTCCTGGTTCTTTCCCTTTACATTGCTACAGTCTTGTAATGATTGCTTTTCCAGCTTTAAAAAGAAAACAAATTAAATTAAACACTCAGTGGTCAGAGTATGTCAATAACAATGGTCTTCATTCTCATCATGTCCCATCAAATGGGGGGAGGGGGGCTCCAGGTAGCTGATGGTGTGCAAACCCCTGTGCAGAGGAGGGAAGGGAGGAGGGACATGATGCTAAAGGACTCTGTGTGTCTTGACACGGTCCCTTGGATTCAAAGCCACGACGACAATAATGAATATTAAAATGGGTGACACAGCCAACAAGAATTCTATCCCCACCAGTTTTTGCCCCTGATTGTGGCCCAGGATCTACTCTGACAGGCTTGGCATCCTCTGTGAGTCTGTGACTCTTGTCTTAGCAAATAGACTTTCTAGGTGGCTGGAGCAACTTTTTTAAGAGATGATGCCCCCCCCCCACCTTGGAGGTCATTAAGCAGCCTCTAGGTGACCCTTAGCATGCTCTCCTTTATAACCTCAGCCCTTAGCACAGTATTTGTACACAGTGGGAGCTTAATAAATGCATATTGCTTTGACTTGTCAGGCAGTGTTCCTGTTTAGTCGTTTCAGTTGTGTCTGACTCTTCTGACCCCTTTGGGGGGTTTCTTGGCAGACTATAATGGAATGGCTCACCATCTCTTCGTACAGATGAGGACACTGAGGCAAACAGAGTTAAGTGATTTCCCCAGAGTTGCACTTGTCAAGTACACGAGAGTAGAAATTTCCTTTTTGAATATGGGTGAGATTAGATGACTGCTGAGGTTCTTCTCTAATTGTTAGAATCTTTACTATTGCTATAACTTCTTTTAAAAAGCATTCTTTATTAAAATTGTAGATGCAGTTTAAGCGGACAATTTTATTTTAATATCTTTATTTAAAACAATCTTCAGTATTTGTTTTCGGACATTCTGTGTCCATGTTCTCTCCTGCCTTCTTACTCTTCTCCCTTCCTCAACCCCCACGTGATAGGATGAATGTTTTACAAGATTTCTGTAGTAACTCTTGAGCTTTTCCAAGTTCTGCTGAGAGCCTATCGTGGTGGAGCCTCCTGGCCATCCTGTGAAATAGACTCTTCCTCAGGTGCCATTACTTCTCCTATATACAGAGGGGCAAACCAAGCCTTGGACAGCTTAAGCGATTTGCTCAGGGTCACACAGTTACAGTGTATCAAAGGTAGGATTCAAACCCAGCTCCCTGCCTCTCAGGTCCAACACGCTGACCCCTGGGCCAGGTTTTCTCTCAGTTGTTGGCATTCCAGTATCCGACGTCTGTAAAGGAGAATTTGTGGCAGGAAGTAAAACGATATCTTTAATCCCTTCTAGATTTGATGGAGCCACCCCTCAGCTCCTGGCCATTCACTGTATTTCACACCCCAACACCCCCCAATCACAAGATGATGCAAACCCAAGGCCTTCCCTTTGATGCTTGCTGGAAGCCAGCCAAATGACTGTGCCAGTAAGAATGTGCCTCTTCCTGATCATGGATCACATGAGCCAAGACAATGAGCAGCTCCCTGGTTCATTTTCCTAATTTGTCCCTATTGTTCTTGCTTGACCAGAGAGAGACAGAGACAGAGACAGAGACAGAGAGAGAGAGAGAGGGGGGGGGGGAGAGGGGGGAAGGGAAAGAGAGAGAGAGACAGAAACAGAGAGACAGAGAGAGAGAAAGACAGACACAGAGAGAGAGAAAGAAAGAGACAGAGAGGGAGAGACAGAGACAGAGAGACAAAGAGGGAGAGAGAGACAGAGACAAAGACAGAGACAGTGAGAGACAGAGACAGAGAGAGAGAAAGAGGGAGAGACAAAGAGAGAGAAAGGGAGAGGGAAAGAGAGAGACAGAGGCAGAGAGGGAGAGACAGAGAGACAGAGAGAGAGGGAGAGAGACAGAGAGAGAGAGAGGGAGAGAGGGGGGAAGGGAAAGAGAGAGAGACAAAGACAGAGAGACAGAGAGAAAGACAGAGAGACAGAGAAAGAGAGAAAGAAAGAGACAAAGAGGGAGAGACAGAGACAGAGAGAGAGGGGGATAGAGAGGGAGAGACAGAGAGGGGGGAGAGAGATAGAGAGAGAGAGACAGAGAGAGAGAGATGGAGAGAGAAAGAGAGACAGAGAGGGAGAGAGAGAGACAGAGAGGAAGAGAGAGACTGAGACAGACAGAGGGAGAGAGATGGAGAGAGAGAGAGACAGAGAGGGAGAGACAGAGAGGGAGAGAGAGACAGAGGGAGAGGGAGGGAGACAGAGAGAGAGAGACAGAGAGGCAGAGAGCCAGTGGGGGAAAGACAGAGAGAGAGAGAGAGAGAGAGAGAGAGAGAGAGAGAGAGAGAGAGAGAGAGAGAGAGAGAGAGAGAGAGAGAGAGAGAGAAGTTGGTCATTGAGCTGAGACATTGACGACCTGTATACAAAGGGAGAGATGGTATGGAGAGAGGAAGGTGGGATGGAAGGAAGAAGAAAGGGGGGAGGATGGCAGGGGGAGCCCAGACATTCTTTTGCATCTTAAACTTCATCAAGAGATGAAGAAAATTCTAGAGAGGTTGAGAAAAGCCTTTAGGAGATGTGTCCCAGTCAAAGACAGCTTTTGATGTTTGTTGAATGGGTGGGAAATGTTTCAGGTTTATCCTTCTGCTTGTGTGTGTGTGTGTGTGTGTGTGTGTGTGTGTGTGTGTGTGTGTACGTGTTTACTACCTAAATGATGAAAAGAGTCTGTGTAAGAGTTCTCCCGGTACACATTTTTCCCAGCTCCAAGACTGGGAATCACAAAATCTGAGCTGAGACTCTCACCTCTAGTTCCAATTCCTCCATGGAGGGGAGATTTATTTCCCTGTAGACTAAACACTATTGGTCTTGAATATTCCTGAGCTGGGTTAAGAGGTCCAAAGACCACCCCAGGTAGAAGCAACAAGGATCCCTTTGGCCACATGGAAGAAGAAGGTGATCCAAGAGGGTGGTCATGTCAGGCATCTTAATCCAACACCTTCATATTATGAACATTATGTATGGTCTTGCCTAAAGTCACACTGGCTGTATGAGAGGCAAATTTCAAACACAGTCCTCTGATTTCACACCCAATCATCTTTCCCCCATCCCACACTGAGAACAATCCCCACGGACTATTTGTGCCCCAGAAGCAAAACCCACACAGCCTCTGTGAAGCAGGAGGAAATTAATTCACTCATAGGAAAACATACTGATTTCTGTGCCTAAGTCAAGGATGAGAAATCATGAATTGGAAGCCTGAAGGCCTGAGTTCTAATCTTAGTTATATCACTACTTGAACAAGCCAGGGCACATTATCTCACCTAAGTCTTAATTTCTCCATTTGTAACACAAGACTGATGATAATATTTGCACTATATACCTTCAAGGGTGATTGTGAGAAGTATTTTTGAAACTTAAAAAGGGGCATTCTTATTCTTATTCTGTCCCTCTCTTTCTTTATGTAAATAGATATATGTTTCTATTTGTAATTATATCATGGATGTGTGAAAGGGGACTGGGGCTAGAGTAGGGCAATGTAAGAGGAAAGAGAGGGCTACCTTGGAACCAAGAGACCAGTTCAAGTATTACCTCTGACATTCACCGATTGTGTGGTACCCAAGCAAGTTAAATCCTTTCCGATCTCAAGCAATCCAGGCAGCTTTCCGATACAATAAACTAGAGATTGCTTATGCTTGTCAATTTGCATTGGTGGAGGGAACTTCCACACTGAGAGTTCCTTCATTGATTAGATCATCAGTCTGGACACCCCTCCCCAATCTCTAAACTTTATGTTCTACAGTATAAATGTCACATCAAACAGGGCCAGAGAGAAATCAGAGATTAAGAGGGAATTGGAGCCCAAATATGAGGAGATGTTCTTTGTAGAGGACCACAAAGGTTCATAAGGATTGTGAATGTAACGATTAGTTAATCCATAATCATTTGTTGAAAAGGGATCTAGTCTGACCTCTTTGGTTAAATGACTTGTCTGGGGTCATAGGAGTAAGATTCAAACTCGGCTTCTTTGACTCCAAAGCCCCATCGTCTCTACTGCATTAAGCATAGTTGAGCTCCAACCTGACCCTTGGAAAGAGAATCATTCATCAAAGGAAAGTTGGAGGAGGAAATTTGATTGGTCAGAGAACAACTACTCCCCCATACAGAGAATTCACCTCCCATAATGCATACTATCCACACACCACTATGGCCAACACATACAACATGGATGATCATTTAATCTAATACATAGCTAGTTTTATCTGCAAAAGACCTAGTCTAAAGAAAACAACAGAGAGATAAGGCAGACAAGAAGGCCCTTCTCCAAGTTGGCTCAGCTGGAGAGACTCTCTGGAGTCTGGACCATTATAGAAAGTGCATTTATTATCCTGGGAGTCTATAGATCTGGGTCCAAATCCTACTCTTTGGAATTTACTAGCTGCATGATCTTGGGCATTATCTATCATAGCCTGAGTTTTCTTATCTGTGAAATGGGTGAGAGTTAGACTGGATGACTTCTTAGGTTCTTTTTTAATCTACTATTCTAAGATGCTTTGATGCTGGGAATAAGGGAGGAAGCTCAACTGAGTCCTGTCTCTGGAATCTTAAGGACCTGGGTTCAAATCCCATCTCTGATGCTTCCTGTGTGACCTTAGACAGGTCATGACTCCTCTGGGTCTCAATTCCCTCATCTATAAAATGAGAGGATTAGGTTAGATGGCCTTTTAAGTTCTTCCTAGTTCAAGGGTCAGGATCCTCTGAGTTTGAGGAAAAGAATAATAAAGAGTGAATGAAAATTAGGTAAGGACTGAAGAGGTCTTGTAGAAGGAGCCCTGGGGTTGAGTGCCACCATTGATTTCCAGGATGACTCTGGGTCATTTATATCCCCTTTCTCTGCCTCACCTTCCCCATCCATAAAATGAGGAGGGTAGAGTAAATGACTCTGAAGGTCTTTCTAGCTCAGAATCTCTTCTGTTGTGAGTCTTGACCAAGAAGTGAATAATTGGAAACAATAGACAGAACCTGGAGTGGGGAGCATTGAGCACAATGGACTGAGGCCTGCATGTTTCCTGCCAGAATGAACAGAACAGGCCAGTTTCTGCACACACAGCAGAACCTGCTCCCCCTTTCACATATGATGACTCTGCTCCCTTGGTCAGACAAGGATTCCCTTTGTTAATTCATTTGGGAAAGGATCCATAATTAGGAGTGAGCCAGTTGGCTCATTGCTGTGTCATCTGAATAGTCTGCAGCAGTTTGGACCAAGTGGCATGGCGATATCTTCTGCAAGAAGCCTTGGTTTCCCTTCTTCCTCATTTGGATGGGCAAACTAACCTTTGTTGTAGCCATCCTTACAAGGGAGGGAGAAGCCTAAGATGGTAAGCTTCTATTGGCTGTCCTGTCAATGTATCACCAATGATGATACAGCCAACATCAGAAGTAGCTAAATAGCAACTACTGATTGGCTGAGAATTGTGTGTATTTAGGGAAGCATTATCTTGAGGCTACCAAAGGCAATCTGAAGCCTAGCAAGGTGAAAAGGAGGCTCTGAGCTTATTGGGCATGAACAAGCATGTTGGCAAAAGAATGTGACCCTTCCTCCTCACCCAGGACAGGATGCTTTATTTTTTTAAAACTTAACTGACTTCTTGCTTCAGTCAAGAAAGGACCTGACTGTCCTTTCCATCTCCCTCCCACTTTATTTTACTTAGGATGTTTTAAAAGGATGGCATCTGGTAGGGGCTAGTTGAGACTGTTGTAAACCACTGTTAAAAAAAAAAAAACAAACTAAATAGGAATTGGGAAGACCTGAGTTCAAAACCTGCCTATGACACTTACTAGCTTTGAGACTAAACAAGTCTCCTCATCTCTTTTAATATTAGTTTCTTCCTCGATAAAATGGAGAACCTACCTCCCAGTGTTGTTATTGAAAGCAGCCTATCCTAGTGGAAGAAGCATGGGATTTGGCCCCCCTATCACTTTGGTGGATGTGGCAAGTGGAATAAACAATATGAGGAAAGAACTAGCAAAGAGTCTGCAGAATCAGTGGTGATTGGCTAAGATGGGCAGATTTTGCCAAGGGAGCACTAGTGGTAAAGTCAAAGGAGACCTGTGCTCAAATCCTTATCTTTACCATGTATGATCCATCTGATCTTGCATGAGTCAGTTTGCCTCTAAACCTCAGTTTCTTCATCCATAAAGTGAGTACATTGAACTAACTGATGCCGAAGCTCTAAATTTGGGATCCTGTGATCATGTGTTGTGCAGGTCCTCAAAAAGACAAACAGCTGAGAACTTGGAGCCAGACAGACCCATAACCATGCCATGGTGGGCATTGATTGACCCAAATACACTTCTCAAAAGCATCCAAGATTCCTTTTATCTTAATGACTGTGTCTGCATGAGGATGAAAGCTGATTAGCACTGGAGGAGAGTCTGGAAAATTCAGAATACCTTTATCCTTGCTTCTCTCCTTAGCAAGGTGGAATCTTAAAGAGAAAACCCAAGAATAGTCAACTTATGGAATACATTTGTGTGGAGAAGTGGGAATAGAAGTATTCCTACTGAGAATAACATGGGATGGGGAACACGGGACAAGGAGTCCAGTGTGTGCCTCTAAGGCACTTAATTACCTCCACAAGCATCCTCTGGCTCATCTCCATCGCACCATGGAGGGGCAAAACTGGCACTTTAGCTCAGACTTTATTAAGAGCACATTCTAGCTCAGGTGAATGAGAGCAGATGATTGGGCTGTACTTAGACTCGCTCCAGACCAGCTGTTCCGAAGAACGAGAGAGACATTTATTTAAATGCCTATTTGAATAAGGTCATGAATAGCTGCTCTTCTGAAAGTCCCGAGCCTTCCACTGAAAAGGCACGAGCTTCTTTTTGAAAAGCTTCCAGGGATCGGCTTCTCTCTTTCAGGGCGCCCACAACATGCATCACGTCTCCCTTTCAATAAGGACATCTTTAAAAGTCTCCATGAATCCGTCACACCATGGAGGAATCAATGAGAAATGTTTGAGGCGATGTCAGATGGCGAGCTACATTTGAGGCTCATTCATGCCACTGCTCTTGTCACCCCATTGGTTTTCTGATCTAATAATTCTCCATCTACTGAGTGAGTTGGAATGAGGGTAGCTGGGACAGGGGTGGGGAAGCCATCTTAATGGCCCCCACCTTAACCTCCCACTTTAGCACATCAAGCTTCTCTCAAAGCACAGTCAAGTGCCACCTGCCATAAGACCATCCATGATTCTTCTCTTTATTAATTATTTCTCTTTGAAATTATTTTGTGTGTGTACGCATGCATGTATTATTTCCTTTACTTCACACTTCTATCCCCATTACAATATAATTCCCCAAGAAAGGAACACTTATTTTTTGCTTTTGTTTTTGTATACCCTGAGTGCCTAGGACACTGTGCCTAGTAAGTGAGAATTGAAGTGAATTGAATTATTGGCTGACAATGTGGAAAGTGTTCTCCTTCTTCTCCCAGATTTCTTGGATGTTTCGCCTATATAAGAGTTCTGGCTTCTCCCTTTGGTGGGTGATGGGGGTGGGGGATGGGAGGGTCTTCTAGTATGTAGCATCATCTAGTACAAGAGGCTACAAAGACTTGGAATCTAGTGACCTGGGGCAGGGCTGAGGGGGGATCTATGAGTCTGGGATGCCAGCCTCCAGACAGCCACATCTACCCAAGCGTGTGATCTTGAGCCCACTTCCGTACCTCTGGGTCTATTTCCCCATCTGTAGAAGTTTTGAGGACAATAATAAATAATCGAATACACAAGCGTCTGCAATTTTCACTTCCAGTATGGGAAGTCCCTCAACCACAACACATCACAACCCTTCAAAGACACAGTAGGCAAGTTCTAGGGAGTTTCCAGGGTCACCCAGCCAGGGAGGCAGAGGCCAAGTCTGAACTCAGCTCTTCTCCACTGCGAGCCCAGCATTCCATCATGGCCATCCACTAGACCATCCCCAACACGACTGACATTAACATGTTAGGGATTTAGAAGTTTCCAAACCGCTCCATCTCTATGACCTCATTCGAGCCCCATTTAAGGTAATAAGGCCTGTCCTTCGGCAGAAACAGCCGAGAAGAGGTGAAAACACCTTCAAATGTGAGGTGACATTTTGTTAGTCATGAAAAAATGGCATTAACCTTCTCACAAGGTAATTAGTTGAAAGGACGTGAACAGCCATGAGGATGGGGGTGACTCTCTGAGTCAGCAGGGAAAAGGTTAATAGGACAAGGTCCTGTTTTATCTCAGCTATGAGTCTCCTTGGAAATGGTCTGGCCTCTCAAACTGAAAGACAATAATTAATCGACGACCTTTCTAGAACAGCTTATGATTTACCAAGCAATTTACATACCTTCTCTCACCTGATCCTCACAACAGCCCTACCATGAGGACAGCCAGGGGCCTGTCGAGAATGAAGCACTGCCCTTGGAGTCAGGAAGACCCGAGTGCAACTCTCACCTCTAGCACTTGCTCTTGGATATGTGAATCTGGATAAGTTTCGTCATCTATAAAATGGGTATAACCAAACTCCATAAATTCCCTCATCCACTTAATGTTGGAAAACACAATGTAGGAAAAACCCTTAATATAGAAGGTGGCATAGTGCATGGCATGTTGAATTCAAATCTGACCTCAGACACTTACTAGCTCTGTGACCCTGGGCATGTCACTTTTGCCTCAGTTTCTTTATCTGTAAAATGAGCTAAAGAAGGATTTGACAAATTGCTCCAGGATCTCTGCCCAAGGAAACCCCAAATGAGATCACGAAGAGTCAGATATGACTAAAAGAATGATTGAATCTCCGTTATCTCTCAGGGGCAACTAGGTGGTACAATGGATAGAGCACCAGGACTGGGGTCAGGAAGACCTGAATTCAGATCTGACCTCATCCACTTTCTAGCTATAATGCCCCTGGGCAAGTCACTTAACCCCTATTTTCCTCAATTCCTCATCTGTAAAATGGAAGCATTGGAGAAAGAAATTACAATCACTCCCGTATCTTTGCAAGAAAATCTCCTGGACAAAGTCCATGGGGTCACACAGACTCAAATACAACTGAATGACTGAACCGACATACTTTAATTATTATGTAACAAGCACCATGCTAAGGTCTGGGTATAGAAATACAAAAGCAAAGAGAGGCTCTTCCATGTAGGAGCTTGCATTCTAATAGAGGGAAATAGCACAGGAGAAAGTAGCAAGTGAGCAATATTTTAATTTGGAAAACAAAGTTACATGGGAATAGATTGCTTTGCCAACCTTTAAGTGGGACATCAATTTCAATTAAAAACTAATAAAAACCTAGCATGGTAAATTCTACAATGGAAGTTCTCATCCTTTTTACAGATGTGAAAGTAGATTCCAGAGGTTAGCATACTTTAACATATAAACATGATAAAGCTCCTCTCTCTCTCTCTCTCTCTCTCTCTCTCTCTCTCTCTCTCTCTATCTATCTATCTATCTATCTATCTCTGTCTCTCTGTCTCTCTCTCTCTATCTCTGTCTGTCTCTGTCTCTGTCTCTCTCTGTCTCTCTATCTCTCTGTCTCTCTCTCTCTGTCTCTGTCTCTCTCTCCTCTCTCTCTATCTCTCTCTATCTCTCTCTCTCTCTCTCTCTCTGTATATATATATATATATATATATATATATATATATAAGTATATATCTTGAAGGCTGATGTCACTATTTCTCAAAGCCTTTTTTGGAAAGCATGGATATTTATAGATAGGCAACATAATAGTATATAATAAGTGTGATATAAATATGTAACCATTAGCTATATCCAAAAATCTGTGTCTAATTTCCCCCCCTCAAAACCATGAATTTTATTATTTTTTAGAACCATTTGATCATGGGAAATCAGAGCTAAAAATTCTCTTGAGATCTCTTTGACTGCCCTTGTTTGCCAGATGAGACTTATCAATCACCAAGAATCTGGCGATTCCCAGGACCACCAAGGTGAATGGAAAAAGAGCAGCATCCAGGACAGCCAGAGGGATATTAGGCGGAGCACTGGGTTTAGAAGGAAAACCAATGAGTTGTTTTGTTTTAAATAATAGATAGAGTTTAGAATACTTAGGAGAAAGCAATTTGCAAATTTCTAGGAGGTAATTGAAGGCACAAAATAGGAGTTTACAAGAGAAATCAGGGCCGCATAGATAGATGTTGGGATCTTCTAAAAAGAGGGAATGGTTGGACCCATGAGAGGTGACAAACTCACCAAGTGAGGGAACTCAGAGAGAGAAGAGAGGGCTTAGGATGGAATTTTGCGTTATTCCCATCCATGGTGAAACATGGAAATTGATCCTGCCAAGAAAAATCAGTCCAAAAGGGAGAGGGAGAGCAGCGAGAGAAAGCAACAGCCAAAATCCCAGGAGGGAGACAGTATCCTAGAAGGAGAAGAGGGCAGGGTGGGAAATAGTGTCAAAGCTGCAGAAGAGTCTAGAAGGATGACAACTGAGGAAAGGTTGGTGGATTTAGCAACAAAGAGATCACGGGAGACCTTGAGGAGAATAGCGTCAGGCAAGTGATGGGTACAGGAGCCAGACCAAAAGGGAGAGGGGGTAAGGACTGAGCCAAGGTGAGGGAGGGGGGAATTTTCTTGTTCAGGGGCACAAATGTAATAGGCAAGAGAGATGGGCTCCAAACTTAAATCCCTTGAAATATAAGGCATTCATTTTCCTGCTGTACCACAGCTATTCCTTGCGACTCCATTTACTCTCCCAAAAACTGAGGTTAGTGACTTCCTTGTAGAATGATTATTTGGATAAAAATGAAATCCTAAAAGAAAAAATGCTCTGAGATATTGAAAGTCCTATGCAAAAATAAGAGAGTATCATGACTCTTATTGAAGATCTTATGCTATGGGGGTGGAAGGGAACTTAAAGGTCACCTAGATCAACGTACAGATGGAAAAACTGAGGCCCAGAAACAGGAAATGACATTTTAGTAATGCTCCCCCTTGACTCATTCATGCATCATACAGTCTTTCATCTGTCATTCGTCACCCAAGTAAGAGCAATAGTTCCTTTTTAATTTTTAATTTTAATTTTTTTAAGTCTTTACCTTCCATTTTAGAATTTATACTGTGTATTGGTTCCAAGGCAAAGGAGTAATAAGAGTTGGGCAATGAGTGCTAAGTGACACAGCAAGTGTCTGAGGCCACATTTGAACCCAGGACCTCCTGTCTCCAGACCTAGATTTCAATCCACTGAGTCAGTCAGCTGTCCCCAATGGTTCCTTTTGTTTAAAAAAAAATCTTCTTTGACTTTTGGTTGAAGAGAGGCTAGAAAAATCAGTAAATGTATTTTAATAACTCAAATAATCACTAAGAAATTTAGTATTCACTGATTATGTACTTGAGGCACGATTTGTACTGATAGGAATTAGAATTCATACATGAATCTTATAAGTTTGCATTCATGGATTCAGAATTTTCCATCTAGAAGGGGCCTCCTGAGTGTGTGGAGCCAACAGACCCATTTTGTTGATGAGAATACCCAAGATCTTGAAAGATGAAGTCCAGGGTCTTACTGTGACTTCAATTAGCAACACTCAAAAACCAAAATCATTTAGAAAATATTTTCCCGGGAATAAAGAATGCATCGACCAGCATATTTTGTCATTGATCTCTTAAGTTCCAACAGGAAGTGGAAACTTCACCATAATGAATATTCTCATTGAAACAGCCAATCCAATCCTCTCAGAGAAGCCTGGTATTCTTTGATGTTTTTAAGCATTTAAGTAATGAATGTATTAGGTATTGCAATATAAATATGTGATAACATGTCAGCTGAACTTTCGTATAAAAAGACTGCATTTCCATGAAAAAAGCAAGGCAGCAAAAATAGAATTCAACCTTTACAGCCAGTACAAAATGTCCACAAGATCATGTTCTTGAAGAAAAAGGGGTTGTCTTCAGACGGAATGAATTTCAGCTGCGGTTTTTCTCGCTCCAAAGTAAATCTGGTCAGATATTTGGTTTTTCTGCAATGGTAACATCACTGCTGCCTAGGCACAGGGAAGTGAGTGACCCACGCTATGGCAGCTGTTCAATGGTTAGCCAGTGACTCAGTTGACTGCCATCTGGTTTCAGCTACATTTTCATTAGGCACATTTTTGGTGATGTGCTGAGGCTGTAATCCCCTTTAATGGGTTCTACCACCCTCCAACACCCATGGTTGTCTTCATTTTCCCTTCACTGGTTTTTGGCTTTGTGTTCCCTCACCCATCGCTCCCACCAGCGCTGACTGATGAGCTGAGCTGGTTGCCTTTCCTATGCTTCTCTCCCTGATGGACAGCTTGAAGAGCACTGAAACTGTCTATTCCAATCTTGCTTTCTCTACCTCGAAGATAGTGATGTTTAATGTGAGATGCGTGAAGCCAAGAATCTTTTTCCACTACTTTGATTGATGTAGGAGTGGTGAGAGCTACATCATATGGACCAATCCATCTGGGCTCTGTGGGTTTGTCTTTGGCAAAATTTTTTACACATACTTTGTCCCCATGTCTTATGGTATATAATGAGAAATCTAGTGGGGCCCTTTGTACTAGTAGTTCCAGCCTTCTCAGTTCCTCCAGCCTATTTTGTATCTGTGTCAGATAGGTGTGTAACTAGCATTCCCCTCCCAGCATGGAAAGATAAGATGGTTTAGCAGTCATTCCTATCTATATTGACTGTCCATATAACATCTCATATGGGGAAATATGTGAGTTTCCTCTGGGTTTCGTCCTCAGATAGAACAGCCCAAGTGGAAGAAACTCTGTCCATTTAAGATGAGTTTGGGCACAGAGTTTGGCTATCGTGTTTTTAATTCCGTATTCATTCTTTCCACCTGTCCTGAACTTTCTGGTCTATACGCATCATGGAAATTACCCTTTATTCCCCGAGACTTATACACTTGTTGTAAAATGCTAGATGTAAAGTGACTTCCCTTGTCTGAGTCTATGGTGTTTGGAATGCCATATCTAGGAACTATTTCTTTAAGCAATGTTTTCACTACCATGCCAGTGTTGTTCTTCTTTGATGGATATGCTTTTATAGGCAATTTCATATACTCTTCAGTCTGGCACTTTTTCTCTAGTGCCAGCCTCTATCACAGCCTCAAAGAACCCGGGGCCTCAGCCATGAGCATCACAGTCTCCAGTTTACCTGGTGTTCTGAAACCCAAGTGCCCTTCAGCTCCTCCTAACTCAGCCTGGAGCCTGCTCTGGCCCTCTGTGTGCCTCTCATTTGTCTGCTCGAGTGGGTTTCCTTTTGGGGGAGAACCAAGATCAGACCCCCTTACGGAGACCTCAGACTCTTGTTAAAGGCACAAAATGAAATATATAAGATATAAATGATTGCAATTTTAATGTTCAAAATAATAAGAAGAAAACAGCCCAGATTAAGACCCCCAAACAGTGCAGGCACAGACATGTTCGGGGCTCTGACTCGAATTTTTCTAGCGCTTGAAGGTTTTGTTGTTGTCTTTCAGTGGTTTCAACCATGTCTGACTATTAGTGTCCCCATCTGGGGTTTTCTTGCCAAAGATACTAGATTCGTTTGCCGTTTCCTTCTCTAGCTCCTTTTGTGAGTGAAGAAACAGAGGCGAGCAGGGTGAAATGATTTGCCAAGCATCACACAACTAGTAATCTGAGTCCAGATTTGAACTCAGGAAAATGAGTTTTCCTGGCTGCAAGCCCAGTGTTCTACCCACTGAGCCACCTAGCTGTCCTGTGTTAATGCCTGCCAGTGCTATATGACATAATATAATATATAATCTATATGTGTACATAACGATAGCATTTGTAAAGTGCTTTACGAGTTGCATGATTCTTATAAGAACCCTGAGACAGCGGTACTACTATTATAGACCCTTTACAGAAGAAAAAACGGAGGCTGGGAGATGTTAAATGACTTCTCCAGGGTCACGCAGCTAGTACATGTCCAAGGAATGACTTGTACTCAGATTTTCCAGACCCCAGATCCACTGTACCACCCAGCAGCCTGTTGGTTCTCTCCTGGAAGAGGCCTCCACAACTGGGTGGATCCCCCATAGAGAATGTTGACAAAGACAACAGCTGGTCAAGGGTGGATGGAGCATCATGTGCCTGCCTGAGGGAGTCGAGCCCACACTGAGGAGAGCTCTGGGATCTATCAAGCCAGAGAAGATCTGCGGACCAGTGTTGTCTGGCTGAGCTCTTGGGCGTGATCATGGCTCACCGAGGCAGCCCTCTTATATGGGGGGAGGGGGGGGAGGGGAATAGTCCTCAGCCCTGTGGTGTGGAGTAGGAAGGTTTCTCCATTGAGTGAGTCCATCACTCTGGATCAGAGATGGAGAGCGAGCTCAGAACTGCCCCAGGAGAAGAGAAGATGCTCCACTGCACCTTGGACATTGCCAAGAGTCCTTCCTTTGCAGCAGGGATTCCTTCATTTATGGCGTCTGTCTGCCCAGTGACTGTCGCCGTGCTGGGAATAGAGCGGATGCGCAGTAAATGCTTGCTGATTGACTGAGAATAAACACACGTACACACATGCACACACACACACACACATGCACACGCATCCCTTTTTTGGAATCTCTGCTAAACCAGATGATTATAAGGCTTTGAATGTGGCCATCTGTCATTACTCCAGTTGTGAGTGGTCCAAAAGCCAGCCGTAGTCAATGGCAACCTGAGTGCCCGAGGAAAAAGTGGAGGCTGAAGAGTGTGTGAAACTGATCACCTCGACGGGGGAGGGGCCTCACGAGTGGAATCCGGAGGAGGAGGAGACTCTGGCTGATGCGCCAGCGCCATGCAAATGAGCAATGACTGCAGAGCGGCTTTCTCCTCGACACATACATTCAGAATGGGGCAACAGCCTTAGCGGTCACATGCCGGGGGTGACTCACCGGCCCACAGGGCACAAGCTTTTCTATTTCCGCTATCAGAGACCTAGACGAGTCCTGATGAGAAGGGATCAGCCACTGCCAGCCCTGGCTAGGGAGGGATGGACGGCTGGGGGTCTGCTGGCCCTGAGGCGGAACATTACCACCAGGAAGTCTAGTTTTAACCAACTAGAATGGAGATGTCCATGTTAAGCTCGACTCTTCTTGACACTGAAAGAAAACAACTCTTGGTGCCCTCTAGATTCCATTGCCCTGGGAAGAAGGCCAAGTGGCCCCACCCTGGTTAGGAGATTGGGTATGTAGTCACAGAATTAGTCTGAGAAGGGACTTGAGAGTTCCTAGAGCTGATTCCCTTCTGGGAAGAAAAGAAGGCTCCCCAGGGGAGGGGAGGTAGCTTCCTCAAGGTCACGCTTCTAGGAGGATGCCGTCAGGACTAGAACTCAGCTCCCTGGACTCCAAAAACAATTCTACTTCCACTCCATAACACCGTCTCTTGAGGAGTAAGAATGTTCAAAGTGATGGCCTGTTCTCACGTGGAGTGTGGCAGTGGAAATCTCAAAAGAGGAATGGCCATTAGGCTCCCCTGGTTAGCAAAGAGATCGGGGAAAGTTCTCTGTTTTCTCTGCTCCTTCTTTGCCCTGGTGTGCAAGCCTGCTGGCAGCTCAAAGCTGAGGCATCTGATGGGTCAAGCTGGCATGTGCATGACCATCACAGCTGAGCTTTCTGCACTTTATTGTTTAAGCAAGGTCCCGTCGCCCAGGAGGGACACGTTCTCCAATCAGTGTCTCCAGTACTGTGCTGGTATGTGGTGGCCAATTGGACTCGGCCCCACAGGGCTGGGTTGGCTCACAAGTAGAAATAAGAGCTGCCATTTATACCACACCTCACATAGAAGGGAGCCTGGTAGAAGAGAGAGCTGTTCTCACAGATGAGAAGGACTGGGTTCAAATCCTGCCTCTGATGTTGCAAACTTCTTGGGTAACTGGGAAGTAGTGAGATCACCAATAGAAAGCAAGAAGTTATGAGGAAGAACTGATCTGGGACAGAACATGAGAAATACATGTGTATGTATGCTTACCTGGAGATGCCAGCAAGAATGAAGATAAAGAAATCCAGATACAGTAAAAAAACCCAGCTCGTTGGGTCTTCTCTCACATGTCCCTTGGGAAATCTTTTATACGGGGTGCCCAGGAGCCTCAGTGAAGTCTGAAGCTTTAAGCTTTAAGATAAAATTTTGGCCATTGAACTACTCTTCTAGGACCCACCAGTTACACTCCTCTGTGGGCACGTCATTCTTCCTAGTAGCATTGAAGACTCTTGAGGAAAGGCAGATACTGTTTCATTTATCTTTGCTTCCCTGGCAATGACTACAGTAGGTGTTTAATAAATGCACTTGTAACTAAATTGAATTGAGCTCAATCTCTGAGTACAGGTTAGGATTGGAAATATAGATGTGAGAGTCAGCTACATAGACAAGATTAAAGTCATGTGAATAGATGAGAAATACCATAAGAGACAAGGAGAAAGTGTGTGAGGGTGAAGGAAGGAACTCTGGGAGATATCCACCTCTTAGGGGCAGAAGATGGGATGGAGAGCAGCAAAAATGAGGATAATAGAAGAATCCGCTAAGAGAGGAGAAAGAAAATCATTGGAGTATGGTAGGGATGATGGCATCATAGGCTTTAGAGCAGGAAGGAGTCATCTACTCTAAATCCCTTATTATATACAGAGAAAGATGCTGAATGGCACAGAGGGAAAGAAAAAAGGGTCTTCCTAGGAAGGAGTCGGTCTCTGTATGCCACAGAGAGGGCCTTGAGCAGTGAGGCAAAAACAAACGAGTAAACAAACATTGGATTTAGCAATAAAGACTTTTCTTTGAGCTGAATGGTTATGCTTCCTATTATCTGATGTTGCTGAATCACATTACCCACAACCATGGTGTTTATTTAAACCTAGAAATTCAGTATCAGCAACTGAGAGAAGAAATGTAACCAATTCAGATTTCTCTGCTGAAGGGTGGGGGCTGAGCCAAGTCAAGAGTCTTGTCATTTTATTAATTTCCCATCCAGGACATGTCCACTGTGGACTGCCTTTTAAACCAGTGGGAGAAAGTGTAGAAGGAAACAGAGTCTTTGAGAAAGCTGTTTGAGTAGAGTGGAAGATGAATTACAGATGATCAAGAACCATTGAGTAGAGTGGAAGGAAGATGAATTACAGATGATCAAGAACCATTGAGTAGAGTGGAAGGAAGATGAATTACAGATGATCAAGAACCATTGAGTAGAGTGGAAGGAAGATGAATTACAGATGATCAAGAACCATTGAGTAGAGTGGAAGGAAGATGAATTACAGATGATCAAGAACCATTGAGTAGAGTGGAAGGAAGATGAATTACAGATGATCAAGAACCAAGTGAGCATTAGAAATCCAGAGGGAAATCCAGACAAGCCTGGTGAATGTTTTAAAAACTTTTTTTTTAAAGCAAGCTTTACTTAATGGAGATTTGTCATTTCACATAGAACCTTCATTCGTTGGTCTGTTTCATTGTTCTGTTTTTGTACATAGAGATGTTCCCTTTATTATCATTATTTTTTAATAATTTAAATGTTTTTAATTAAAATGTCAGTAGTAAGAAAATAGAAAGTAGACCCGCTTTGAGAAATCTGGCCATGAAAGTGGGAGAAGAGGATGAAAAGGTGAGAGGATGACAAGAACAATGGGGATGGCTCCTTTATTTATTTTCTTTTTAGAGCAGGAGACATCTTACCATGTTGGTAGAGCCAAAGAAAGGTGCTGGCAGAGGAGACACAGAAGACATTTGAGAGAGGCGAGGATGATGGATAGATCAAGGTCATGGAGGAAATGGGAAGAAATGGGACAGAGAGTGTTTAGGGCACTCCAAGTCACGCTGTATTGATCTGACCTGTTCTGTCTTTGGATTGAAATGATAGGATCTTCTCACTTCATGAGAAATGAGTGTGTGAGCTTGAGGGGCAGGAGTTGAAGGTGTTTGAAACCTTTTCAGATTGCATCAATGGATAAATCCAACAAACAAAATTGTTTATCAATAATAACAAATGATAAGAAGTCACTTATCCACCCCTTTAAGGTTTCAAAGTGCTTTATAAATAGCATTTTGGATCCTCACAATAACCTTGTGAGAAAGGTACAATAAATATTCACTGTACCCATTTTATAGATTCAACACCAATTCACTAAGTATCTTAGGCAACTAGGTAGCACAGTGAGTAGTGCCCTGGACCTGAAGTCAGGAAGACCTGTGTTTAAATTCTGCCTCAGATACTTCCTGGGTGTGTGACCCTGAGCAAGTTATTTAACTTCTGTTCGCCTCAGTTTCTTCATCTATGAAATGGGAATAACAATGACACTTCTGTCCTGCCCCCAGGATTGTGGGGATAAAATGAAATATTTTTAAAGTGCTAAAGAAATGTATTATCTATCAGGAGAAAACTTGCACACAGAGAAGTAAATAGAAAGCAAACAGAAGAAATAAAAAGTCATGATGGGAGGGAGAAACGCTCAGAAGTAGAGGGAATCAGGAGTCTTCCCAGAGAACATACAACTTGAGTTGAGCTTTGAAGAAGGAAGTTAGAGAGTCCTCAAGGTACAAATGGGGAAGGAACATATTTAAGACCTGGGGGGATGTGTACAATGCTGTAAGAGTAGTAGTGGTGGGTGGTGGTTAGTGAAAATCTCCAGGGACAAGGACCCCATAGAAATTTTACACCGAAAGATATCATTAGTATATCTGGAGATTCTCCCCAACTACCTCCCTGAATAATTCACTCCATGAATCAATCATTCCAACCTCAATTGGTTCTTTGCTATGATCAACTGGAATATCTCAGCCTTTAATCTGATCCCTTTGCTGCTTATTGATCCCTCCATGAACATAACAAGGACTTTACAGTCTCCTGATTAAAGAAAGCTATGCCCTTGGTAAATATAGGTGATGAATGTCAATCCTGCACACTATCTTCTCTATACTAAATAACTCCTTTTCTCCATTCCTTTCATCTTCATTCATAGGATCTATCTTCCACATCCGTGATCATTTTTGTTGCTCAATCTTCCTTTTAATAATAAAAAAAGCTTTTCTTGACTTACCCTACTGTGTGACATTGGCACTTTAAGCTCACAAATAAAAGCCACTAAAATATTTATGAAGGTATCATGTTCTGTTGGTTATTTAGATCCCCTTCACATTATTCGTGTTATTCAATTATTCAACTTATGGAAGAGGTTGGATTTCAGGCTTAGATCAAGGATATTATGCAGAGACCACCCGTTAGCCCAGTGTCTCTAAATATAACCATTGCACTATTATTGCTTCATGGGAGTGGAGTGGAGTGGGGGCAATGTAGACTTCAGTGTATAGGATAGCATTCAAGGCTTTCAAGAGGGCTACACTACTTACTGAATGAGAAGAAAGCTGGCTATGAAAGAAGGATCTAGCCCAAGAGGTCAACCTTCTCCCCCTGGAAGATCCCACCTCCTCTGTAGATGAATGAGTTCCTCAGACCCTCCGTACCTCCATCAGTCATGTTGACACCTTCTTTCTCCTCTGGACTCTGTTCCTGACTGTTCTGGGCTCTGTTCATTTGTTCCTGACTCTTTAGACCCCCCTAGATATAGTATCTTCTTTCCCATTCTCCATGTCTCAGCTTCCTTTCATGAGTTGTCTTTCCCCATTAGAGTCTCAGCCCCATGAGAACAGCCATTCTCTTCTCTTGACTCCATCTGTATTCTCAATGGTTATTTACTAGAGGAAGCTTTAGACAAATGCTGCTGGACTTGTCTTGAATGCTGGGACTGAGAAAAGACCTTGGAGATCATGCCATCTCAGTCCTTCATTTCATAGATAAAACAAAAAGAAAGACCCACAGAAGGGAGACGGGCTCTCTCAAGGTCTCCTGGCTAATGAATGACAGAGCTGGGATTAAAATTCACAGGCAAGTGTTCTTTTGATATCTGAGTGAGCAGGCTGTATAGTAACATGAGCACTAGGAAGTTCTGGGTTCAAATCCAACATTTATTATACATATGTAACTTGGGGCAACACTACTGAGACTCAGTTTCCTCATAAGTAAAAGAGAGATAATAATTGCATCTAGCTCACAGGGTTGTTGTATGGGTCAAGTCAGATCATTTATGTAAATTGTATTTCAAATCTTAAAGAACTTTATCAAATGTGAATTATGATCATTATTACTACAGTTCTGACACTAAATCTGACAATGCAACTGAAGATGAAACTGATTTATTCGTGACTGCCAGCTGATCTATCCCTGGCCACAGTCTAACCCCTAAACATAGTGTGTTGCTAATTTAGAATGCAATATTTGGAGCCTAGTTTTTGCCTTTTTGTAGAAAAATAATTTGCTGCCTGGCAAGGAGCAAGACACTCTCTTTGCACACTTCAGTGTCATTCCTTTGTAAAATGAGTCAGTGTTTCTCTCCTACCTTTGTAGAAAAAAATGAAGATAAAATGAGCCAACATCTGACTGGTTTGGGGATCTTGGAGAGTGAAGAAAGTGCTGAACTTTAAATCCAAATGGCCTGGGTTCAAACCCTACCTCTTGACACTTCCTAGTTGTGTGACTTTGGGCAAGTCACTTACTCCTCATCTGTAAAATGAGGGGATTAGAACAGATTGTTTTTAAGGTCCCTTCCAAAGTTAAATCTTTGACTCTTAAGTTTTAGGAACATTTATTAAACTAGTAAATTCATAAGCCAAAACAGCACAAGGAACAGGCATAAGAATTTAAACCCTAATTCCAAGGTTACTCCCCCCCCCCATAGTTTTGAAAATGCAAAGCACTGATGAATTTATTAGCATGTAGACCTCCCATTGTGGGAACTTTCTCCACCAGGAGATCCTGATCTCCATAACAGTAAAGACATTGCCTAAAACTCATAGAAATGAAATTACTTACACAAGGTCACACCAAGAAAATCAAGCACCAAGAACTTAGTACCATGATGCACTTGTTAAAATTGTAGAAGCATATGTTTAGGCATGAGTGGATCCCCCAGACCCATTGCTATCCAAGGCTTGGATCCTCCAGGAAGGAGGTTTCTTTATGGCTTGTTGAAGAAGTGTGTCTCTTGGACCTTACTGAGAGATTCTGTAGCACATGGTGTTGTGGAAGATCCATCAAGAGTTAGTGCCAGTGTCTACCCAAAACCATTAGAGGCAGCTGGTATTGAGGGTTTGGGGGCATGTGTGTCAAAGGTAGATCGTGAACCCCAATAATCACAGCCTTAAGACTGGGATGGGAGGGGAGGTAGAGTGAGATCTGTGTATATGTCATATATGTCACATAGGTATGGGATGATGTCGAGATAGAGTGAAAAGAATCTCAGAATTGGAAGAGAGCTCGGCAGCTAGCTGGTCCAATCTGGTCCAAACAAGAATTTCTGCTAGAACTTCTATGACAAATGGTCATCCAGGCTTCAGTTAAAGGCTTTCAGGAAGGGAGACTCTCTCTGAAGGCAGCCAATCCATTCATCTTTGGGATTGTGCATCTAGTGTGGGAACCCCTTCTTCAGTCACATGACAACCCCATTCTAAGAGTCATAAGAAAGTTAGCTGATGCATCAGAGGTCATAAGACTATAGACTGAGAATGAGTGCTGGAAGGGACCCTAGAGACTGTGTGGTCCAGTGCTGCTCTCATCTTACAGATGAAGAAACCGAGATCTGGAGAGAATTAGTCACTTGCCCAAGACCACACTGTCATTAATTGTTGGAAGAAGGATTCGAACTCCAGGCTGGCTGACTCCCAAGTCTAGCACCCTGTCTATTATACTAGCTAGCCTGCTTTCTTGTGTTATCTTGATAATATAGGAAAATGCAATGCTTTGTTAGCCAAAACCCAAACCACTGCCCCTCTGCAAATGGCGCCTCCACTGGAGGTCAGAGTGGGTCCACTGGAGCCAGGAATCTGCCTCCCAATTAGGGACCATACATCCTTGGTGGCTTGCTGGGCTTTTCTGTGCATTTGCTTCCTTTCTAATGACTAAGGGTGGTGCTGTAATGACCTACTTTAAAAGATACATGACTAATACAACTCTTCCATGTTTTAAAAATAGTACAAACTTTCCAAAACTGTGTGAGCATCTCATTAAAAGTAAATGTTCTAAATTGTCAACTAGAGAAGAATATCTTTTATTCATGTCTAGCCAATGAGGGTGTGGTATTTCCCCCTTCTTTAGAATATGGTAATCGAGTGTGAGATGAGTAAAAGCCAAAGCCTAAATGGTGGGAGACATATACCTTCAGCCGAGATGACCCAGGAATTGATCCTGGGATGAACGGAAGGAAGGAGGGGGAGTCTTCTAAAGAAGTACCCAGAGGTTTAGAGCTAGCAAACCACGGATGAAGCCGACTCCTCTAAACGTTTTCTCCTAGTCCTCCTTTGGATTCTGTGAAGAGAGCAGCTATGATTCATCAAGCTATCAGTTTGGTTTCCATCAGAGGACTGTTTCACACACTTTATTACTGGCATCATACAGAAAGCTGGTCTTAGAGTCAGGAAAAGGGATGTATTTAAGTCCCTTCTCTGACACATGGTGACTGTGTTAGCCCAAGCAAATCAGGTCACCTAAGACTATAAATTGGAGAACAGTTTCCTGGGGGGTAACTAGGTGGCTCAGTGGACTGAGAGCCAAGACTAGAAATGGAAGGTGTTGGGTTCAAATCTGACCTCAGACACTTCCAAGCTGTGTGACCCTGGGCAAGTCACTTAACCTCCATTACCTAGCCCTTTCCACTTTTCTGCATTGGAATCAGTACACAGTACTGGTTCTAAGACAGAAGATAAGGATTAAAAACAATTTCCTGAAACTTGATGGCTCAATGGATAAAGAAAGCAGTAGACATGGGATTTGGAAGACCTGAGTTCAAAATCCTACTTCAGCCACTACCAGTGTGACCCTGAGCAAGTCACTTAATGATTTGTAAAATGAGAATAAAGTAATTATGTTGTAATATTTTGCAAACTTAAAGCTCTTTATAAATGATATTATTCTTGCTGTTATTAGGAGTTAAATAGAATTTCTTTACAAAATTCCTTCAATTTCTAATGAAATCACAAGGCTGGACAAAAAAAAATTCAAGTCTCATTATTTCCCAAGATATAACCTTTGAACCAGAATCCCATCTTTGGGTTTACCCTTTTGGGTATCTTAAAAATCTCCCTTTTTCAGCTAGTCTCCCTCCAGCTCCGCCACACATGCACCATTCACAGTAGTAAGGAGTCCTCAGCTCCCTTGAAAGCAGGCGAGCCAGCAATACATCAAATATGGGAGTAGTTTCATTTCCCTGACATACAACCCCAAAGCACAAAGGACTCACACCCAACCCACTAGAGCATCCAGACCATTATCCCTCCCCCTCCATTTCCCGGATTTCTTCCTCATAAACTCTGGCATCATTAGCTTCAGTAGTATTATTCCCTAACACATGTACATGACTGAGTTAAGCTTGCCATGGGACACAGCAGCATAAAACACTCAGAGCCCCTTTTCCTCCAGAGTGGCATAGCAAGATGACTATCCAACTTTGTTTAATCAATTTTTAATATTTCTTCTTTTGAAGATTTATTTGCTTTTCCCTCTCCATGTTCTCAGAAGGGCTTGGCCTTTGGAGATTATAGTTAAAGGCTAATTTTTAAGGCCATGAGATAAGATTCAGTGGGAAAATTACAGGATGAAAGTTCAGGAGACTCACGTTCTCATCCCAGTTCTCCTACACACTCTCTGTAAGGACCCTGACCAAGAGGCTTTGTTTATCTGGGAGTTAGTTTTTTCATCTATAAAATGGGAATGATATTTGCTCTCCTCCTCCTTCCCAAGATGGTCCTGCAGGAAGCACTTTGCTTAGTCTCTTAGGGCCTCAATTTCTCCATTTGTTAAGTTATAGAATTGGACGAGCTCAAAGTCCTATGAGTCAATGAGATTTCCTTGCACATCCTCTCTGAGGAATCATCACTTATTTCTTGACTCCTTTAAGGCTACTCTTCATCAACGTTTTAATGCAATTTCACCCAGATAAAAGTGAATGTGTTTGTGTCTGTGTAAAAATAGCTGGAGTTGAGCATGCTGCACATCCCACAGGGATAGCACTGCCACCCCAGGGACCACTCTGCCTGGAACAACAAACATCCTCTGTAAACATTAGAGGTTCGGTTATACCTCAGTTCCAAGGAAGGTACACTGCAGCCTGCAGATTTTCTTTTTCCTCTTCTCTTCTAGCATGGCCTAAACCTCACTTAAATCCCTTTGTTGGCTAGGAGCTTACTGGCTGGAATGCTGGATTCAAAGCCAGGAAGACTTGGGTTCAAACTCTCCCTCTGACATTTACCAACTTCATTACCTCAAACAAATAATTCAGTACCTCCCATTTATGTAGTGTTTTCAGGTTTGCAAAGTATCTTACCTGTATTATCTCATTTGATCCAGGTGACATCCCTAGAAGGTAGATGCTATTATTGTCCACATTTTACAGATGAGGAAACTGAGACTAGGAGAGATTAAATACTTTGTCCAATGTCACAAAGCTAGTAACTGTTTGAGGCAGGATTTGATCTCAAATCTTTCTAACTCCATGCCCAACTGTTTATAGCATTCCTTCACCACTCTCTTAACCTCAGTTCTTCACCTGTAAAATGGAGATACTACCTTACTGGGCTTACTTTGAGGACCTGCTGACATAACCTTAACAATATAGATTTCAGATGTATAATGACAGCATAAATTTTTAGAGGTCAAAGGCCATTTGCAGGGTCCCAGGGCAGCTAAATGTCCCATTGGATAGTAAGCCCCTTGAGGGCAAGGACCATCTTTCTTTTTTCTTATTTGTATCTCTAGCATGGAGCACTGTGCTGGGCACATAGTAGGTGCTTAATAAATACTGATCATATTCTTCATCCACCATGTCAGAGGTGGAGCCAAATTCAGGTCTCTCGGGTTGTTACTCAGATTATATCAGTCATTCCTTCTTCATTTTACTGGCAGTTCTGGCAAATCTTAACATTTCTAAAATGGAGGAGGAGGAGGAGGAGGTCTGGCTCTGGGGTCAGACCATCTGGATTTGCATCCCACCTCCGATGCCTTACTCCCTATGTGACCCTGGTTGGTAAAGACACTTCACACCCTCGAGTAGTCCTCAGTCTTTCTGACTCTGAAATGAAAGGTTGGACCAGTTGATTGTTGGGAGATTCCTTTCTGCTCTCAGGCTCTCATCCTGTATCCCACATCTGAGCTCCCTGCCCAGCTCCATAGGATCTCCTAACGATTCTTTGTCATTTGCCCAACACTCACAAGTGGGCACTTTGGAATAATCACCACCCAAGACAAAGTGGCTCAGTCCATTGGCTTCTAGGAGTTGACTTTGCAGTCAATGGTTCTTTGAGTGAGCTTTCACTGGAGTCCACCAAAATTCGTCAAGCCAATAGAGTTGACGTCTGTTTTTCCAGAACATTTTGGTTCGGGAATGGAACATTTTGGTTGATCGTATTTTCCTCCTAAGAGAGAGCTGCCACATTGGTGACCACAGATTGGCCACTTTCAGAGAATTTGAATCCAGTTAATATAAGCCTTCCTTTTTGGTACTCCTGTGTGGATGTGGGCTGGCTGGTAATGCAGTTAGGAGACCTGGCTGCCTGGAGACAGTGTGGATTCATGAATATGTTGGCCTGGGGGGAATTCTCCACTATTATGTTGCTGGCAGTAAGTAAGATGGCAGTTGCTACCATAGTGACCCCTGAATTCTTGAAAGGTTTAATCCCATTTTACAGCTAAGGAAACTGAGGCTCAAAGAATAAAGTGACTTGAATAGTGGTAGGCATGCTGGATTAGAGGACCTGACATCTTTCCTCTTCCATGGGACTCTGCCATGGTCCTCAGCTCCTCGAATGTGAAATAAAGGGATGGGGCTGAGTGACCTCTAACATCCCTTATGATCACTGGATCTCTGTGATCTTCCCATCAGGCAATGCTGCCTTTCATGGAGTCTTCTATCTGCCATCACGCTGTGTAGAAAATGGAGATGGCTGTTTCTTATTCTTCTGCAATTAGGGAAACAGGAGAATGTGGAGAGACCTGCTTCTCTTGGCAGACTTCAGCATTGGCTCCCATGTCCCTGCCAGCTTCACAAATGTGCCTGGGTGTTTTAGGGAAGGAAGCAGATCGGGCCCTGGTGGAGGCACTCCTACTTTAAAAATAGAATTGCCGATTCACTGAAATCATCCTCTATGAGCTCCTTGTTCAGGTGCAGCCAGCAAGCCCTCTCCCATTCCCAAGCTTCAGCTCCTTGATGGAGACCAGAGAAGCTCCCTTAGCTCCTTTAGCAGAGAGAGACCCTGCCTACTCCTGACCCCTCCAGAAATGTCCCAGAGTGCAAGACCCGTCCATGAGAGAGGACCGAATAGGATGTAAAATGGGGAGTGATGGCTCTGGATGGAGCACATGGACTTCTTCAGACTGTTTATTGGCAGATGCATCATTTTGTGGAAGAAGATCTGTTGGGGATGGTGTGGCATCATGGAGAGAGGTCTAGCTTTGGAAGCCCAGGACAGGGGTTCAAATCTTGCCTTGAGTGCTTTCTACCTGGGTGACCGTGGGCAAGTGATTTCACCTCTGACGTTTCTCTGGTCAGAAAAGAGAGGGATGGGACTAGCTAATCTGTGATGGGCCCTCCTGGCTCTGTGGATCAGAGCTGATATCCATACAACATGTCAGGGCTGCCAAAGAGCATTGTATGCATTATCTGCTTCAGCCCTCACCTTAGCACTGAGAGAGGCAGAGAGAATGCAAGTATTATCCTGCCCAGTTTACAAATGAAAACATGGGGGCTCAGGGAGGGGGCAGAGATCTAAATAGCAAGGCTAGGACTGGACCTTGGTCCCCTGACTCCAAATTCAGGCTTTTTCTACCTTATTATTCACCATCAGGATGTGAGTTCTTCAAAGTTCCTGAAAAGTGGTTTTCACTATGCCTAGTATACAGAAAGCATTTAATAATTGCTTGTTGACTGACTGACTGCCAGGTTGCTTCATTGGCTTTAGCAGGCAAAGTATCTAAATCTCAATTCTGATCTCTGTATGTTGGGTGGATGGGAAAAAACTTGGAGGCCAACCTACATATATCATGGTAAGAATTAAGACAATGGAAGTAAGAAGAAGAGAAGAAGAAATAATAGCAATAGCTCACAATTATAGAAGATTTACTATTGTGCTTTACAATAATCTCACTTGATCCTCAAGGAGGTGAGTGCTATTATGAACTCCATTTTTCAGCTGAGAAAACTGAGGCAAACATGTTAAATTACTTATTCAGGGTCATAGAGTCACTAAGTGTATGATGTTGGATTTGAACTCAAGACTTCTGACTACAGACCCATTACTCTATCCACTGTACTACCTGCTTTCTAGCCTGAGACTTAGATTCAGGGTGACAGAAGTTGTAATTCTGCCTCTGACACTGGCTGTGTGGCCACAGACAAGTCCCCCAACTTCACTGATCCTTAGTTTTCTTGTCCATAAAATGGGGATAATAATAACTCATCGGGTTGGTTCCTCTCCTCCATTACCTGCAGTTACATTCATAGAACTCCCTCCAAAGGCAGCTGGCATCTGTTCTATAACTTAGAGTCAGACTTTTGCTTGGAGGTGCCAAGAAGTTAAGTCATAGGGTCATAGGTGGAAAGAGCCTGAGAAGCCGTGGCCAAGGCCCCCACCCCACCCCTTTTATAGTCATCTGGGGCCCCCGAGGCTCCATGAGGCTTGACCCAAGAACATACGGGGGAGTGTCAGAGGCAAGATTTGAATCCAAGTGTTACTAACTCCAAGCATCCCCCTCCGTTCTCTACACCAGCCAACTCTAGACCAAGGAGATATTCCTTCTATAGGCAACACAATTGTTTTCCAGGACAAGAAAATCTAACTTCGAACAAAGGAGACCAAACGAAAAGATAAGCCCTAGAGAGGAAAGAAGGGATGAAACCAGAGACCTCCTTGATACCAAAGAACATTCCGATTCTTATCACTGACCTGGAGCTGAACACTCACCTTTTCCCCTCTTAGTTTGATGGAAAAATAGTTGATCCAAAATATTTTCTCTTTTCTCTCTACTGTGCCATTCATTTGTGGCTAGTGGCTTGGCAAACCCAATGCCAGGGACCCCCCTGCTCTCCAGGGCTCACTTCCAGAATGTTATTTTCTAGGTCAGCCTTTGGAACTTGAAAAGCGTTTTCTTATTGAAATAACGAGATCAGTGATAGGAAAGGCTAAGCCTGGGCTAGCCCCTTGTGAGGTTGTGGAAGTCCAGTGCTCTCCCTGGGGAGTAGGCTGAACTTGGGGTCCAGAGAGCAGAGAGTCAAGCAAGGTGGGAAAAAGGCTGGAAGAAGAAGGTCCTCCCACTTTTCTGGGGAAGAGTAGGTGCCATCAAAATTCTTGTCATCCATTCACCTCCTCTCCTCATTCGTTTTGGAAGGCTCAACTCCAGGCTGCAGGGTTGGACACATGGGAAGGATCTGGGAAATATGACTGTGGGAAGGAGACAGTCATGGATCCTTGTTGCTTAGCATGACGCCTGTCCCATGACTTCTTGTTCAGTGTTTCAGTCATATCCAACTGTCTGTGACACCATTTGGGGTTTTCTTGGCAGATTCTGGAGTGGTTTGCCATTTCCTTCTCCAGCTTATTTTACAGATGAGGAAACTGAGGCAAACAGGGTAAAGAGACTTGCTCAGGGTCACATTTCTATTTAGTGTCTGGAGTTGGATTTGAACTCAGATTTCCTGACTCCCAGCCCAGCACTCTATCCAACACACCACCTGACTGTTCCAATCTTAGTGGTCCATAACTTAGTAGTTGCTTAATAAATATTTGTTAATTGCTTGATCGTTAGGAGGGCAAAAGCTCTGCCTGCCCTTCAGGTTCAAGTTCCAGATCATTGGCTGCTTCTCAGACTTCTTAGAATGGATGACTCTGAGACATCTCCAACCAATGTGTCCAAACTAGAATTCATCACCTTCTTCCCAAAACCTTCCCCAATTTCCCTATTTCTGTGAAGGGCACCAGGAACCCAGGCTCAAAAGCTACTTGTCATCCACAACTCCTCACCCACACTTCCTCCATGTAGCCAATCTATTGGGAAGTTTGATTTCTAATTTCACAGCCTCTTTTGTATACACCCCCTTCTCTCCACATGCTACTGATCCCCAGGCATAGACCATCATCAGCTGTCACATGGGTTGTCATAGAACCCTATTAGTTTTAAATTGAATTCTTTTTATTTAATTAACAAAATCTATTCTGTCTCTCTCTCTGTCTCTATCTTTCTGTATGTCTCTCTTCCTCTTCTCCCCAACTCTCCCCTTCTCCCTTTATCCCTCCCTTCCTCTCTCTCCATCCCCCTCCTTTCCTCTCTCTCTTTTTCCCTTTCTCTTTCCCTTTCAGTCTGTCTCTCCTCTCTCTGTCTCTGTATCGCTCTCTGTCTCTGTCTGTCTCTGTCTCTTTCTCTCTGTCTCTCTCTGACTCTATCTCCCTCTCTGTCTCTGTCTCTGTCTCTCTGTCTCTGTCTCTCTCTGTCTCTGTCTCTGTCTGTCTGTCTCTCTCTCTCTCCCTTCTTCCTTCCCTCCCTCCCTCCCTCCCTCCCTCCCCGCCTCCAGTGGAAAAAAAAGGAAAGCAAAAATCTTGCAACAAATTGTAACAGAGCAGTTTCAATTGGACTCCAGGCTTCCAATCCCTCCCCCTCCAATCCATCCTCCACTCGGCTACCAAAGTGATCAGCCAAAATCAGGGTCCAACCCTACCCTGCCTGCACCCTGTTCAGCAGACATCAGTGGCTTCCTGTTCCCTGCAGAATCCCATCTAGAACCTTCTGTCTGGCTTGTAAAGCCTTCACAGCCTCATCCCTCCTTTGCTTCATTGCTCCTCTCTCTATAGTCCAGCTCAGCCAGCCTACTGGGAGCTCTGTGGGGGCAGGGGCTGCCTAAGGTCTTTCTCTGTATCCCTGGTCTTAGCATGATGCCTGGCACATAGTAGGTCCTTAATAAATTCTTGGTGACTGATTAATAATCATAACTTCATGATGTGGTGCAGTACTCTGGAGAGGTGCATGCTGAGCATGAGCACACATTGCAAATGAGGAATTAATATAAAAGATGGTATCAAAAAACGTACAGTGAAAAAGTCGGACTGCCCCCATTCACAGAATTGCATCGCCTCTTTCCTAGACTATTACAATCGCCTCTGGATTGGTCCCCCCCCCCCCCCCCCCCCGCCTGAAGCTTCTCCCCACCCCAGTCCGTCCTCAGTAGCTTAGCTGTCAAAAGCTACTTTCCTACAGCCCAGATTTTATCGTGTCACTCCTATACTCAAAAATCTTCCATGGCTCCCTGCATTCTGCGAAGAAATCTAATCTCCTCCTCTTGGCATTGGAAATCCCTCTCCAGGTGTCACTCCCACCTGCTCTTCTTGTCTCCCCTCATATTCAGCTTCTTGTAATCTGGGTCCTAAACTGCCTATTAACCGCTTGCCATTCATGGAATTTATTTCCTCCCTTCATGTCTTTGCACAGGAACACGTTCTCTCCTTACCTCTTCCTCATGGAATCCCACTCATCCTTTAAATCCCTCAAGGACCACTTCTTTTCTGTTTCTCTTAAAATGACTTTGCATCATTTTGAATGATCTTCATGCTCGTTTACCTGTGTATATATAGCATCCTTCCAGGAGAATGCAGGCTCTGTTTCAGGATGCCTGACTTCAAAAATGTTTGTGGATTTCTCCTGAATTTCCATATCATGGAAGAACACTGGCTTTTGAGCCAGAGGACCCAGGTTCAAATCCTACTAATATCACCTGAAACCTATGAAGCCATGGTTGTATAAACCACATAGCCTTTCTATACCTCACTTTTCTCATCTGTAAAGTGAAAGGACTGAACTCTAGATGGTCTCTAGTGGCCATTCTTATTCTAAATCTTCCTTCTAAATCCCCTCTTCTACTTCACCAAGTGTCCAATATCAGGATTTTCCCAAGGGAGCTCCAGGAGCCCAGGTATGTGGCTCGCTCTCTCCAGACTCACTACAGTTTCCACAAGCTGGTTAGGAAAGAAAAGACAGCTGATGGAGAAGTAAAGGGAGTTCAGGAACTTGGAGCAGCATCCACAGTCACTGTAGAACTCTCAGAAGGGACCCAGCGGCTACATAAAGAGCAGTAGCATGATTCCTTGGTTAAACTGGCTCTTCTCCACCCTCCAATCCAACCAGCATTTATTAAGCACTTTCCAAATAGAAGGCCCTTTTTCTGGTAGACAGTGGGGACACAAAGACAAAATACAAGCTAGTCCCTGCCCTCGGGAAGCTTCCCCTTTCTTTTGCCTTCTATATGGAATTCGAGGTTGACACCCAATCATCAGTCCTCATCCCCCTTCATCTCTCTTAAATCTGGCCATCTTCTTCTCCCTGGGTTTTCATGGCACTGCTTTCTCCTGGTTCTCCTTCTCCCTGTTTGATCCCACCTCATACAGCTCCTTTGCAGGATCATAAACTATTTGCTGCCCCACCTTGCTGACTCTGCTCTGGGCACTTTTATCCCTCAACACTGTCTCTTTTGATGACTTCATTAGCTCCTCTGGGGATTCTCCATTTTCTCAGACCCATATATGCAGCCCTAGTCTCTCCTGAGTCTCATATTTCACCAGGATGCTTGACATTCCTATCTGAATATCCCACTGGTATCTTTGATTCAACATGTTCCCAAATGGGTGTATTGGTTTAGAATCTTGAACCCTAGAGACTACCTCCCAGAATCTAGAAGGCGCCATGAAGATGGCTGCAGAGGCCACATGCTGTACCAGAAGATCCAGAGTGAACTTTGAAATATGGCGAATTTGAACTTGAGGGGGGGTTTGAAGGCTTCTTTTGTTTTTGAATGTACACTCATATACCAAAGAGGACTGCCCCCAGTTGGCTTTTTGTCAATGCACTTATTATTGGTTTTGTTCCTTTTCCCTTTTATTTTCCTCTTATCCCCACATTATTGTAATTTCCCTTTAAGAACTGTAATATATGTATATACCTATAGTTCAAGTTATAAGTTAGTTATGTTTTCATGATCCATTGGGGAGACTGGTCTCCCAAAGGACCACATGGGGAATGTATTTATTTAGATTCTTGAACCCTAGAGACTACATTTCCCACAATCCCCTATAAACCTCAAAATTCCCTTAGACTTATAAATGTTGGAAATTTCACCATTGGGATATTTCATACTTGGAAAATTTCTTACTGATAGTCTATTGGAATGGGAACCCCATTGGCATGGGAGGTTCCTTCTCTTCCCTTCTTAAGATTACTTTAGGACAGAAACCCTTTGCTGAACAATGGAAAGGACTTTGACCTATGCTTAAGCATAGAACAGGAATTTCTTTGAGTCTTGATTGATTTTAGAATTGATAGAATGGAGATACTTGGAATAAATCTCCACCCTATTCAGTCCTAATAGGATTGAGTAAGGGCTGCAGCCTAGATCAAAATTTAATTATTCCAATCTCTACCCTACTCAAGTTAACAGGATTTAGAAAGGGCTGTGTGAAATCTTAAACAAAAGTCTTGGATTTTTATAAAAATACAATCTCAAACAAAAAAAATTCAAAAATTCTTAGATTTTAAATTAAAATACACCCCTTTTCCTTTTCCTGTGTGTGCATCTCCTTAGGTGGATGGAGTTTGGAGTTTCTGTTTTCTGCCTCGGTTGCTCTCTCAGGTTTGGACTAGCAGGAAAGAGAGTGTTTTGGGTGCTTGCTGGGGTTTTTTAAATTCTTCTTAGCTCTAAGTGGATTTTAATAAATAGAATTAAAATAATACTTGGAGTATTGAATATTATTTTTAATCTTTACATGGGTATTTCACCTTCCAGAGCACCCCTATTTTGGTCAAAGGTATCCCCATCTTAGGCACAGGGCTAAGGAATCTCAGTCGTCTTCAGCTCTACTTCAGCCTCACTCCCCACATGCAGGAAAGTGCTGAACCTTTTGGTAGCTCCAATTGTCTTCATCCCACATAGCAGTAGCCCCATTGAGGTCCTTTTGTCAGAAGTGTTGGAGGCATCCCTAAACGATCTCTCTCCTTCAGTTTCCTCCTCCTTTCCAAGCTAGCCTCTTCAGTTGCCAAATGGCCAGGAAGGGGACAGCCATGTCATTCATCTGTTTAAGAAATTCCGGGAGCTCTCCAGTGCCTCCAGTTTAAAATATAACCCTCTCTGTTTGGTGTTTATAGCTTCGCACAGTCTGATGCCAAGCTATCTCTCTAGACATTTCCCATGATTCCCCCTCACATTCCTTCTGTTCTGGCCACAATGGCCCACTTGCCATTCTCCTCACTCAACATTTCATTCCCCACTTCTTTGTCTTTGCCCCGGCTATGGCTCATGGCTGGGAGGCGGCAATCCCTCTTCCTCTCTCCCTTTGGAGTTCCCACTCTGCCTTCCAGATTCAGTTCCTGAGCCATTTCTGATGTGAGTCCGGTCTAAATCTCTTAGTATTCCACCCCACCCCACCTGCTCTCCAGAGACATCGCTTTCCCTTTATCTTTCAGTTTGTGTCTAGTTTCCCACCAGTACAAAGTGAGCTTCCCTGACAGCAGAGCCTGCTTCTTTGTATGACCAACAGGCAACAAGTGCCTGGTGGAACATAGTCGACGTGTAAGAAATACTCGTGAAATCGAGCAGAGATCTGGCTACCGAGTCATCACTGCAGGCCTGCCTCCTCCTCGTGCTCGTGCTCCGGCTCTGCTCTCCTTATCTTTCTTTCCGAGCTACATTCTCTTTCCCGCTTGGCTTCGTGCCCCATCCGGCCCCTCTCCCACCCAACCCTTTCCTTGTAACAAAGAGAAGCATTCCCAAACTGGCTCCTTTAAATTGCTTGCAGTCTTGAGGTCGTGTGCACAATTATGTACTATAAAGGGATGTTCTTTGCAGGGAGGAATCAGAGTGCTTTAATTAGATAATACACACTTTAATAATACTCTTGCAAACCTGTCTGCTCTTCTAGTCTGGCAATTCTGTAAAGATAGAAGGCTTTGAAATCCAGTGAGTAATTGGGTGTCCGAGGGAGAATGCAGAGAGGATACTGAGTGTCATGGCTGGGAGCTGAGCTCCCGAAATGTCTCTTGGGTACACTTAGCAATGTGTCAAAGAGAAAAATCCCAGGAGGACTCTGAGAGTTACTGGCTGGAAGCCCAGGCCTTTAAGGAAGGTAGGTGGAAGTCATTCTGTTATGGCTCACAGGATTTGAGGTATAAAATGGAGGGAGGGAGGGAGAGAGGGAAGGAAGGAAGGAAGGAAGGAAGGAAGGAAGGAAGGAAGGAAGGAAGGAAGGAAGGAAGGAAGGAAGGAAGGAAGGAAGGAAGGAAGGAAGGAAGGAAGGAAGGAAGGAAGGAAGGAAGGAAGGAAGGAAGGAAGGAAGAATTCTGACTGATTTCTGGACCCCTTGCATGAACTCCAGGTTAAGAACTCCTGTCTTAGATAACAGTCTAGAGACAATTAAAGTTAAATGAAGAAAGGAGAATGGAGGAAAGAAGGACAAGGAAATCAGAGTGAAGTCCATGAGAGCACCCTTGCCTTCCTTCCTGCATCTTGAGGTCAACCTTCCAAAAGGATGATCCCCCCACTTTAAAAATAGAGCACTATAGAGGGTCCCCAGATGCAAGAAAAGTGCTCCAATGGCCTTCAGTGGTGGAAGGAATTTTCTCCCCTAGAGTTTTCTGTATCAATGAAATCTCCAATCCAATGGGGGGAAAAGACAAAAGAAGGTTCTGGGCCCTGGAGACACAGAACTGAAGTGGTCTTGGCTTTCTAGGAGTGTGCATTCTCCTGCAGGAAAAAAGAACATATACAGCAATGAAATGCAAAAGAATTTCAGGAGGGAGAAAGTTCTCATAACTGCAGGGTTCAGGAAGGACTTCTTATAAGAGATGGGGGGTGGAGGGGCTCTAAGCTAAACTTTCAAGGAAGGGGGGAGGGAGGGGTAGTGCAGCTAGGTGCCTCAGCAGATAGAGAGCCCAATCTAGAAATGAGAGGTCCCAGGTTCAAATCTGACTTCAGACACTTCCTAGCTGTGTGACCCTGGGCAAGTCACTTAGCCCCATTGCCTAGCCCTTACCACTCTTCTGCCTTGGAACCCCCATACAATATTGATTCTAACATAGAAGGCAAGGTTTTTTTCAATTAATTAATTTAAAAAGAAAAGAAAGCTGAGTATTCCAGGAGAGGGAAATGAAAGACAAATGATGAAAGACATCAGCTTGGGAGAAGTTCACGCTCAGCCAGGCTGTTTACCTTCATCCATGGGGCCAGGAGGATCACAGTGTCTGAGGCTATAGTCCCCAAGCCTGACATAGAAATGAGCTCTGTGTCCCTCAGGCCTGGGGGATCCGCCAGGGCAATAGAAGGGAGAGGGAGAGGACTTCAGGGTGGGGAGATGCCCCAGCTGGCAGGAGGCTGCCCCGAGTCACTCAGAGCATCTGCCCCTATAGTGACCCGGGTCTTAGAACTCTGAGATCCACATTCTTCCCTGCCAGTGATGCCCAGAGCCGATCTGTTGCCTCCAAAAGCCTTTCCCCAGCATTATTAATTTGAGGTAAAAGAGAACATGGCTTCTTATTCACCTCAGTGATTTAAGAAGATGTGGGGAGATTCTAAGGAGAAAAACAGCTGGCAAAGGAGGAAGGAGCACGGCCATCAATTACTCACCTGAGCTGTTTTTTTTTTCCTTTTGGTTCTATATTTGTGATTTCATGGGATATGAGTCACTTCCAGAGTGGGAACTCCCTCCATCAATGCAGATCCATAATTCATTTATAACTTGAGGTCTAGAGAGTTGCCTGGAACACTGAACAGTGAAGTGATTTGTCCAAGGTCACACATTGGTAGGAGATGTCAGAGGCAGGACTCCAGCTCATACCTTCCTGACCAGAAAACCAGAGCTCCATTTCCCCAAGGCAGGAAAACCTGGATCCATATCACACCTCTGACACTTTCAGGCACATCACCTCAACACACAAAGCCTCAGTTTCCTCATCTGTTAAATAGAGATCATATCTAAAGAGCTTAGGTCATGGGGTTGTTCTGAGTCTCTAGGGAGATTGTGCATGGAAAGTACTCAGCAAATATTAAAATGCGACATCAGTGGCAGTTATTATCATCTCTGCTGTCATTATTTAGCTTCACAGGAAATAGGGGAGTTCCACAAGGAACTTACAAGGAGTTTACAAAGTTAAAGCACTACATAAATGCTGTTGTCATTATTAAATAATATTGTATAATGTAGAGAGAACTAAATTTGGAGTCAGGAATACCTGAGTTCAAATCCTGCCTTTAGCACTATTAACTAGGTCATCATAGGCAATCACTGATCCATTTTCCTCATTTCTAAAATGTGAATAATAATGTCAGCTAGCCCTACCTCATTAAGAGGCAGCTGTGACATAGCACTGTAGAAGCTAAGTGGCACAGTGGTTAGAGGACTGGCCTTAAGAGTCAGGAAGACCTGAGTTCAAATTTGGGTTCAGACATTTACAATCTGTGTGGCCATGGACAAGTCACTCAATCCTGTTTGCCTCAATTTCCTCATCTGTAAAATGAGCTAGAGGAGGAAATGGCAAACCACTCCAGTATCTTTGCCAAGAAAACCCCAAATGGGGTCACAAAGTGTCAGATATAACTGAAATGACTGAACAACAATATTGATTAGATGCTGAAAAGCTGGCCTCAGAGTAAGGAGGAGCCCAGTTTAAGTCTTGCCTCTGATAGGAGCCATATTTGTGACCCTAGCAAATCACTTAATCTCTAAGTGCCCCCAGGGAATTTTCTAAGACAAATTTCTGGAGTTCACAAAAAGAGTCCCAAAAGCGATTTCAGGAGGTTCATGAGTTTAAAAGGGAAGCAAATCACACCTTTGTTTTCACCAAGCTCTCATTAAATTGAGCTTTTCCTTCCATTAGGAATGTAGGCAACAAACCTCAGTCACCTTAGCAGACAGATCCTGTGACTTTGTTACCAATAAATATCCCAGAGGTTTTCCTATCACATTAGTTTCAGGGCAGGATAGCTCAAAATATTCCTTAAACATCCTTATTTTGAAGTTTATCTTGTTTAGTCATTTCAGTCATATCTTATTCTTTGTGACCCCACTTGGGGTTTTCTTAGCAAAGGCGCTGCAATGCTTTGCCATTTCCTTCTCCAGCTCACTTTACAGAGGAGGAAACTGAGGCAAGAAAGGTTAAATGACTCGTCTGGATCAACATAGTAAGTATCTGATGCTGGATTTGAATTCATAGAGCTCATTTCAAATTTTGAAATTCATATAATTATTAAACCACCTTCTAGATATATTACTATAACACATTTTAAAAATTGTTAACTGTATTTCAACATAATTGATTTCCTTTTGTGATCCTATACATTTTATTTTATACCTTTAAATATACAATCCTGTGAAGGAGGTACAAGACTGACTGCCAAACGGGTGTAGGACATGGATGAGGTGAAGAGTTCCTGCTCTAAAACTCTTAGTTGGCAAAATGGTGCCAATATGCATCATTGGAGGGAGATTCCTCTTCTGGGAGTATCCTATACCAATTAAATAATTTCATTGGGCAAGAAAGAAAGAGAGAAAGAGGAAAAGAGAAAGGAAGAGAGAGAAAGAAAGAAAGAAAGAAAGAAAGAAAGAAAGAAAGAAAGAAAGAAAGAAAGAAAGAAAGAAAGAAAGAAAGAAAGAAAGAAAGAAAGAAAGAAAGAAAGAAAGAAAGAAAGAAAGAAAGAAAGAAAGAAAGAAAGAAAGAAAGAGAAAGAAAGAAAGAAAGAAAGAAAGAAAGAAAGAAAGAAAGAAAGAAAGAAAGAAAGAAAGAAAGAAAGAAAGAAAGAAAGAAAGAAAGAGAGAAAGAGAGAAAGAGAGAGAGAGAGAGAGAGGGAGGGAGGGAGGGAGGGAGGGAGGGAGGGAGGGAGGGAGGGAGGGAGGAAGGAAGGGAGGAAGGGAGGAAGGAAGGAAGGAAGGAAGGAAGGAAGGAAGGAAGGAAGGAAGGAAGGAAGGAAGGAAGGAAGGAAGGAAGGAAGGAAGGAAGGAAGGAAGAGAAAGGGGGAGGGGGGGTGCCTACCTCACAAAGTAGTCTTAAGGTTCAGACTAGACGAGGTCCATAAAATACCTTTGCCAACTTTTAGCCTCTATGAATGGTTACTAAGTAACCTCTTGGTGATGTTTCTGCAAGGTTACAGAGGGAGGCGGAACTTCCCATCTCCCTGGGAGCTAATCCCCAGGCTCAAGAGGATATTTAGTATCTCTCAGTGGGAGCCTGGTCTAGAATGCTTAACCTTGAACGTGGCTCCTCCTCGGGGCAAAAGAGGAAAGCTTGTGTTTCTGGGAATGAGGTGGTAAAAGGGCAATGGCTGGAGAGATAAGACTTGGCCAGGATCCGGAAGAGACGGGAGAAAAGAAATCACGGGGCTGGCGTGAGCGTCTGTGTCCAAAGCGTGAAGCGGCTCTCCTTCCCTCGCTGCGGAGGGTCTAGGAGGTGGGCGCATTTGTCGAGAACTCCACACCTTAATTACTTGAATGTGGAGTCAGAAATTTGGAGCTTTTCGGCCTTTTCTAATAGCAAGTTGTTAAGGCTTTTTCTATTGCAGAGAAATATGTTCCTCATTAGCTTTAGAGGCTGTGGAGGCTCACAAAGTGGGTCCTCTATTCCATTTACTTAGCAGGAAAAGTTTATTTGAATGATTAGACAAATTTCTTTCCTGAAGACCTTTGCTCCGGTAGGAACACAAGTTAGCTTGGAGTGACTTGGAAGGTGATGGATGTATGTGAGGGGTGCAAGTGTGTCCCACTGGAAGCCTGCCAGCCCTGGCAGCAGAGGACCTGGGTTCTAAACTGCCTCCTGAAGCTCTGTGGTCTTAGGCAAGTCATGTAACTGCCTTGATCTGCAGTGTCTAAATTATCTACAAAATGAGAGGGTTAGACTAGATCTAGGCTTCTTTGGTTCTTTCCAGCCTAAAGTCTGTAGTCCTCCGGGCAAATTTTGAGACCTCTAACTATGTAGAGGTAGACCATTCTAGCCCAAATAATATGTTTTTGCAATGCTAAAAGCTCTGAGAAAACCTTGGCAGTCTTGCTACATGCTTGTAGAAAAGAGGTACAGCTAGGTCACAGAGTGAATAGAGCACCAGATTAGGAGGCAGAAAGACCTGAGTTCAAATCTAACCTGTAGAGAGCTTAGCACAGTTCTTGGCACTAGGGAGTGCTATATAATTGTTAGATTGTATTTTTACCTATAAAAATAAATTGAAAATACATTAGGGATTGCACATGTAAAATCTACATTTCAGGGAGCAGAGAGGGTGGGGAGGAGGGAAAGAATTAAAAACTCATTTTTTTAATGAATGTTAAAATGTTTTTACATCTAATTTTTGGGGGGAAGAAAATGTTTAAACAAATAAAAAGAAATGACTTAGGTATTCCCTGGGTAATACTGTGATGCTTCACTGTAGGGTTCAGGTAGTCTAGTAGAAGCCATCCTACTGAAAAGACTTCTTCACAGGTACTTCAAATGGCCCTGAAGTGAACCATTTAGCCAAGGTCTGAGGACTGGCCTGGGTAGACCTAGAGAAGATGACTGTGAAGCTGGCCAAGGGTAATGAATGCTTTGATCACAATAATCCACAGAGAGGCACCATGATTTACCGAACAGTCATGGCACCTTAGTTGGAATCCCAAACCTGTGTACCCGTTGCTGAGGGCTGGATTCTTGTTGGAATCAGAGTTGGACTAGAGGGTCTCAGGAGTCTCTTCCCGCTCTTAGACTCTGTGGTTCAGTGAGGCTGGCAGACAAGGAAGGGAGGAAGTGTTTCCAGGCCTCTTAAATCCATTTCCTTTAGAAGACCTCCAGAACCTCCCTCTTTGGTCTTCCTGTCACTGTCCTGAATATGACTGGTATTGGTGTCTGTTCCCTAGAAATGGCTCAAGCCTGGGTTTAATTAAACATAAGACACTTAAGTAAAGGTCACTTTAGCAATAAAGTTCTTACAGGTATATTAATAGATTCTTTGGAGTTGCACATGGATGGCTCAGTTGGTTTTACTGTACTGGACAAGCATTGCGAATCAGTTTATGATTTGAGGAGCCATATTGGTGATGTGGGCAAGAAGGCATAGGAAGGATATGAGACCCAAAGGGCATTTTGAAGTAAAAAGCTCTCACATGAAGATTATTTCGCAAAAGAACATTAAAGATTCTCCCTCTTTCACTGAATTAGATTCATGGCCAAGTCTAGGAATTTTTTTTAGTCCCCTCCCCCTCCCGACCTTGACCTTTCTGTAGCAAGTAATGCCACCTTAGGGATAATCTCCTTATTGGCTTTTAAAACACCATAGTTAGCTACTGAGTAGTAGGTAAGTCAGCCTGGCTAAAGGAGCAAGGCACTCGGTGGAGACACGAGAGCCAATGCCACTACCTTTCCTTTGGATCCCAATGGTTAGAACCCAAGAGCCTACCCCAAGAACTTTGGAAAGAGCAGTGCCTCCCAGACCACTGGTCCTTTTCCTAGCCTGGCTCTTATAATACTATTGATTTCCACAGGAAGTGATCCCTGTGGAAAAGGGGCTACCTTTCTTGCTACCGCCAACACCAACTGCTGACCAACTATCACTGATGCCCAAGGAGTGGCAGCATCTCCCTCCAGCCCCCCACCCCAAGACCATCTGTCCCACTTCCAGCCCGTCACCCTGGAAAGCAATTCCCATAAAGATGCGACCTGGCAACTGTTTTGTGGGTACTGACGTCCCAGGTATCAAAGAGACCCCCAAAAGAAAGTCCTCACCACCAAAGCTCTTGTTGCTGTCATATGGGGCAGCATCAGAAACCAATAGGACTTCATCAATGGGAATGACACTAAAGAAGAAAGCTGACTCTCTGCTTTGCCAATGGACCCTAAGGACCAAGGGGGCCTTTCCGACATGTTGTTGAAGCCATCTCTGTGTATCTCTCCTATTGGCATGTGAGCTACCTGAGAGCAAGGGTTTTCCATTTCTCTTTGTATCTTCAGCATAATAAGTGCCAATAAAAGCTTTTTCATTCACTCATTCAGATTCAGCCCATTCTCTTTATATCTCTGCAGACATTCTTTCACCCACCATTTACTTCTCTAACTCCTCTCCTCTGCTTGATCCTTTCAGCCTGGTATTTTCTAGTGCTTTGTCTCTGGCCTCCCTCTCTCAGCTCTCCACCTCCTCTCCTTTGGCAACAGCTTTAGCTGTCACTGCTCTGCAGGTAACTCCTAAACACATAGCTGCAGCTCTGACCTCTGTTCTGAACTTAAAGACCTACAACTCCAATTGTCTTTGGGAGGTCTCCAATCCATGTCTTCCACTGCCTCCAACACACCCCTTCACAATCTATCCAGCTATCTACCTATCTAGCTTTCTATGTAGCTATGTAGCTATCTCTTACCTGGCTGTCAATCTTTCTATTTATCTTTCTTCTATCATTTATCTTTCTAGCTATCTATCATCTATCTTTTTGGCATGTCACCCTAAATAGCTTTCTACCACACCCTCTTTGAATACTTCTTCTTTAATTAATTTCATTTATTTTTATGTATTTTTCCATGGTTACATGATTCATGTTCTCTCCCTCCCCTCTTCCTTCCCCCTCTCCAGAGCTGACAAGCAATTCCATTGAGTTATACATGTATTATCACTCCATACCTATTTCTATTTTATTCATTTTTGTAATAGACTAATCTTTTAAAACCTTTAAATCTTTAAAAAGCAAACCCTGAAATCCCAGACCTACATAAACAAGGGACAAATCATGTTTTTCTTCTGTGTTTCTACTCCCACAGTTCTTTCTCTTGATGTAGATAGCATTCTCTCTCATAAGTCCCTCAGAACTGTCCTGTATCATTGCATTGCTATTAGTAGCAAAGTTGATTACATTTGATCTATGTATAATTCTTCTAATTATTATGATAATGATAAAATTTTAAGAGTTACAGATATTATATAGGATACATAGGATTAGAAACAATTTGACCCTATTAAAGCCCTCAAATCTTTTTCTTATTTACTTTTTTATGCTTCTCTTGAATTTTGCATTTAGACATCAAATGTTCTATTTGTCTGGTCTTTTCTTGAGGAATGCTTGGAAATCTTCTATTTTATTAAATTACCATACTTTCTCCTGAAGAATATGGTCAGTTTTGATGGGTAGCTGATTCTTGCTTGTAAACCCAGTTCCATTGCCTTCTAGAATATCATATTCCAAGCCTTCTGGTCCTTCAGTGTGGAAGCTGCCAGACCCTACATAATCCCAACTGGGGCTCCATGTTATTTGAATTGACTATAACATTCCTGGGAGTTATCATTGGGGACTTATTTCATGTGGTAATCTATAGATCCTTTCCATTTCTATTATACTCTCTTGTTCAAGAATATCAAGACAGTTTTCTTTGACAATTTCTTATAATATGATGTCTAGGCTTTTTTTTTTAATTATGACTTTCAAGTAGTACAGTTATTCTTAAATTGTTTCTCCTCGATCTATTTTCCAGGTCAACTGCTTTTTCAATAAATTATTTCATATTTTCTTCTATTTTTTCATTTTATTGTTTCTTGCTGTCTTGTTAAGTCATTAACTTCTATTTGCCCAATTCAAATTTTTAAAGAATAAATTTCTTCCATGACCTTTTGTTTCCCCTTTTCCATTTGGTCCATTCTACTTTTCATGAAACTTTTTTCTTTATTGGATTTTTGTGCTTTTTTTTTCAGTTGACCAATTTTGCTTTTTAAGCTATTTTCTTTTCTCATTACTTTCATTTCTTTCCTCATTTTTCTTTGACCTATCTTATTTAATTTTTTAAATTCCTTTTTTATTTCTTCAATGGCCTGAGACCAATTCCTATTTTTCTTTGAAGTTTTGCATGTGGTTGCTTTGGATTTCACCATTTCTTATTGATTCTGAGTTCTGCTCTTTGTCTCCAGAGAAATTTTCTAGGGTTAGGTATTTCTTTTGCTGTTTGCTCATTTTCCCAGCCCTTTTTATTGCCAGTGGACTGGGAATTCTGAAGGCTGATGATTCTGTCTCCTCTGCTGATGGTTTACAAATCTCAACCCTCTGAGTTATTTTGCCTTGGGGCTAAGGGCTTCACCACAGTGCAGACTTGAAAGGGTCAAGTGCTATGGATTTCTGGACCTCACTGTGGACTGTTGTCAGGGCCTGGGAATTCAAGGGGTAGGTCTGAGATCTGGGATAGTCTGTTGTTGGTCGTGTAGACAGGTCTTGGGATCTTGAAGTTGGTGTATGCCCAGGCTCTGAATCTGGTGCAGTAGGAAGTGGGGGAGATGGTTGGCCAGCACTCCTCTGTGGGCAGTTTTGCTTCCATTTCCCCCTTGTCCTGTGAAAATTCTGTGAAAATTGACTTGTTCTGCCTACCTTTCAAGTTGTGTGATGTGAGAGAGCTCCTTCACTACATTTTCCTGTTGGTTTTTGACCCCTGTCATTTTGAGGCACTTTTTAAAGATTGGTGTGGAAGAATTGTCAGAGTGGTTTCAGCTTTTGCTGCTACTAAGCCACCATCTTGACTCCCCATCATCTGTCTTTGATATCATCTGACTATATGTATGATTCATCTAACAATCTATCAATTGTCTATCATCTATATGCTTATCTAGCATCTATCTACCTAACAATCTATCACCTAACTAACTAGCTATCTGTCCATCCACCTGTCAGTCTATCTATACACATTTATTAAGCACCTACTATATGTCCAGCATTGACCCAGGTGCTGGGGATGCAAAGTACAAAAGTGAAGTAATCTCCTCCTTCAAAAACTCACATTCACATACAGAGATAGAGCAGTACTGGAGAGTTGGGACCAGTGTAGGAATACTGACCTAGTCCAGTGCTTCTTAAGGATCCCTAAACATCTAAAAGGTCTGTGGAGAGAATTTAAGAGGTCTCTGAACCTGAATGGGGGAAAGTATGCCTTTACTTTTACCACAATGAGTAATATCATTTATTTTTTTCAAATACATTAAAAATTATTATTCTGAGAAGGGGGGTGTGAACTTTGGAAGTAGCAGTGCTAGTAAAGGGGTAAGGGAATATTAATAACCCCTTGTCTTAGGGTTGGCAATCATCCTCTTTCCAATAATAATATTAGTGTTGGTGGATCTTTTCCCAGATTAAGAGCAAGAAGCAGAAGGGAAAGAGTGGTGTCCCTTTATTTTAGGTACAAATGACAGGATGCCCATGCCAGAAGGCTTTCTTTCTTGTCCTTAGGTATGGCTGACTGAAATGTGAAGCATTGTCACCTAGGTACAAAACTAGTAGACAATCCAAGGGTTGCAAGGGTTGCCCAGAGGAAGAGACACTAGGAAGATCATGTAGAGATTCACCCACTAATCAGTCTCAGGTAAAGTCCTGCCCCAGCCCTAGCCAGTTCTAAGCCATGTGCCCGAGCCCCTACAATTTAAGGAAGATACATCAGAGCATGCAGAATACCAGTAGACATGTTTTACTTAATTCTTGGGGAGCCTCAACACATTCATAAGAGGACCTCAGTTCCCAACTCCTATCATTATGTTCACCCCCATGAATTACATAGTTTGGGAGGAGAGAGAATTTCCAGAAGTAGCTACAAAACATTCAGTTAAATCCCCTAATTGTAAGCGGTGAGCTTCATTCATTCATCCAATGACCAACTTTTAATATTCAAATATTAAGGCATTAAAAGAACTCCCCTAAGGGGTGAGGGTGAAATACCCCTTCTAAATCTTCCTTTAAATTGAATCTTGTTATTAGGAATACTTGAAGTGACTGATAATACCTTCAGCCTCATAAAGGGGCAGACATACCATTTGTTTTTATAAATTAGTTGGATTTCTGCCCCAAGAATCACTAGCTCTTGGCTTTTGGATTTCAGCTACTGCACAGTACAAATATTTTTCTGGTAATCTAGGAAACAGATTTGAAGTTTCCATGGAACCAAATTACTTTTGTACCTTGTTTAATATAACACATATATTACTGAAACATTATGCAGTAAAACAAATTGTATTTTCAATTTTCTGCAGGATTTCCTATTTTAAGGAAAATGATAAAGCTCTTTGTAAATTAAATTTTATAATGTAAAAGTCATTTGGAAATTGAATCCTTTGAGTTAGGGAATAAATATAAGGATAGGAATTAGACCTATTATTACATTACTTTATAAATTTAGATTTTTTTTTGTTTGGGGGTTTCTTTTTTTTTTTAACCCTTATCTTCCATCTTAGAATCAATTGAGTAGATTGGTTCTACCACAGAAGAGTGGTAAGGCATAGACAATGGAGGTTAAGTGGCTTGCTCAGAGTCACACAGCTAGGAAGTATCTGAGGGCCTGGGTCTGTTGGGTTTCTTTTTTAATTACATTTTTTATTTCCCTAATTCATAGGAAAACAATTATTTAATATTCTTTTTTAATGAGTTCCAAATTTCCCCTCTTGTTTCTACTCTTCTTTCCTTTTTTCACTCACTCCTCCCCCCTCCTTTAGAACAATAAGCAATCTTATATAGATTTTACATGTGCAATCATGGAAAATGTTTTTCGGTATTATTTATTTTGTGGAAGAGATCTCAAATGAAAAAAAAAAAACAAAAAGAAGAAAGAAAGTGAAATATAGTATGTTTTGTTCCACATTCAGACTCCATCATTTCTTTCTTTGAAGGCAAATGGCTTTTTTTTATCATGGGTCTCTGGGATTTATATTTTAGATCACTGTATTGCTGAGAATAACTAAGTCATTCATAACTGTTTAATTACTATGACTGTGTAAAATGTTCTGGTTCTACTCACTTCACTTTGCATCCGTTCTAGTAAGTCTTTCCAGGCATTCCTGAAATCAACCTGCTCAACATTTTTTCTGGCACTGTAGTAGTCCATCACAACCATATACCACAACTTGTCCAGCCACTCCTTAACTGATGGACAGCCCCTTGATTAATAACTTTTGCTCCCAAAGAGAGTTCCAATAAATATGTCTGTACAAAAGGGTCCTTTTTAAAAATCTCTTTGGGATCCAGGTCAAGGAGTAGTATTGCTGGATCAAAGTATATGCACAGTATTTGGGGGCAAGAAAGAGGACACTAGAATTGTTGGTTTTTTAAAGCTATTACTTAGAAATGGGGGAAAGTTGGCTATATACATAAACAGAACAAGAGAGATTGGGGAGAATGGCATAGTGAAGATGACACCTAGGTTTCAAGCCTAGGTGACTGGGAAGATGATAGCACTCTCAATAATATTAGGGAAGTTGGGAAGATAGGAGAGGCTTTAGAGAAAATACATGTACTAGAAATTTTATTTTTGTAAAGCAAGGAGCCCACAAAAGTGGAAAAGATGGGGCGGAAGGAAGAAAAAAGAAAGCAAGGTTTTACATTTGTTCATCTCCTGTTGTATTTGTATCTGTTAAGCAGTGAGCACCTGCGAGATTTAATTTCTGATTCCATTAAATAGAAGCAGTTTGTGGCATGTCTAGAGTCCTTAGACTCAGAAAAATCTGGGTTCAGGGACAACCTCTTCCAGGAGCAGCTTTGTGACCCTGGGCAAGTCACTCACCTTCTCAGTGACCCCAGAAAACTCCCTGAGGCCATATGTTGTAAAGAATTGCAGAATTCTGAGAATCCCCTCCTAGGGAGTTCATATAGCCATGAAATTATGGTCCAATAAAAAAATATTCATTAATTAGTGAGACATAGTGTGGTCTTAAGATGCTATAATATCTGGGACTAGAGTTAAAAGAGACATGGTTTTGATTCCTGCCCCTTGGAACAACTGAATACAGAATATTCTATTCATGAAGTTCTTCTCTGGTCCCTCTAGTGCTCCAGGGTGTTGTTCCCCTCCTAATTCTCCCCAAATGTCTTTCAGTCATCTCTCCTCAATGATTTTCCACCTCAATTGCTGATTATGATTGCACACACCTAGTGAAAGATGGTGGCAGAATCAGAGAATCAAAGATTTTGATCTGAAAAAGACCTTGAATGAGGGTCTTCTTAACCTGGGGTTCTATGTCCTTAGATATTAAAGAAAATATCCTGATAACTATATCAGTATAATCAGATCCCTTTGTATACATCAATATTTTTTGTGCCTTTAAAAACCTGATTCTGAGGAGAAACCTCCCTCTGAGGCCTGACCAGACTGCCAGAGGGGTCCAGTTAATGCTAGAGAAGTAAAGAAACCCCTATCTCTGTTGCCTTGGTAACCATGCTTCTGAGATGCCTCTCTTGGTCTTGGGCCGTTCTTCATTTACCCTGGGTTCATCTTCTGGTGGTCTTGCCTTATGTTCTGATAATGCTGCATTAAGGCAGCCAGGGAGCATCATAAATGGAATGCTGCACTAGTAGTTAGGATAAACCCGAGTTTGAATCTGGGCTCAGACACTTTATTGACTATATAACCTAGAAAAATCACTTCTTAATCTTTCTCAGTTTTAGCTTTTTCACCTGGAAAATGGGGATAATAACAGTTCCTTCCTCCCAGGGTTGTTGGGAGGATCAGATGAAAGGTTCTAGATCAAATGCTTATCTCATTTAATCCTTACAACAACCCTGAGAGAGAGTCACTGTTGTTATCACCATTTTATGGATGAAAAAACAGAAAGAGAAGGAGGTTCAGGCTTTTCCAGGGTCACCCAGCTAGTAAGTGAGGGAAGCTGGAATTGACTTCTGGTCTTCCTAATTCTTGGTTCTTTGGCTTTATTTACTGCACCATCTCATGACTTCAAAAACAAAAGAAACCGATGGGATCCTGGGCAGCAGTGAGAGAGGCTTCATTTCTAGGTGGAACACCATGGCTCAGGTCCATAATTAAGAAAGATGTTGGCAGTCTGGAAAGTGTACAGAGAAAAGATCTCCAGAATGGTGAAAGGTCTCTAAATTCATGCCCTATCAAGTCATGGGAAGCAACTATGTATGTTAAAGAGAAGAGGGTGATTCAAGGGTGACTCATGGCTATCTTCATATATCTGAAAACAGGTCATGTGGAACCAGGATTAAATGACATTTTCTACCTGAGTCCAGAGGGTAGAGCCAGGAATAATGGATAGAAGCATCTGGTTGTCAGATTTCAGCTCCATGTCAGGAAAAACTCCCTAACATTTGGAAATGTCCAGAAGTGGGATGAGCCATGACAAGCAGCTAGATAATCACTTGTGAAGCACTTTATGCTGGGGATTCCTTTCATCTATAGGTTAGTCTAGATGGCTAGGAATGTTCCTTCCAACTCTAAATTCTCTGATAGCCAACATTTAATCAATGCTTGTTAAATTGAATCATATTGAAGCTTGAGTCCATTAAAGTAAGTTAATATTTAAGAGAAAAGTAACATGCACATGCCACGTGGATTGGTATTGACTCTTAGGATATGAACAATAACAAAGAAAATCAATAAAACTTAAAAATAGATTCAAGAAAGTCTGAGAACTGGACTTGTCCAAACTACTGATGGCCACTCCCAAATCCGCCATCTTGATGTCCCAGGTTAACATGGCAAAGCATGTTGTCAGAGTGGAGTGGAATTTAATGGAATCTTATCTAATCTCATTAAGCACTCACCATGTGCAAACTATGGGTGACAAAGAAAAAATGGAGAATAGTCCCTGCCCCCATGGAGCTTACAGTCTAGTTGGGGGAGAGGGTGGATAGTTACCCTGTAAGTACCAATACAACCCTGGCTGTGATGATTGCATTACATTACCTAGATTAAAACTCAGTGGAAGAGTTGAGGTAGCCAGCAGCTCAGTCACGTCCAACAGAAATCCAGTGACTCTCATGATGAGTGAATGTTGCCCGGCCAGCACTGAGGTCAACACATTGCATTATGCTCTTGTCAATTAACTCCGTCTGTTTTGGATTAATGAGGTCAATTGATTGTCTTAGTTCCTCCAGCAAATAATTCCATTCAATGAGAACTTCCTTTGAGTAACTTTCCAAGTGGAAGAAGATCCTGATTTTGTTTTTCTTGTTCAGTCATTTCAGTCATACCCAACTCTTCATGACCCCATTTGGGGTTCTCTTGGCAAAGATATTGAAGTGGTTTGTCATCTCCTTCACCTCATTTTACAAATGAAGAAACTGAAACAGTGACTTGGTGAAGTCATTTGCAAATAGTGACATAGTGAAGTGACTTGCCCAGAGTCACACAGCTATTAAGTGTCTGAGGCTAGCTTTGAACTCAGGTTTTCCTGACTCCAAGCCAGCTACTCTATCCAGAATACTACCTAGCTTTACCCAAAGATACTAAATAGAAAACTCTTTATTTCTTGAAAAGATAAAACTGATTCTTGCATGATCAACTCCTCAAGCCTTGCCTCCTACAGGAAGGCTTCCTGAATTTTACCATTAGTTAAGTCCTTCCCAACCTCCTTTGTCTCCTCACCATAGGCAAAGTGGAAAGAGAGCTAGCTTAATACTGGGCTCAAGTTCCACCTCCCACAAATACTAGCAAGTTCCATGCTTTCAGTGCCCTAGTAAACTCTCTAAGACTAGAAGCTAGAGAGAATGGGTTGACCTTGAAAGATGGCAAGAGTTTCCTCACCTAGGAATGTGCTGTACCAATGAAATCACAGGTCTGGTACCCATTCCCAATAGTCTATCTTGACTTACTCAGACTAGTCTTAATAATGTGTTGTCTTTCCACTGGGAGAATATATGTGAACTCCTTGATGGTAAGGACCATTTCTTTGTGACAGTATCCCTAACATGCAGCACAAATGGGGATTCATTAAGACATGCTTTTCTCATTGAAATGAATTTAAGGCAATGTTGGCAAAGACACAGAACCTGTGCAGAGCCAGCACTTGGGGAGCTGCTCCATTCCCCCTCTTCCCAGTGTAGAGGATATTTTTTGCATGACCCACCCCTCTCTCCAGCCCTGAAAGCCAGCACTTTCTCCTTCAGCTCTCTCCATAATGGGAGGGGCTCACAGACAGCTTGAATTTTCCCTCTGGGCACTCAGACTTTGAAAAGGTTAGCCATTGCTGAGGACCCTTCACTCTCTCAAATGATGTGATTCTGTGATTGTGACTTTAAAAAAAAGAAAGAAAAGACAAACAATTGCCAAAGCTTTGAAATGTGCCTTGGTGAGATGGTCATGAATCTCCCACCTAAAAGGAAGTTCCTAAATGCCAATATTTCCTTTTTTGCTGGCTTTGAGGGCTGCAAAAAGCTCTGGGTATTTAATCTAAAGATTGTAACCACAGAAGCACCAAATTTGAGGGTTGTTGTTGGTTGTCTCTCGAACTGAGGATGATGATTGTCTTTGTGCATTTTTGTGCACAAAGACACCTGTGCAGGGTAATACATTTAATATCATCAGGGACCTTCAAGGTCAATGCCTCTTTTTACAGATGAAGAAACTGAGGCTTGTAGAGGTTAAAGAACTTGCCAAGGTTGTATTTTGGTAGGGACCACAGGGATCATCTAGTCCAACTTGCATCAGAATAAGTACTACTTTCACAATAACCAATATTTGGTCATCTAGTGTCTGTGTGAAAACCTCCAGGTGGAGGAAGTTCACTCTCTCTAAAGGCAGCCCATTTTTACCCTTAGAGAGAGCTCTCATTGGTAGGAAGTTGTTCTTGATATCAAGCATTAATTGACTTCTTTGAAACACCCACCCATTGTTTTTACTTCTGAAGCCCTTTAGAACCAAAGAAAACAAATCAATGTCCTCCCCAGCACATGCAAATGCCTGAAGACAGCTCTTATGGCCTCTCTGAGTCCAAAGCTGTGTGTCTCATTCAGCATATGTAGTCTATTCCCTCTCTATTGGAGGTGGGTAACATTCCTCATCACCTATCCCTGGAACCATGGTTGTCATTGTATTGATAAGAGTCCTCAAGCCTTTTAAAAGTGGGTTATTTTTACAATATTGTTGTTATTGTATAAATTATTCCCTAGTGACCCTTACAAAGTAGGGCACTGAGCTGGTAAATCATTTGCCTAGGGTCATGCAGACAGTGAGACTTGAACCCAGATCTTGACTTTGAGGTGATCTCTTTATCCACTTTACCAAGGCTGGTTCCCATTTTACAGTTGAGGAAACTGAGGCTTAGATGGCTCACAGAGCCAGTGTCAGAGGTGGGATTGGAAGTTAGATATTTCATGATTTCAAATTCAGCTATGGCCCTATCTGCTTCCTCTCATTATTGCCCAAGGCAATCCACTGAAATGACCAGATCAATGGGAATACATTTGGTTGAGACCTTCTGGAAATAATGGCTTCCCCTGGTGAATTATCCTCCCAGAGGTTGGAATGGGAGGAGCTGGCCTGGTGCTGATTTGAGTGCTCATCTCTCTTGTTCCTATGGCCATCCTGGGTGTCAGCAAGTGAGTGTTTCCTGCCTGGCTTGTCCTTATTCCCTCTTCTCTTTGTCCGTGCAACTCCAATATTCCCACTGTAGCCAGAGGTCCAAGAGCATCTATTTAGCTTTCATTCATCTGAGGTCTACAGATCCTGAGCTAGAAAGTTTTCATTTAGAGCCCTTCACTTAGAGTCTTCTCTTTCCAACAAGATTCTTTTGGGGGAGGTAGTGGGATGGGAAGAATGCCTAGTAGTGGTTTTGTATATCAAATGTGATATTTACCTGCCAGGATTAGTAGGCAATTATCAGCTAAGTAGTGCAGTGGAGTGCCAGACATTGACTCAGGAAGAGTTTAAATTCTGCCTCATAGCTAAGTGACTTTATTAAATAGCTCATAGGATTTATATAGCACATTAAGGTTTGCAAAGTTGTTGTTTAAGTTGTTCTCAGTCACATTCAGCTCTTCATGACTCCTTTTGGAGTTTTTTTGACAAAGATTCTGGAGTGCTTTGCCATTCTCTTCTCCAGCTCATTTTACTGATGAGGAGCTGAGATATTTCAAAGTGCTATAAAAATATTGTCTCACTTGAGCCTCATAACAACCTTTTTAAGGTAGGTGTTATTCTTAATCCCCATTTTACAGATGAAGAAAATGAGGCAGACAATTTTCTCGAAAATTAAAGTGAGAGAGAGGTTACACTGAGATGCTCCAGAGGATGGGGTTCCTAGTTTTTCTCTTTGGGGAATACTTCGGGGAATCTGCCCGATTCCAGACAGTTCTGTGGTTTATCTTGGGGTTCTTGAAGTCTCCCACATAGGAGTGACAGACAAACCTTGTCAAGGAGAAATTGACCAGATGGGTATTTTCCCTTGGGTAAACCAACAGCCAGAAACTTCTGCAGTGTCTTTTTTTCTTAATCCAGAGAAATGGATTTCAGTGCAAGAGAGCATGAAACACAATTACCTAACTTCTAGGGGCCTTGGAGAGAAAGGAAGAGAGATGGGGGTGGGGGGGGAGAAGGGGAGGGGAGACCGGGGTTCATTCAACCATTTTGGTTCATTTCACCAAAGAAAATCAAAGAAACATTCAAGGTGAAAAAATGCATTGAAAACAGCTGGCACATTAAAGAAAGAGACTTCTCCAGACTATTAACAATACTGCCTTTGTGATTCTGGAAGTCATTATCTCCAGGGAGTAACTGCTGTGTAAACCCTGATTTCTGCATTCAAATGGCTCCTTTGATAAATCTGGTGATCTACATTTTCTCAGAATTTCTAAGACTAGACCCTTTCACTTGGGAGCTTGTCCCTTTTCCTTCCCTCAACATAATATTCCTTGCTCCTATATTTCTTCAATGAGCCAGTGGTTTCATTTATCTCATTCCTCCTTTGATGCAGACCTTCATTCATTCATTCATTCATTCATTCATTCACTCATTCATTCATTCATTCATTCTCATCCTATGAATCTTCTGCCATGGCTTCTTCCTAGCAGAGATACCAATATTCTGAAAGATTTCTATAGGAGGGTATAAGTGTGCATGTCTATACAAACACACACACATATAAGATATATTTATGTTTTACATACACATATAGACACTTATTGTATAATATGCATACAATTCATATATTTGTGTTTATGATATATCACATACATATACATATATTATATACATTATATAATGTTTCCTATATTTATACATATAGATACATATAGATACACCTGTTATACAATGTACATGTTATATCATGTATATATAATACATGTATTTGTTTGTGATATATCACATAGACATATGTATTATATATGCATTATATAAGGTTTTATATATTACATATATACACACATTCTATATGTACATGATATATTTATGTTTGAAATATCATATATATATACCTATGAATTATATAGCATTGTAAATATGCACACATATAATATGTGCACAATACAAATATTTGTTTATCACATGTCACACATGCACATGTGCATTATATGTAAGTTACATAATGTTTATATCATATACATATATACATATATACTCATGATATAACATGTGTGTAATACATGCATTTATGTTTGTGGCATATAACATATACATGTATTGAATGTGTTGTATAATGTTTTATGTCGTATATACATGTATACATATATACTCATGATATATATGTAATACATGTGTTTATGTTTGTGATATATCACATATATACACATGTATTATATATGCTATAAGGTTTCTGTGTATACATATGTACACATGCACACAGATAGATATATACACATATGTATTTCATGGGTGCCAGGTTGCCCAGCTGTTATCTTGCTGACTCGGGTGGTATCAGTTATAGAATGCCAGGCGTGGAGTCAGGAAGACCAGACTTCATTAAGTCACTTGCTGTGTGACTCTGGAAATCAGTGAAGCTCTCTAGCCTCAGTTTCCACATCTGTGAAATGAGGACACTAATCCCTGGCTCAGCTCCCTCCTAGGAGTATTCTGAGGATGCAATGAGAGAGTGTGTGTAAAGTGTTTTACAACTTTAAAAAGCTGGGTGAGAACTAACCTGATCCCCTTCTAGCCCTAGAACTATGTGGCAGTCTCCTGGCCTTCACCATTCACCTTCCCCTTGCACCTTTGGGTCACTTGTATCTGGTTTTGTTCAGGGATTTGGGCGTTCTCAGATTCACAGCCCTGTAACGTCTCCAGGTGGAAATTGTGCTAGAAGAAGGGCACGTTCCTGGGAGAACAGAGCAGAGCAGCATGGGATCATTGAAATCCTTGCCTGGTCTCCCAAAGACAATCCATCCTGTTCGCTTCCTCTCATTCCCTTCTTGACTCAACTCATTTCCGCCCTTTAGTATCGGTCACAGGAATAACAAAAACAACCAACTGCCCAGGGAATGTGAGAGTTGGAAGGGACCTCAGTGATCATCCCACCAAATGGCATCCCCCATTATGCATACTGGGGGAGGGGGGTCCAACCCTGCTTGAAGCCTCTAAAGAGGAGAGCCCCAGCTCCAGCTCCGTATGTAGGCTGCCCATTCTAATAAAAGCAGCTGTAGTAGCTCATATTTATACAGCATGTTAAAATTCGTAAAGCACATTACATATATTATTTCATTGATCCTCATGATAGTCAGTCCTTGTGAAACATCTGAAAGCATTTCTCCTTCATAAAGCCCCAAATGGACTTCCTAAAATCATGGTTCCAGGGGCAGCTGGGTTGCTCAATGGTTTGAGAGGCAGGCCTAGAGATGGGAGGTCCTGGGTTCAAATTAGACCTCAGATAATTCTCAACTGTGTGACCCTGAGCAAGTCATTTAACCCCCCTTGCCTAGCCCTTACCACTCTTCTGCCTTGGAACCAATACACAGTATGGAGGTTTTTTTAAAGAAAAAAAGGAAAAAGAAAAAAAGAAAATCATGGTTCCATTAAAAATGTGTCATGTCGCTATTTGCTTCAGTCTCATCAGTCTACCATGTGGTAACAGCATCCATGATAATAATTATAGTAACAACATCCGTGTAGTGCTTACTCTTTGTCAGACCCTGTGCTAAGTGCTTTACAATCACCATCTCACTGGAGCTTGACAACAACACTGGGAGGTAGGTGCTATCATTATTCCCATTTCATAGATGAGGAAGCCAAGGCAAACAGAGGCTAAACATGACATCCTGCATCTTCCTGACTCCAGGTCCAGCACTCTGTGCACCATGGCACCCCCTAAGTGCCCATGAGGTCAGAGACACCATTCTTTGCCCTTGAAGGAAGAGCGTGTGGGATGGGACTCCCTGGACAAATCCCTGAAGGCTTTTGGGACTCATTCCCATCAGATGGAGGAGGACAAATCTCATCGCTTGTCAGTTTCCCACTGATGGACCCATCTGAAGACCTTTGTGTAACTGTGAGAGGGACCCACGAGGGAAGCCTGCTTAGTTTGACTGAGCCACATGGGTGAGAAGCACCGGAGAAAGACGCATGGCTTTAGGTCCTCTGGGGAAGCTAAGCAGGGGAGCCAGAAGACACCCTTCCCCTGCAGCGAGGGCCCCTTCCACAGCGGTGGGCTTCAGGATCCCAGCTCTTCCCTTTCTTGAGGAGTTTCTTGGAGATTTACTGAGCTCTCAGGGCACATCTTGAGTGCTTTACTGAAACCCATTCCAGGCATTTCTGAAGTGGCTCCTAATACATCACTGTATCCTCATCGTGGTCGTTGGCTGAATAGAATCCCATTCTGTTCTTTTTGCTGCCTTTTTGAAGGCAGCAGCTGTATTCTGGGCCTCGGTTGACAGGTTTTATTGCTTCTCTTGCTCTCTCGGGTTTTCTGGAATTTGGCCAACCTCATGATTTTTAAGAAAAAGAATCCTTGAAGTCTCCTTTTCCTCACCCCCATTTTTCCTCTTCTTCCCACCTCCAAGGCTTCAGCCCGTCTCTCACCAGCACACATTGTGTTCTTCAGAGAATCACAGAACTTGAAAGCTTGTCCAAGGCAAATGGGAAAGAATAAATACCCCTGAGCACGCACCGGAGAAATGATCATCCAGCCTCTGCCTGGACACCTCCAAAGGAGATGGGCCCACCGCCGCTTGAGCTCGCTCCTCTGGGCAGGCACACCTCTCTAGATGGCAGGACGGTCAGCCTTCTTGGTCTCTCCTGCTCTTCAGTTCTGGTCCTCTGGGACAAAACAGAAGAAGTCCAACAAATTCCACAATTTGAACTCTGACAGAATGAAACCCAGGATATTACTTATTTAGCATTTTCATTCCTACACAATTTTAAATCTTTCATGTTACTTATTCATTGGCCCTCTCAGTATTTCATTGGTCTAGGAAGAGTGAATATTTTTTCCATTATCAATTCAGTGTAACAAGCATGAAGCTGGGGCAGCTAAGTGGTGCAGTGGATAGGGTGCTGGGATAGGGAGTCAGGAAGACCTGAGTTCAAATCCATCCTCAGACCCTTACTAGCTGTGTGACCCTAGGCAAGTCACCTTGTCTGTTTGTCTCAGTTCCTCAACTGTAAAATGAACTGGAGAAGGAAATGGCAAACCACTCCAATATCTCTGCCAAGAAAACCCCAAATAGTATCATGAAGAGTCGATACTACTGAAACAGCTAAAGGACAATGATTATATTAGCGCTTGACATGCAGTGAGTGTTTAATAAAAACTTTAAGTTGGAAAACCTTTCTTTCATGAGGTAGAAGACTATTTTTTCTATGTCTACAGATACCTGTCACCTATCTCAAAGTCTGAATATAGCTGCTTGTTTTTCTGGGGGCTAGAAGCAGTGGAGACACCAAAAAGCACTAAAATTTGCATAATATTTCAATGTTTACAAAGCTTCTTACCTAGGTTATCTCAACCACAACACTAAGAGGTAGGTGCTATTATTAGCCCCAATTTACAGCTGAGGAAACTAAGAGAGGCAGAAGTTAAGTGATTTGCCCCAGGTCAAAAAACTAGTAAATGTCTGAGGTAGGATTTGAACTCGGGGCTTCCTGACTCCCAGTCCCATACTCTATCTGCTATAGCTGCCTCAGTTTCCCAAATCTGAAAACAGCCTAACATGGTGGAATGTGTGTGTAGTGGGGAAGGAAGGAAGGCACTTGGAGTTCTGAAATCTGGATTTAAATTCTGCCTCAGATGCTTAAACCTGAGAGCCAGTTTTAGATTTGGAGTCAGAGTAACTGGCTTCAGCCCGCACTGAGGTGCTTCCTACCTGTGTGACTGTAGGGAACTCATTTACCTTCCCCAGCCCTCCACCTCTTCATCTGTAAAACGAGAGAGTTAAACTAGATGGCTTCTTATTTCTCAAAAGCTTAGTGCGATGCCTAGTCCTTAGGTAGGTAGTGAATAGCTGTCCATTGACTGGTTGGCTGAGAGGTGGCTCCCAACATTCTCTCAGATGATATGAGCCAGAGCTGGAATTGTCAGCTGTTTGGGCAGCCGTGGTAGACTTGCCTACATGTGCCAGATCAGTGGCTTGGAGAAGCCAGTGAAGAAGCACGAGCTCATCGGTCCAGGGCTAGAAGGGACGGACCCAGCTCACTCAGAGACCAGGACATTCTTCAGGCTCAGGCAGAGGGCTGCTCTTGGCCCAAAGCCACCCAACTGGGAATGGCAGAACGGAGATCCGGCGACTCAAGTTATAGCGTCAGTGGTCTAGAGCTGGGAGAGATCTCCCATCTAGACCTGCCACTTCATCTTCAGGAAAGGAACCCGAGAGCCAGTGAGGTGATAGACTCACTCAATGCCACCCAGGGAAGAAGTGCCAGAGGTAAGGTCTGAACCAAAGTGCTCAGACTCTAGACTCAGGTTTTTTCTACTCTCCTGGACTGCCCTCCCAGGAAATGATGGAGGAAGACAGATACTTGTAGTCCTGCCTTCTGAGCTAGCAAGCGAGAGAGATTAGAGGTGTGGGAAAGACTACAAGAAGCCTACCCAAACCGGAACAAGCAATGAACAAGACCCAAATAGGCGTTCTCTAAATGTCACAGTGAATGGCTCTGAACGTCAACTGGCCTTAAGTCCTCTGCTGTTTATCAGAGGAGATTGTTCTTGTATAAAAGATGGCATTTGGGAGACCAAAGCATCTCAAGGGAGTAACTCCAGATGGAAAACTCAGCTGACCTCTGATGGTCGGGAGATGATTATATTTGAACAGTGTCCTCAGAGCCAGATCACAGATGACTCATCTCACCCAACCTTCTTGACTGACTCATGGGCCTTGGACAAGTGTACAGCGGACTGAGCCCTATGGTGATTCTTCTCGTTCCCTCTGGGGGTTGTGAGCACAAATGATCAAATATCTGTGACTGGCCAAACACACAGCTAGCAGTCCAGTTAATATAAAAGCCTTCGTGTAGAACCCATCATCCCAATAAACAAGTCTTTATCAAGGATCTCTGCCAGGCTCCGTGCCAATCCCTGGGGACACATCTGGGCATCCAGCAAATACTTTATGCTTCCTCAGTATTTCCCCAGCCATTCCCATTTTAAAATTCAAGACTTATTAGTGAAGAAACCAAAGTTATACTTACTTCCTCTGGTGGTTTATAGTAAGAACAGAAGGATAAAAACTCCCCCCAAGGAGCCCAGACTCACCTGCTCAACATCTGAGAACAAGGGTGAGTAGGGTCTGGATTCCAGGAGACAGTCCCTGGAGATGGCCGAATGGCATTAAATCAACATGTAGTGGACAGAGGACTGACCTGAGAGTCCAAGTCTCTCACCTTTGACACATACCCACTATATGACTCACAGCCCTCCAGGAATCTCTATAAGGGTAAAATTAGCCCTTTACATCAGAAAACAGAGCTTACAAATCAGAAATCCCCCCCCCCATTGAAATCATACATCCACATTCCAAGGCAAATCCTCCCACAAATATACTTTAGCTTTTTATTTTTTATTTAACATTTTTCCCAATTACATATAGAAACCATTTTGACTATTGTTTTCCGTTATTTTGTGATTTAGATTCTCTCCTCATCTCCATCCATCCTCCCTGAGGCTATGAATAGTCTAATAGGGGTTATGCCAATACTTTCATGCAATACACATTTCCATATTGCTCATATCTTGACAGAAGGTACATATCTCACATTCAATAAAAAACTTGTGAAGGAAATAAAATGAAAGATGTCATGCTTTGATCTGCACTTAGATTCCAACAGTTCCTTCTCTGGCTGTCTATAACATTTTTTTGGAGTTATTTTGGAAGCTTGTTTTGGCTGATAATTATTTCGTCATTTACAATATTCCTGCTACTCTATACACTGTTCTCCTGGTTTTACTCACTTCACTTTGCATCAGTTCATATAAGTTTTTCCAGGTTTTTCTGAACTCATCATTTTCATCATTTCCTATGGCACAATAGTAATTATAACCGTATGTTACAACTTGTTCAGCTATTCTTCATTTGGGGGAACCACCTCCTCAGTTTCCAATTCTTTGCCACTACAAAAATATCTGCTAAAATATTTTTATATAAATATGTCCTTTCCCCCATCTCTGATCTCTTTGGGATACAAACCCAGTAATAGTAATGCTGGGTAAAAGGGGAAGCATAATTTTATAGCCTTTTAGGTGTAGTTCCATATTGCTCTCCAGAACGATTGTATCATTTTACAATTCCACCAACAGTGTATTAGTGTCTTAATTTTCCCACATTTGCTCCAACATTTATCATTTTCCTTCTAGCTAATCTGGTAGGTATGAAGTGGTATCTCATGGTATCTCAGTTGTTATAAATAGTGACTTGGAGTATTTTTTCATATGATTATAGATCATTTTAATTTCTTCATCTGAAAATTGCCTTCTCCTTCTTCCTTTCCCCCCTTTTCTTATTCTATTTCCTTAGAATATTATTAATCGAGGAATGCTTTGTGTTCTTATAAATTTGATTCAGATCTCAATATAGTTGGGAAATGAGGCCTTTGTTGGAGACACTTTCTTCCCAAATTGTTGTTCATTGTACTGGTTTTGCTTATATAAAAACTTTTAAAGTTTTAATGTAATCAAATTATCCATTTCATTTTTTGTAAAATTATGACTTGTTTGGTCATAAATTCTTCCCCCATCCATAAGTCTGACAGGCAAACTTTTACATATTCCTCTAATTTATTTCTTATGCCCCTTTATTTCCAGATCAAATATCCATTTTGATTTAATCTTGGTGTATGATGTGAGATGTTGGTCAATGCCTGGTTTCTGTTATATCATTTTTTTTTTTACTTTTCCCAGTAGTTCTTGTCAAATAGTGAGTTCTTCCCCCAGTAGCTTGGTTCTTTGGGATTATCAAACACTAGGTTACTATGGACTTTAACTACTGTTTGTGGATTTCCTTACCTATTCCACTGATCCACTACTCTTTTTCTAAGCCAATACCAGATTGTTTCAATGATTTCCATTTTACAGTATAATTTTAGATCCAGTAAAGCTAGCCACAGCTAGCCACAAATCTACTTCATTCAGGAGTGACATGAATGCAAAAGTGGCCACAGAAGAGACCAACAAAACTGTCTGCTCCTGTGCCTTAGTTTCCCCATCTTTTAAATGAAAAGATTGGGATAAAAGATCTGTGAGATGTTTACAGATTGAAGAAAAAAGCAATGCCAGACTTCTTCCTCCTCCTCCTCCTCCTTCTCCTTCTTTTCTTCTTTCTTCTTCCTCTTTCCCCTCTTCTTCTTCTGTTTCCTTAGCATATTAACTCATTGCCCTGAGGTCAGTTCTTTCTAATTCCATAGATGTAACCTTAAAAAAAGAAATCTGCCAAGGCAACCAGAACAGCCCACTGAATCTTGGTTTTGTCTGTTCTACTGCCCAGCTATAAAATAGTTATTCACTTGAAGCCCTCCATGTCCCCTGGAGCAGAGCTACAATTAGGAAAAGGGATCAAGGTCTGTTCTCTCCAGAAGCACAAAGGCAGAGAGAGACCTAGTCTCTAGAAGGACCTTGGTAATGACCAGAATCCAAAAAAAAAAAAAGGACACTCGATTTCAAAGCCACTCTATCAATTCAAAGACATCTTTTGTAGGTTCAATGAGGAACATAGACTTGGAAAAACTTTAAAGATGGAAAAGACCAGAGAGAGTGGAGAGAGATTACGATGTGCCCAGGGTCACCTAGCTAGTTAAGGTTAGAAGGTTAGAAGTGGCACAATGTTTATTTGATCAGATTATAGAAAGAGCACTGGGTTCCAGGTCAAAAGACTCCGGATCTAGTCTTGAGATTCAAGTTTGCCCCTGGACTTTGATTTCTCCATCTATAATATAAAGAGGTTGAGTTTAATGATTCTGAAGGTCCTTTCTACAGATTGTCCATGCCTTTTGAGGCTTTCTGATGCTATGATGATGGGATTCAGTAGGTGAAGTTCATTTGCAAAAGGGTTATTTTGTTATAGTTTGGACAGAATTAGTAAGAAATTTGAATAAAATATATTACTGAGGTCAATCTGTCTGTCTAGCAGTACATCTTATTCTGTTCTAGTATAAATGCCATGAGTCCTCTAAACTTTGAATCATTCCTCAGGGAGCTGGAAAGCCCAGTGGAACAGGCTGGAGAAGCCCCTTTACTCAAGTCTGTCCTTGCTCAGATATTCCATCCTGCCAATATCACTTTCTGCTTTTCCTCCTCAGTGAATGCTAACCCCAAAGTCTCACTCTCTGGGAAGACAAGGCAGCATGTCCACTCTGCTTATACCCTGAGACCTTCTTCTCCCTTCCCAGAGGTTATGTGTCCATCACTCTTCCACCTCTCACCTGTGCCACCTCCCATTCCCTTTGTAGAATGGCTGCTCACAGAACTTTGACAAATAGAGAGACACCATTTATAATCCTTCCAGTAAAATGGATGACCACTATGCCTTACCAACTGCCTTGTGGTTACCCCTAAGGCCTCCCTTACCTTACCATCTACCCTGATTCTGAGCTTTCCTATTTGTTGTCCCCTAAATTAGAATGTGAGTGTCTTGAAAGTTGGAACCTATAACTCTAGCCATATACAATGCTAGGACCATAGAGGGAATTTAATAGTTATCCATCCATCCATCCATCCATCCATCCATCCATTCATCTATCCATCCCTCCATTTATCTATCCATCCATCCATCCATCCATTCATTCATTTATTCATTCATCCACCCTTCCATCCAACCACCCTTCCATCCATCCATCTATCCATTCACTGTTGAACTCACTAAGGTTGGATTATGACCTCAAAGTCTATCTCCAGATGGATATTTGAAGTTGGCAGGTCCTGCCAGGGCTCAGGTTCCCTAGGAATTGTTTTTGGGAAGCCAGGGTCATCATAAAGCCCTGAGAAAGATTAAAAGAGGACTTTCATGGGGAATAGTTTTATGGGAGGAAAACTAGAGATAGTACAAGATCTGAGGCTTAGAACTGGGAAGGACAGTTGACAGTCATTTCCTCCAAACTTTTGAGAAAACTATGGCCCTGAGAGGGATTGGCACTTGTCCCAGGTCACTTTGCTAATAAATGCCAAAAGCAGGACTTGAGCACAGGGCCTCTGACTCCAAATCTAACCCCCTTGCCAACATACCAAGCTTCTGTGTGGGGGTACATATGTATCATATTTTATAAAGATCAGATCAGAAGCATCCCAGCCCAATACATTAAAAAAACAAAGCTATTTGTTGGAGCAGAAACTTTTTGAAAATTAAGCTAGAGGGGCAGTTAGGTGGTTCAGTAGATTGAGAGCCAAGCCTGGAGGCAGGAGGTACTGGATTCAAATCTGGCCTCAGGTACTTCCTAAACATGTAACCCTGGGTAGGCAAGTCACTTAACCCAGTTACCCAGGCCTTACCATTCTTCTGCCTTGGAACCAATATACAGTATTGATTCTAAGATGGAAGGTGAGAGTTTACAAAAAAGGAGAAAAAGAAAATTAAGCTTGCTACCTAAAGTTGTTTGTGATAATAATCGCAAAGAATGTGGCAGAACCAACAAAGAATGTGGCATATCCTTACATGGCGAATGCCATCATCTATGAGCTTTCAAAAATACTTCTTTGTTGATGTGCCCCCACCCCACCCCCACCTCCACCTCCTTTCTTTGAAGAGTTTTTACCATCTGCTCCCCACCTGAACATTCCTGCTAGTACAACATTGAGGGCAATGGGGACCATGAATAAAATGCGTCAAACAGAAGATGACTATGATGTTTGGCAGCTCCAGGGCCTCCCTCCCTGCCCCCTTCAAGATCAAATATCCACTTCTTTGTAGGCAGATTAAAGCCCTTCTCTGCCTGGCCTCACCCTACCTTTCCAGCCTTCTGACTTCTTGTCTCTCTCTCTCTTTTTTTAATTAAACCCTCACCTTCTCTCTTAGAATCGATATTGAGTGTTGGCTCCAAGGCAGAAGAGCAATAAGGGCTGGGCAATGGGGGTTAAAGGACTTGCCCAGGGTCACACAGCTGGGAAATGACTGAGGCCAGATTTGAACCAACTGGACCTCCCATCTCCAGGCTTGGCTCTCCATCCACTCTGCCACTTAGCTACCCCATCCCCTTTCCTTACTCTCTAGTCCACACAATGTGGCTCTTTTTTTGACCCCTTGTAGGAGGCTTTCTGACTCTTTCCTCCTCATTTGTGCACTGGCTGGCTGACCCTTGTATCCTGAACCATTCTCGCTCCTACCTTCTCCCTCCTGAACCAAGATAGAGTTCAGGTGGCACCTTCTGAAGCTTTGGCTTCTGAAGCCAAAGAGCTCCCTGGACAAAATCAGAGAACGTAGTGGTTGGAAGGGTCCTTTGGTCTAGGGCTTCTGAACTTGGGGCCCCTGAGGAGTCCACAGAGGGATTTCAAGGGAACCATGGAAGTGAATGGGGGAAGGGGATGTCCTGTGCTGATTTTCACTAACCTTGGATTTCCTTTGTAATCTTCTGTATTTTATTTTTTACATTTAAAAACCCTGTTCTGAGAAGGGGTCAGCTGCAGACCCATGACCCCGAAAGAACTCTCGATCTGGTCCTCCCAATATATTTTATGATTATTATCCCCAAATCACATTGAATCTGTTTTTTGTAAACTTTTCAATGGCTTTTGTCTTTCAAAAAGCCCTTAAGTAAACAGAGGCCACACCAACCCTTCACGTGCTCAGAAAAAATGTACAAAAATGTTCATACACAAAATATGTACAAAATAGAATGTAAGCATTGGAAGAGACCTCGGGAGCCAACTGGCCCAAGATTCTGAGCCCGGAGTCCATAGACCTCTAAAGGGTCCATTGGCAGATTTCAAGGGAGGTCTAGAATGCGATAGAGGGGGAATCCCATCGTGGTTTTCACTGACCTTTAGTTTCCTTTGTAATCCTCTTTCTCAGTTTGAATGTTTAGATTGAGTTTAAAGTGAGAAGAGATTATATATTATGTTATAATATATACTGTATAATATGTTATGAGCTTCCATGTATAAAGGTAAAGAACCCTTGATCTAATCCAAACAGTATATGAAGGAATTCCCACTATAAAATTCCAGGTTTGCTACCTTCTCCAGGGCATTCTCCTCTCTATGACTCAGTTTTCTTGTCTCCTAGAAGCAGCTAGGTGGCACAGTGGATACAATGATGGGTCTGGAGTCAGGAAGACCTGAATTCAAATCCAGACTCAGACAATTCCTAGATATGTGACCATGGCCAAATTACTTAACCTCTTTATGACTCAGTTTTGTCAACTGTAAAATGGACACAATAATAGCACCTATGTTTCAGGGTTGTTGTGAGGAACAAATGAAATAATAATTGCAAAGAGATGAACATAATACCTGGTACAGAAAATGTGTTTAATAAATGTTTGTCTCCTTCCTTATTTCCTTCCTCTGTAAAACGAAAGGTGATCCAGATGGCCTCCAAGGTCCTGTCCATCCTGAGATCCTCAATTCTCCTACTCTCTTCTCTACATCAAACAAGATAATAATTGTTAAGCACGTAGCGTGGTGCATGGCACAAAGGGAACTATGTAAATATTAGGAATTACTATTAAGAAAACATAACCTTCATATGCCAGCCCAAAGATCTTCCACCAACACCAATGCTTCATTCATTTTGTAACAATTCTTAAATGAAACAAGCCTGAATTTTAATGTAAATCAAATAGGATTGTTCCTTTCTCATGGTTCACTGACTGAGTGAACAATGCCCTTCTTCAAATCACCCCAAAGCCCAAATGGACCCCCAGAGTTAGCCTGGCTTTGCTTGCCCCCATTAATTTGTTTCAATGACTTATGGAGCACTTGAGGACTCTTTCCTTGAAAAAGATATTATCCACTATGTTCTAGGTACCATGCTAGGAACTGGGCAAACCGAAGAAAATTAAACAGCCTTTGCCTATAAGGAATTTATATTTGGTTGAGGAAAAGAAAAATAAGTATTTATTACATATGCATATATTGTATGTGTGGATGTATGTATTTCTATGCATACACACATGCATACCTACACCTCTTATCCCCAATTGAATGTCAATTCCCTATAGGCAAAGGCTATTTATTTTCATCCATGTATGCCCAGTGTCTAGCAGAGTTCCTGACACACAGAGTAGGTAGTTAATAGATATTTGTTGATTTTTTTATTGAATAATCTTATTGAACCGTGCCTTTTCCTTAACTGTGTCACTCTAGGGATTGTATCACACCTGGAAAAAGGGATGTGACTGATGTATTATCCATCTAACTCTCCCCTTGTTTTCATGCAGGATTGAAAAAACGTACAAGGAAGGCCTTTGGAATACGGAAGAAAGAAAAGGACACTGATTCCACGTATGTACCTTGAATGGGGATGCCTGTGTCGGGAATGTTGGGCTGCCCATAGATTCCCATCTTGATAGACATTTGCATGCTGTGGTTGCTTTGAAAAGATGCGCCAGTCAGATTTTCTAGGACTAATGTCCTCCTAAGAGTAGCCTCCTTTTAGATCTGTCCATCATAGTTGCTTCTAGGTGATGGCAACTTCATGGTCCTTGTACAAAATTGACAAATGATTGTATTATTCATGACCCCATGATACTTGGTAGAGACAGCATGGATTTGGAGATGGAGATCTGGCTTCCGACTCAGGGAGTTGTCCATACTCTCTCTATATCTTTAGATAAGAGACTTCCTCTTTTGGTGTACCAGTCTTCCTTTAACACCATAAGTGGCAAAGGAGAGAGTAATCTCCACTGGTGAAGGGAAATTCCTCACTGGGAGTACCCTAACTAGGAGAAATCATTGATATAGACCAGAGGGGGAAAAATTCCTCTGATATGCCCATTGTGTCTCTCTTTCTTAATTATGTGAATGAACCATCCCCGTATCCCTTTGAGGGTAGACAGGCAGGCAAGATTATTATTCTGTACATTTTCAGTCTCCTGGTAGCTCATTTTGTAAATTATCAGGAAACTGTGGAATCTAATTTCCAGGAAAACTTTCAAAATGAGATTTGCAATCTTGGGTCTAGTAAGTTAATCCTTAACTTTAAGTGAAACCAGGAAAATGGACTTGGTGACGTCTGGGATTCCGCTTCAGCTCTGCTTATTCCCATGCTTATCAATGTTAAAACAAATAATAATTATAATAATAACAAAAACAAAAAATCAGAATTAGGAAGAAGCTGGGAGACACAAATGAGGCATCCGGGTTCTACTAAATGCCCATTAATGTAGGAAACCAGTGTGTATGTGCTTTGAGAAACTCGCCTAGGGCGCAGTCAAGGAAACCCTCAAGGATCTCTTTTTGAAAAGAACTATAGATGAGTCAATGATTTAATAATTAATACTGATTCTGTTGCTTCTTAGAGCAGTCATAACTCTAGCTGGGTGGGTAAGGCTTTGTTCCAGGGTGTCGGCATCTGAACAACAAGCTTCCTCTCTGACGGTGACCTCCAATCCGATGCCCCTGCATTTCAGAGCTCCTCTTCTAACCAGCCTGTGTCTTACATCTATTGCCCCTGCTTTCTCCTCTTTCTAACCCACCACTCCCAGAATTCTGTGGTCTTGACACCTCTTTCTTAGGTTCAGCCGTCCCCTGCACCCTTTCCCACTTTTCTGCCACCTCCTACCTCCAAATCCTCCTAGTACTTGGGGGTCAGAGACAATCAGCCTGACCAAAGGGAATAAACTAACTATCCCTGAGACATACTGCCCTCTCTCACACTCCTCCTTCCCATTCCAGTCTGGAACTCTCTTCCGGTAGCATCTAGTCCATGGTTCTGAGTGGAGATCCAGAAAAACACCATCAGAGCTCTCTTGTGTGCGCAGGCAGAAATCAAGTAGTAGAAATACTAGTAATATTTATAGTAATAATAATAGCTAGCATTTGTTTAGTACGTTAAGGTTTTCAAAGCACTTGACATATGCTATCTGTTTTGATTCTCGCAACTTTGGAATTAAGTATTATTATCCTTATTTACAGTTGAGGAACCTGAGCTAAATGGAAATTAAGCTACTTCCCGGGGTTACACAGTTAGCAAGTGTCTTAAGGTTGCATTTAAATTAGGGTCTTCTTGACTCCAGGTCCAAGGCTCTATCCACTTCTCATGAACTTTCATTTGTTCCTCATTGCCCAAAGGGTCTCCGTACTCCTTAGTCTCCCATTCAAGGTTATCCAGAATTTATTTCTAATCCTTTCCATATTTGTCTCCAAATTCTACTAGTCAAGTAATTTAACCTGTTATCTCAAGTCTCAAGTCGCCTTCCTCAACAACTCTGTAAGGTAGGCAGTACACGTTTTAGGAACCCCATTTTACAGATGAAAAGACAAAGGCTGAGCTGTTCCCAGGTCACAAAGTACTAGCGTTAGCTCCCCAACTCAGTAAGGCATAATGGAAAGAATAAGGAATTTCAGGTCAGAGGCCAGCATTCAGATCTCAGCTCTGTCACTCACCCTACCTGAACTGAGAGGGACCTTGGACAATGATATCTCATCCCGTCATCTCATTTTAAAGAGGAAAAGGAGTCCTAGACAGGTTAAATGACTTGTCTGAGGCCACACAAATTTCCTTCATATTGCCTTATATGAATATATGTAAACCATAACTGGATCCACCTCTTGGGAGAGAGTCTAGAAATAACCAAGCAAGGCAAAAATCCCCCACCACCCTCATTTATCATGAGCTCCTGCCTATTGCTCAGGCATCCCATTTTTCTTCTTACAATGAGGATCCAAGGACCCAGGGCTTTCGGAAGCCCAGTTACATCCATCAACTAACCCGCGTGTTTTATGGGGATGGAGCTATGCAACTTGGGTCATTGTTACCTTGGATTCAAACTGTCTTGGGGCTGTGGCAGCTGGCAGAGGGGTTGCTAAGCAATGCCCTGGAGGACCAGCACACTGAAGCAAACCAAGGAAAAGTGGTTTGTTAGCACCTGGGCTCCCCAGTCTGGTCATCCTTCTAACAACCGAGGGAGGAAGTGCAAAGGATAAGAAATAAAGAGAAGATGGGCAGAGAGCCAGCTTGGACATATGAAGACTGGGGACAAATGTCAAGTTCTTAAAGAGATGAATATTTTAAAAAACAGAGGGAGATAAATAAGTATCATGGCAGAGACTTAGTTATAAAAGAGAGAGCCAACCCATTCAATCCAGTCAGCGTTTGTTAAGCTCCCACATTTAAAGCCCTCCCCAGGCTGGCTCTGACCTACTTTTCTTGCCCTAACGAACATAATTCTTCTGCAGATACTTCAGGCGCTCTTCTGGCCAACCAAATGGGATTTCTCACTATTTAATAACACCTAATAGTCCACGTCTGCTCTCCATGCCAATGCAAAAGCTGTTCTTCATAGCCAGAATGCACTCCATCGTCTCCTCTGCCTTGCTTCCTTTAAAGCTTAGCTCTATTGGACCTGCTAGGTGAAGCCTTCCCTTATCCCCTCAGTTGCTAGTCCCTACCCCCATCAAAATTACCTTGGAGTTATTATAAATATGTAATGGGGAATGGATTGGCCAAGGAAGACTTAGTCTTTAGAGAACATATCGCATGTTCTAGCTGGTATCGACCCACGCAGGGGCTTAATGAGTCAGTTTCCGCCATGATTGGCCACTTATGGCCAATCATGGCCAACAGCCAAATGGTATTGTCCAGTCCCCTCATTACATGTTGTTTTTATATTACATGTCATCTCTCCCAGTAGAACGTAACCTTCTTGAGGACATGAACTATTTCATGCTTGTCTTTGCATCCTCAGTACCTAACACCGAACCTGACATATGTAAATATATATGAAATAATCAAGGTTGGGGAGAGGTCTTCATTCTGTCCCTCCCAAGAGTTAACACCTGGGAGGGGAAGAGGAAAAGGAACATTGAACAGGACTTGGTCCTTGATTTGATTCTTGAAGGAAATGAGAGGACCTAAGGAAGGAAAGTGCACCTAAGGATGACTGACTATGCAAAGGTCTGGAGGTTGGAGAAGTGCTAAGACTCTATTATAAAAAGGAGATTTAAAAATCAACAGCTATGAGAGGGTGCTAAGAAGTACCACTGAGATTTGTACCCAAGGGCTGGAGGCTGTGTGATAGAAAGAACAATGCAGATCAAACTTGAATTCTAGCCCTGCCTATAGCTTGGGTGACTTTGGGTCATTCCCTCTGGAAAGTGAGGGTTGGGACTAGAAGATCTCCAAGCTTCTGACCCTGACATTCCATGATTTAGTCATTTTGTTTCTCCAAGAACCCCTCTTCCTCCCCCACTTTTAGATTAGGTTCCATTCCAGGACTGTCAGACTCCTTTACAATGAAGGAAGGCATTGAATTAAGGTCCACCACACACTGTCATTCACAAAAGCTTTTTTCTTCAGAGAAGTCAAGAGCCCCGTCCTGTTGACACCAACACATGGGAGATCACATGCTCTCCAGCTTAAATTCCAGGCGTGTTTTTATGGGGATCTGGGTATGGTAACCAAAACACGCATAAAGGAGAACCAACTGCCTATGTCCTCCTTCCTCTTAGTGTCTTTTTTTTAAACCCTTGCCTTCTCTCTTAGAATAAATGTCTGTTTTGAGGCAGAAGAGCAGGAAGGACTAGGCAATTGAGGTTAAGTGACTTGTCCAGGGCCACATAGCTAAGAAGTGTGTAGGGCCAGATTAGATACCAGGTTTTTCTGTCTCTGTGCCTGGATCTCTATCCACTGAGCCACCTAGCTGCCCCTTAGTGTCTTTCATAAGATAAGGTCAATGAATCAATCAATCAAGGAGTATCTATTTAAGTACCTACTATGTGCTTGGCACTGTTAGGCTCCAGAGACACAAAGAAAAGCAAAGAAAGAAAAAATCCTGCCTTCAAGGAATTTATATTCTATCAGGGGAGTCAAGGGGCACATAGGATATGCAAATAAACACATATATGTGAAATAATTAAGGGGGGAAGGTCTTCACTCTGTCCCTTCCAAGAGTTAATCAATCAATCAATCAATCAACATTTATTAAGCACTAACAAACTGTGCCAGGTATCCTGCTAATCTCTGGGGACACTAAGAGAAGTCAAAAATGGTGTCCACCCTCCAGGAGGTCACTTTCTGATAAAGGAGAGAGAATTAGCAATGAGGTGGACCAAGAGATGAAGATTCTCCATTTGATCTCAGAGGAAATAAATAGGGAGCCACTGAAGCTTCTGTAGCAGGAGGTCACCCCAGTTTGGTTGGCACTTTCTAAAGGTTACTTTGGCAGCTGTGCAGATGATTGGATACTGGTAAACCAGTGAGGAGGGCAATGCTTTGCAATCAGAAGACCTCAGTTCAAATCTTGCCTCTGATACTACTCATGTGATGCTGACCAAGGTCTCAGCTTCCTCATCTGTTAAGTGGAGAGATTGTTCTAGAGGGTCTCTGAGGTCCCTTTGAGTTCAAAATACAAAGAGCTAGCCTTGCAACAACGAGAGCTGTTTTCAGGTCCTTCCTCTGCTGACTCAGGGAGTGCCTTTGGGACCACAGGCCAGTCATTCACCCTCTTGATTCTCTAGGAGAAAAATTTGTGGAGGAAGGCTCAATCTACATTGGTAGAGGGTATTTCCTCACCTGGGAGTTCCCTATACTGGTGAAATCCCCATCCCTCTAATCAAATGCATTTGGATGAGGAGTAATGGGGGCTTGAACAAGGACAGTGGCCATGGGAGTATGAGGGGAAGAGCAAGGATTTGATGGGGCAGTCAAATAAAAAATCAACAAAACTTGGCAACTGATTAAATGCAGGGCAGAGTCAGGCAATTAGCACTTATTAAACCTGTGCCAGGCACTATGCTACACACTAGATGGATGACAAAAGGCAAAAGGCAGCCCCTGTCCTCAAGGAGCTCACAGTCTCAACAAGGGGAGACAACAAGCAAACAAAAATGGAGAAATGGGCAAAACTACAGAAACCGAGGAACTGGGAAAAACTCCCTGTAGAGGAGGGGCGCTAGCTGGAACTTCAAAGAAGTCAGGCAAGTCAGGAGGAAGAGATGAGGTGGGAGATCATTCCAGGCATCGGGGCCAGGCAGCAGTGAGAGATGGAACATCTTCAGTGTGCCTTTGCCCCACTGGGAAGCAACATCTTTCTACTTGTCAGGGAATTCATTGAATTCACTGCCACACTAGAGGGAGCTGGTGGGTCCTGGGGTAGAACCAGAGGGAGGATTCTAGGAGCTGCTGCTATCCATATTGGATAGCTATGAATATGGGCTGGGAGAAGGGAAAGGGAGGTCTGAAACCCAAGAGCAGCTTCCCCAGTTAGTACCTCTCTTTTACCCTCTAGGAACCAACAACAGAATCTCGGGTGCTCAAATCCTTTCCTTCCTAGTGGGCCAAAGGCACCACTGAGCTTGTCTCTCCTCAATTTCACTCCACCAAAACTTAGATTGAAATTGAGCTAAAATCAAGGGTCCCCAGGGGGCAGCTGGGTAGTTCAGTGGATTGAGAGCCAGGCCTAGAAAGGGGAGGTCCTGGGTTCAAATGTGGCCTCAGACACTTCCCAGTTGGGTGACCCTGGGCAAGTCACCACACCCCCATTGCCTAGACTTTACCACTCTTCTACCTTGGAATATTGCAATACACAGTACTGATTCCAAGACTGAAGGTAAGGGTTTAAAAAATAAATAATTAATCAAACAAACAAACAGATACATAAATAAACAAACAAACAAACAAATAAAATAAAGGGTCCTGGCTCCACAGTCACCATTTCCACCACATTCTCCACCAGAAACACACATCTTGCCACTTCTTAGGGAAATAATTTTGCACAATACCACACAATTTCAATCACCAAAGGAACGCATTGGTTGTGACCCAGACCTTTCGCCGCCTCAATTTCCTTTTTGTTAGCTACTTTCCATTTCCTGGAGTTATGAGGCACAAAAATATCATATGGTGTTAAAAACCAGTGAAAAGGGGAAAACTCGATGGCTCACTGGATTGAGAGTCAGGTCTAGAGACCAGAGATCTTGGGTTCAAGTCTGACCTCAGATATTCCCTAGCTGTGTGACCCTGGGCAATTCACTTCATCTCTTTACCTCAGTTTCCTCATCTGTCAAATTAGATATGACCAACCACTCTAGTATCTATGCCAAAAAAACAACAACTAATAGATTCACAAAGAGTCAGACAACTGAAAAATGACTAAATAGCAAAAGATGCTATAGACATGGTATAGATATAGAGATATAGAACTTATATAAAAATTGTGCAAGATGACCTTGGAAAATAAAATACCAGTTACCTGGGGGGATCAGACATTTGAGCTGAAGTTGCAAGAGACCAGGAGGGGGGGGCATAAAAATAACCCAGACCTGGGGAACAGCCAATACCTATACTCAAAGAATGGAGATAAATCTTCAGGTTTAAGGAACAGCAAAGGGGGTCAGGGTGACAGGACCGTGGAGAGCCTGGAAAGGAATATTGTGGAACACGTCTGGAAAGATCAGTCTGGGCAAGTGGAGAGACGGCTGCATTTCGTCTTAGAGATTAGAGGGAGCCACTGGAATTTCCTGGGCAGTTTGGTGAAATGATCGCACCTATCTTGGAGGCTTTGGCACAACGGGGTGAAGACTGGATTGTAGAGGAGAGTCTTAAGGCAGGACATCTAATGAAGAAGCTTCTCCAGTAGTCTGGGCCATCTGGGATGGGTGGAGAGAATGGAGTCCCAGTGAGAGATATTCGAGAACCCAGAGCTAGATTTGGCAACTGATTGGATAAGTGACAGTAAGGAGCTGAGAGTGATATTAATAACAGGGAAAAGAATGCCTTCTTTGCTTGCACGAAGGACAGTCCCAGCGAAAGGCCACCATCTTGAGTGTGCCTCTCGGGGCTGGATAATTTTAGCGTTCTTCACTCACAGGCAAAGAGGTGAGATGGGGAGAGGAGCTGCTTAGTTTGAGGAATATCTGAAATAGCACCAGCCTGGACCATATTGTTTGAATTCAGATTTAGCCTAAATATCCGCCAGCTTTCAGCCAAGATGTTCAGCAGAAAGAGGGCTGCAGTGGAGCAGAAAGAATGGCGTAAAGAATGACAGCTACTGCTAGGAGAAAAGGGCAAGCTGGAACCTCAAGTTGGGGGTGGAATTAACTACAAAATGCCTCCTAGGCCCAGCAGAGTTTAATACAGGCTGCGGTCAGCAGGGCCGGGAAGATGACCACCAGCATGCTAGAGAAGGATGATGGCTACATGGTGCAGTGGATAGAGTAGTCAAAGAGGCAGGAAGGGCTGAGTTTGAACAATGCCCTAGATGCTTCCTGGGTGACCGGGGTGAATTACTTAGCTTCTCTTGGCCTCAGTTTCCACATCTATAAAATGGGGATAATAATACCACCTGCCTCATAGAGTTGTTGTGAGGTACCAATGAGAGAGAATATATGGAAAGTGCTACATAATAATAGTTATTATGATTTTGAAGAAAAAAAATAAGGGAGGCAGTGGGGAAAACCTAAGGGCTGGAATCTGAGGATATAGGTTCAAATCCCAGTTCTACCTCTTGTTGCATGTGTCTGATCTTGATACCCGTTCAGATGACCTGGGTTCCAATCCTGCTTCAGTCACATACTAGCTGTGTAACCCTAACCAACTTAGTTAAATTGTCCCTGCCTCAGTTTCCTCATTTATAAAGTGATAGGGTTGGATTCAGTGGCCTCCAAGGTCTCCTCCCAAATAGAAATTCATGATCCTTTGTGCTTCCCCTCCCTCCCTGAGCCCCAGATTCATGTTTCACAAAGTGAAGGGGTTGGAATTGATTTCTATGGTTCCATCCAGCTGGAAATTTTGTGATCTCACATCAGTGGCCTGATGGGAGCGACAGACAAGCAGAAAGTCATCCAATCGAGAATTCTCCATTTTACTGACGCTGACGCTGCCCCAAGGATTCCTTCTTCTAATCTCTGTCACTCTCTCTTTGTTACAGAGGCTCGCCAGATAGGGATGGAATCGTAAGTACTCAGTAACTCTTCTCACTAGGCTTGTGTTTGGATGTTTGCTGCAATTTTTTAAGAAATGTGAACCCTCTTTTCTCCCGCAATGCTGCCTTTAACGGTTTTTAGCCCCTTTCTCTAGTTTTTATTTATTATCTTAAATATATCAGCAGTAACTATGTTCCTGGCCAAGTGGATGTTAGGACAGCTAACGTTTATTCAGCTCCCCTAAAAGCCCCACGGGGTAGTAAAGAAGGGCTATTAGGATGAGCCTGTAGGGTCAGAGCCTGGGCAGGTCATTCGTACAGGGCATGGCCACCATCCAGGGTGATTTCCTTTTATGCTAAATTGTCTAAAGGCTTTCAAGCGTGAGAATAATTTCTGCAAACTATGGAGGCCACAGATAGACTGGGAGCCCACATGGCCAAGAGCCCCTTCCGGAGCCTTGATGGGGATGTATTTACTATATTAAAATCAAAATCAGAGTCCAGTTTTGAAGCCATTTTTGTCCCGATGGGCAGCCTTGGGTGCCTGTGTCCTGGATGGAAAGGCACCTCTCTGGCCTTCCTGGCCACCGGGTTTGAGACCAGAGAAGGAGTCTCTGAACTGCAGGTGTGAATTTGCTCTGAGTCTCACTTAAGGAGGGGTGGAGCCTTGCTCCAAAATGATTGCTTTTCAATCTCAATCAGAAACTAATTTGAAAGGAGCAGCTGCTCTAAAGTGGACCCACATCAGGCAGAATGTTATTTCAAGTGGGAGCTAAAATAGGCCCACGGGTTTGAAAAATGTTTAAAAAGTTGTAAAGGCTCTTTTCTAAAATAGTACCCACATCAAGGTGTTGATTACGGCTTTGGCAGGAATTTTCCCCACCACATGACTTGAGATACTTAGCCCTTTGCATTCATGTTGGTCTTGCCATGAACTGTTAAGAAGCGAAATTGCAACTATTCGACATTGGGTAACACTGTAATCAAGGCTCTATTCAGCAGGGGAAAAAAAAGGCCCAGAAGACCCAACTTCTCCTCAGTCCTTGCTTCTGGCTCAGAGCCCTCTCCTTAACTCTGTTTCAGGTACTCTCCACCTCTCTCTTTCTCTGTGTCTTCTCCTTGTTTCTCTGTCTGGGGTTTCATGGGTCCTCTCGCCTCCCCTGCGTTCTGTCTTTTGCAAGGCTCCATTCCATTGCCTTTGGCTTTCTTTCCCTGCTGCTTCTAGAGCTGGTTGCTTTCTCTTGCTTCTCCCAGCTTGGTCCTTTTTTCCTCTGCTCTCAAGTGCCATACTCCTTGTAGTTCTGAACCCGGTCCTTCCTGGACACACTCTTCTCTTTGAGGGGCTGATAGTTTAAACCAAAAGGGGGATGGATTTCTTCCCCCAAAGTAGTCTGTGGAACACAAGCAATCAGTGGCTGGGAGAGTAGGTCAATTTTAGGCCATTATTCTCTCCCAGGTGCTCATGCACAAGGATAGAGGATTTAAACGTGATTTATTTAAAAAGCAGCAGGTAATGGGGCAGCTAGGTGGCTCAGGAGACTAAGAAACAGACCTAAGGACAGGAGGGCTTGGATTCCAATATGGCCTCAGACCCTTCCTAGCTCTGTGACCCTGGGCAAGTCACTTAACCCTCATTACCTCGCCCTTAGCACTCTTTTGCCTTAGAACCATACATAATATCAATCCTAAAACAAAAGGGAAGGGTTTTCTTTTAAAGAGATTTTTTTAAATCAGTGGATAAGTAAAGAAAGGCAAAAATAATATCTGCCCTCCAGAAGCTGATATTCTAATAGGACTTAGGAGTAAGAAAAGTCAGTCTGGATTTTTAATGGAGAAGGAAGTTGCTTTGACTTTGATTAAAACCAACATTTGGGGGGGGGTTGAGTATATAGATTCTGAGCTCCAGGGGCTGACTGTCTTTTTGCATTTCCTCAAATCCCTAACACTTACCACAGTGCCTGGCACATGGTAGGGCTTTCATCAAGGCTTACAGACTGACTTCGCTGAGGTGGAGACGTTCGGATGCCCACGGTTCCTCTAGAAACAGGACAAAACTCAGTTCTATAGAATTTTTTTAGTGTCATTCGAATCCCACTTCCATAGTGGTCCTTGTTGTGAGAGCAAACCCATACAATACCAGAACCACCAAATAAAACCAAAGCTACACGGATGTGGAAGGCGACTCCAGCAGTTCTTTCTCTGCAGGTGGAGAGCGTTCCCTCCCCGTCATAAGCTACAGAAAGATTTTTAGGATGCTCATCAGTTTCTCCCTCATCCCGCTCCCCCAACCACACACACACATCCTTTCCCGGTCACCACAAGGATTCCGAGCTGTGTATTCTGCATCCAGTTGTTACTGGGGTTAGCCTGACTTCTTTTAAGCTCAGATGTGTCTCCTTCAAGACTCAAGTCTGAGTAGCCCCATCTGGTCCCAAGTTTGGCTTAATCGCTCTATAATTGCCTTAGAAAGTTAGAGCAAGAGCCCGGGATTCACCATAGCGATCCTTGGAGATTAAGAGAAGCGGGTGTGTTTCTGGGCTCAATTCTTCAATTATCGATGCTTAATCCCATTACTCTGGGGAACCGGGATCTTATCATTGGGGGAACCCCAAATTCTTCCTTAGTTGTTGGCTTAGATGTGTTGGAAAACCCATCACCCAATGGCCCATCTTGTCCTCAACTTTCCCAAGCGTACATGCAGTCTGCAAACAAAAGGCATCCAGATTCATTCTGCAGCTCACTAGAATCTACCCCAGTTTGCCCTCAGTTCCCAGAGACTTCAGAAGCACAGAACAATTAGGCACCAGAATAGGGATTCAGGACCCCATTCAGATTGATGGGTTCTGAACGCAGATGTATCCATGCGGAGGGTGGACTTACTTCTTGGTTGGGTTATCCTAGAGAAGCACTGTGCCCTGACTCCACACCGTTCCTACCAGACCAAGAAACAAAGGGAAACTCATTTCTGGCCTGATTGCTTGAGAAGCTTAGTCCCTAGAGAGTCTCTTGGTGTCAGCCTGCATGAATGACCGAGGGCTCTGCTTGGCTTATTGTCAACTGGCGAGTGTACCTACAGCTGTCACTACCATCTGTCTTGGTGTCTTCCTCCTCCAACTCAAAGACCAAGTCTGCTCACAAGAGAACCAAACGTCCTTTTTCTTGGTGGTTCCTTTTTCCAGCTGCCCCCAAGACTAGCGAGAGAGGGATCACACCTCCCATGGAATGCTGGAGGGAAATCAGATCTGCCAACCCTGAACAGGGCTCGGATTGCTGGGTCCCGTCCATGCAGATGGTGGTCCATCAGCAGTCAGAATGGAGATAGGAGTGAGGGGAAGAGGGTAGGTGCGAGTCCATCGGGAGGCTCTCAGTCAGGATCTCTTCCCTTTACCAGAGAATGTCATGTTTGATTCGATCGTCTTTTCTGGTGTTCCTTCGTGTCTGTTTGTCAGTTAACGGCTGGGTAGATGAAGAGTCAGATACTCCCTGAAAAGTGGATGTGTCTCCTTCTCCTCCTCCTCCTCCTTCCTCTCCCACTGCATGCCTGCTGAATAGAGCCTTGTTACGGCCCCCAAGTCCCCTTTTGGCTGCAGGGAGCCCTGCCTAGATGGGCAGGCCCTAACATTCGACCTAGCTCTTTTGTTTTTCCCTTCTTTACCATGTTTGCCAACTCCATGTAATTCTTAATATGTGTCTAAAAAAAACAAGTGGATATTTTAACAACTTTTTTCTACATCAAACCAATCGATTCCAGCATCCCAGCCCACACGAACCACCCTACAATAGCAAAGCAGAGTACGCACGCGAAGGAGGAAAAAAAGTATCGGTAAGGAATCAGATTTTAGTCTCCAGTTTCCAAGGGGTTGTAGAAACAGTGAGTAAAACTCTAGGTGGGGAAATTCGTGAAAATATGAATTCTATTCCTTGGGAATATTTCTTAGATGTGTCCAAATCGGTCATTGAAAAGCCAACGAAGAGTCATGTCTTAGTCTCTACTGTGCCCACCCCCTCTACCTGTCTAAATATCCCATTATGTTTTTCAAGGGTGAAGCATAAACATTTGGGGCTCAGTGGGGTGCTTTGGATGAAGGAGGATCAAACCGAATGAAAATATTGGATCTAGCACACATAAAAAAGCCTTTAGCAATAATGGAAATAATAGCCTGTAAAGCTAAGCCACTTAACTTGAGCCTAAAGATCTCATCAGAGCATCCTGAACCTGGCACAGTTCCATGGGCTAAAGGCAGCTAGATGGTAGAGTGGAGAAAGAGCTAGATTTGGAATCAGGACGACATGCATTCAAATCCTGCCTTAGTCATGTACTAGCTGTACAAACATGGACAATACAGTGATGCTTTCTTAGCCTCAGTTTCTTCCTCTGTAAAATGGAGCTAGTAATAGCACTTACCTCCCCAAGATTTTTGTGAACATTCAGTGAGATAACACCTAAAATACTTTGCAGACCATAAAGCAGTTTATAACCACTCGCTATTATTGTTGTTGTTAGGTTAAGGAAAACAGCAGGCTTTCCCAGAGAAGAGAGAGCAGTCCAAAATCCTATCCTCATCTCTGTTAGTGAACCCCCCCCCCCCTAGGATTCCTAGGATTCAGCTCATTTGAGTAGAATTCCTACCAGATGGGAGAAATGGTGAAGCTTGGAAACTACTTTGGATTTCCAAGATGAAATCTGAGCTCTCTTGCTGGGAATGAGTGTTTGAGAGGTCTGTGTACCTTTTAGAAAGCTAAAATTGGGGTTAGATTTGGCCATTTGGCCATTTTCAGATTCCAAGGGAAGAAAGCTTCTTTCTCGGTGAACATGGCAGTGTACGACTTCCCTCCAGTCCCTTCACAAAACGCACATCCTTCCTCCTTCCTCCTCCTTTCATCCCAATTCTCCCTTCCCATAATTCCCCCAGAACCCCCTTTGAGACCAAGATACAAAAGCACTCTCTAGGCTATTTCCTTCACACACAGTGTGCAGAGAAAGTGGAGATGCATTTTTCTTAGGTCTAGGGCTCTCCACAGGCACTGGTTCCATCCCGGGCTTGCTACTGCAATCCAAAGATTTTATGGGAATTCACCAAAATAAATGAAACCAAACATTGTCAGTTCTTCCAGTAAAGCCAGCTCCGTGTGTGTGTGTGTGTGTGTGTGTGTGTGTGTGTGTGTAGTGAACACATGTTGCATAACTTAATTGTCCCCCCCTTGTTATTTGTATTTCATGTTTGTTTTTAATTAGACCCATTTTGCTGAGAATCCTTTCCTCTTGTTGGGTTTCGTTTCTCACCCCATTTGTTGGTTTCCATGGAAACTAGGAAATGTTTCCCTTCGCCCAGACCAAACCAAATCAAGACCTGTGGCTGCTGATAAGACTCTGGGCTTGTGAGCAGAAAGGAGAATTGACCATTTGCCATGACTCCCAAATGGGAGCAGAGTTGGGTTTGGGAAAGAGACTGGATGATCCTGGAAGCCAACTCTGGTGTCTTCTTGGTTCCCCCAAGTCTCCCCAGCATACCTGATCTCTTTGGTTCCAAAAGAATTGCATGCACTTATAAACTGTGAAACCATTACTGAGAACCACACAAGGCTGGCAGTCATTCCCTCCAGGGAATGAAGGGTGGAACCAAGCGTCTGGCCAACATTTCTTTGGAGCCAATGAGGAATTCCAAATTTTCCCAGCTTAGTCCCTTGAGAATATTTTCTTTCTTTTTCACGATTATAAACAATCACCTAAATGTTTCACTCGTTACATAAAGTATCTCAGTCCTCCCCGACTCAGGCAGATTATGAGGTCATGAAACACGGCATGCTGGATTTCAGTCAAAAAGACTTACTTTTATCACCTGTGGGACCAAGCTTAGACAGCTTGTTCAGTCTCACTTTCCTGACCTTTAAGTTGTTCTATTTGGCCTCTAAGTTCCCTCTCAGATCTGCAATTATTTTATCCTTTAATCGAATGAACTCGGAGCCCATTAGGTTCGGTGTCTGCCCAGGAATCCTCTTGGATGTGGAAGTTGATGGAGATGACTGCTTTCTCTTTAGGGCTCTAACCAATGGCCCCACACACATCTGACAGCCCTGTCTCCCCTCCATCTTTCAGGCTACCTGTCAACTGCACATTCTGTTATCCCCAAGAGATCGAGTGGCCCTTAATTAATGGGTGCAAAGAATAAAGACTGAGCCCCAAACCTTGGTCCTCACATTTCCCAGCTTGGCTTGGGTGGCCTGTTATTGCTCTGTCCACGAATACAGCTCCCTTGTGAGACGTCTTCCCCCTTTTGTGCCTGTGTGATGCCCTCATGGGAAATAGGGGAGTTTTACTATTTTACTATATCCCTGTCGAGTCCAAGTGATTCTTCTCTGTCTATTTGGGATGCCCTGAGAAGACCGAGAAGGAATTCCAAGGCTTCCCCAGTCACAGTAAAGTTGCCACATGACCAGCTTTTGATTATATGCACGATGATGGAGGAAGTCAAAGGACCGAGTTCATCCTCAAACCCCACTTTTATTGATTTGTTCCATTGTTCTTCCCCCACAAAACCCATACCAGAAACTAACATGTGGCAGAATGGGGTGGCTAAAGCTTAGTATATTAGAAAGAGCTCTGTACTCAAAAGTGTTTGATAATAACTGTCCATTACTATTATTATTATTATTATTATTATTATTATTATTATTATTTCTTCTACCCTTTAGCAAATCAGTAGCAAAAAGGTCAAAAGATGAACATTTATTGATAATTTGTTGCAAAACAAATCAGAAACTTTGGTCAGAGAAATGAATGTGTTGTAGCCCGCGGTGTTATATTTAGAATATTAGATGGCATTTCTAGGCTTTGCCCATCCAACCACCCTTTTGCACACAGATGGCTCCGAGGAGCCCTCTTGTTCTTAGAAATGTCCAGCCCCTCGGGCAAGGGAGCATTAAAAAAGAAGCCCACCGTTTGTCCCCATCCACTTCTTGAGTGCCGTGGTCAGCCGACCTTGCCATTCAGCATTCCCGGATTCCCTGGTCAACAGCCCCTGAATCTGTCTTTGCTGTGTTAGCTTTTGAGGACTCACGCCAAGAGCCAATGAGCCCCGTGTTGTTTGTTGCCATTTTTCACTCAAGTGCATCTCGTTTAACACCATTTTCCCCATTTATTATAGAAGAAAAGCAATGGTGCCCCGAATGGATTTTATGCAGAGATCGACTGGGAAAGATATGTGAGTATCCAAAGGTTATCATCTTGTTACAGAGATTGCCCAGGAGAGTCGCTTTTGTGCTCCAGCTTCTGGGTTCGGGGCACAGTGAAATTCTATCTGTCCCATTTGCAGGAGGCTGACTCGGTCTGTTGGCACATGGAAGGCCCCATTATCTGGGGTTTGTGAGAAGTGGGGTTTGGTCGTGACTCGACTAAAGGTCACTAAAGAGAATTCAGTTAGCCGCCAGGGCTCCACAAGGAGTGTAAGGCTCGTTAGAATGAAGGGAGGCGGAAACCAGGAGAAAGCCTAATCTGGAAGGACTCAAGCGAAATCAGCTGGTTCAACCCCCATCCTTACAGAGAGGGCAACTGAGGCCTCTTCTACTTGTACAATACGGGACTCTTTGGAAAGGGCAAAGAATTTCATAAAAAATTAAGCCACCATCATGGGTTCAGAGTCATGTATTTAGAGTCAAAGGGGTCTTGGAGGCTATCAAGTCTACCCTCCTTCATTTTACAGAGAAGGAAACTGAGGCACTCAGTCATGCTAAATGGCCTAATGAGATTGGTTGCACAGATCGTAGCTTTAAAGCTGGAGGAGTCTTGGAGCATCACAGGACCATTGATTAGAGACGACTCAGGAGCCCCTAGTCCAACTCCTTCATTTTACAGATGAGGAAACTGAAGCCCCCAGAAGTGACATAACTTGGATGGGAAGGATATGAAGCTAATACGGGGGAGAGCCCAGGTGCACACCAGTTTCTGTGCCTAGATCCAGCACTATTTCCGCCATACCTCATTGCCCCTACATGTCAAGGGTAGAGAATTAAACTCTGGTTTCTGACTCTCAATCCTCACTTCTCTCCACTCCCTTATCCTGCCCTGCCATGATACCCCACTCACCATGTATTCTGAAGTGGGTTTTATTGGACCTTGATTCAAATGCCGGTCATAAAAGGTTACATGGTCTGGTGGAAGGCTCTGACTCTCAAGATGGAGGCCCCTGGCCCACATCCTGCCTCTGTCTCTTACTGCCTTCTTCTACTTGGTCATCTCACCACTTTTCAGGGCTCCAGTTCCCTCTTCTGTAAAAGGAGGGACTTGGATCTTCATTTAGGGCTTTTGAACCCTCTAGGGACTCTTCTCTATAACTATAATCCTAGTTTTTTACTTAATCAATAAACATTTATTTCAAATATGCCAGGTACTATACTAAATGATAGGGATACAAATATGGAAAAGACAGTGCCTGCCCTCAAGAAGCTTATACTCTAATGGGGGAGCACGATACACAAAAGGAAGCTGGAAAGGGGCTGTACAGGGGGATGTATGGCAGCAAGGTCCAAAGGAGAGAAGCTGGTGGGAAGAGACCCTTTTATAAGGGGAGGAGCTGCCTTGCAGTGGATGTTGGAGGGCAACAAGAACTTGCTTTGTGGAAGTGGCACAGTCTGAGCTGACTCATGAGGATGGGGCCCTGCCACTGTGTCCTGGGATGCTCGCAGTCCCACACACACACCAGTTAGCCAGATGTGGCTTTCCTATTTATTCCCTCATCCCTATTGTGGTTTAACTGAGGTCAGCCCAGCTCCCATGTCACACAAGGACACAAAGATTCTATAGGCCTCACCAGGTGAACAGTCAGGAAATTTAATTCAACAAAATGAGCAAAATGGAAAAATAAAGATTAAGCTATTACCATGTGATAAGTGCTTGGCCTATAAATACAAAAGGAAAGCAGACTCTTCCCTCAAGGAGTTTCCATTATAACAGAGGGAATTAATGCATAAAGAATGATAGCTAGTGGGGACCCAGTAAAGGGTACCATTTTGTTTTGAAAAGCTGGAACCATAGGAGAATAGATAAGCAGAGTCTTTCTAACAACAATGGTCTAGTTGATTTGATTAGGGTTCAGAACTAGAAAAGGGGGAAATGGGTTCAAGAAAGAAAGAAAAAGAAAGAAAGGAAGAAAAGAAAGAGGGAGGAAAGGAAGGAGAGAAAGAGGGAAAGAGGGAAGGAAGGAGGGAGGGAAGGAAGAAGGGAAGGAGGGACGGAGGGAAGGAGGGAAAGAGAGAAGGAGGGAAGGAAGGAAGGAAGGAAGGAAGGAAGGAAGGAAGGAAGGAAGGAAGGAAGGAGGGAAGGAAGGAAGGAAGGAAGGAAGGAAGGAAGGAAGGAAGGAAGGAAGGAAGGAAGGAAGGAAGGAAGGAAGGAAGGAAGGAAGGAAGGAAGGAAGAGAAGATAGAAAATACTTCTTATCCTACCCTTTTACCTATCTACCTCTCAGAGAAGGAGATTGAATCCTGATGGATATGTACAGTTTTTGCTTAATCCATTGTTTCTTCTTGCTGTGGCATGGAGTAGGGTACATGGTGGTTACCACAGTCAGACTCCACTTATCCTTAGATAGTCTCATAAATGCCAGGCTTCTTAAAAGTAAGGAATATGCCATATGTCTCTGTGTTCCCCTAATGCATGGCATAAGGCCTTACCCATCAAAGTCACTTAATAAAATGCTAATTTAATTGAAACATAAGGGCAACAGTAATTATGTTTTATTTTTCTCTTCAAATTAGATGCTCTCTTGAGGTTCTATGTCCTTAGAAACAGAGACCCTTAGAGCTCAGTAGGACCTCAGAGAGCAGAAGTCCTTTCCAAAGGTCCAAATTTCCCTTGGACAATAAGTACTTTCTAACAGGCATTTCTTACTCCTAAGCTTGTAGGTATCACATTATCTCTTGTCTTGGCCAACTTGACCTTGTCCAAGCTGCCTCAGCTTTCTTATCTGTAAAATAAGGAAAATAATACTACCTACCCCTAGGGTTATAGTGAGGATTACACAAGATAATCTTTGTAAAGTGCTTAGCATAAAGCCTGGCACATAGTAAGCTCTATATGACTATTAGCTCATATTATTATTCCAGTCGATGTTACTTATTAAGTGTGTACCGAACTTGTTCAATGGAATCAACCACCTTTTGCCATCAAGCCTTCTCCCTCAGACTATGACTGACAGTCAGCCAGTAAAAGTTGACTAAGTATCTACTGTGGACCAGAGTGATTGAAACCCTTCATTTTATGATGGATCCACCTTATGTTCCATTTTTACTCAAGAGAAATCAGCAGTAGAGTGAGATTGGAGTCTACAAGGTGTATCATAGCTTCCCCTTGGCTCCATTTCACCAAGAATTCACTTTGTAATTCCTTTCGTTATCACTGTGTCAATGAGGCAAGAGGAAAGCTATGGACTAGAATGAGAAATGATGTAGAGAACACTGGGCTTAGAGTCAGAGGACCTGGTTTGGGATCCCAGCTTTAGACATGGGTTTCCTGTGTGACCTTGGCCAAGTCACACCTTTATCCTTCTCTGTAAAAATCAAGGGGTTTGAACTAGATAAACCTCCAAAGTTCCTTTCAGGTAGGACCAAGTCTATGTTGCTGTCATCTGAAATTACTCACCGAACTCTGCATGAATTCTTCCCTCCAACCCAAACAATCCCTGTAGTCTTCTGTTCCTTGCAACCAGCAAAAAGCCCGTATGAAATTCGATTTTTCTCTGAAATGCATTTATTCCCAAATGCTAATTAGGTCCCATTGAATTCCTCTGCTCCAATTATGCATTAAACACCAATTACCCTAGGTAATAAGGAGGAGGTTTTATTCTCAACAAATTATAGCATCAATATTGAAAAGCCCAGAATTAACTGGGGGGAAGCGGGAAATTGGAGATCGCCAATGTATGCCAGGTGAGGGATTAAGCCACATAGTCTTTCTCATGCCCTTCACCATAGTGCTGGTTATTGGCACAGAATGAAAGTCAAAAAAATCTTCTGTCTTCTTCCTTCCCCTCTTTCCTTCCTTCATCCCTCCATTCTTCTCCCTTCCCATCCTTTTCCTTCCTCCTCCTCCTTCTCCTCCTCCTCCTCCTCCTCCTCCTCCTCCTCCTCCTCCCCCTCCTCCTCCTCCTCTTCCACTTTGTGTTACACATATACTTGACTGATGAGTAAATTAATCCAACTTGACTATGAAAAGGATCTGTCTTGTTTTGGGTCCATCTTGGGTACTGTTATACTGAATTTGTCTCTCAGCTTTCCTTTTTTTTAATGCTATAGAATTTCCTCAAAAAGCCCTCTAAGTCAGCAGACCTGGGTTTTAGTCCCAACTTGTTTTGGCCCAAGTCACTAAAATTCCCTTGGCTTCAGTTTCTTCATCTGAAAAATGAGGATTCAAAGAGTGTTGAGGTACCTATAGAGGTCGAGCATTTGTTCAGATTCTTCACTATTTTGAGAGATTCAGGTCATTAAAGAACTGCAAGGTTCAATGGGCCCTCAGTTATACCAGAACAGGATCTCCACTGTGGTGTATTGGATAAGGAGTTTTATGCTCTTTTTTTTAAAAACCCTCACCTTCCATTTTGGAATCAATACTGTGTATTGGTTCCAAGGCAAAAGAGTGGTAAGGTCTAGGCAAGGAGGGGGGGGGTCAAGTGACTTGCCCAGGGTCACACAGCTGGGAAGTGTCTGAGACCAGATTTGAACCCAGGACCTCCCATCTCTAGGCCTGGCTCTCAATCCACTGAGCAACCCAGCTGCCCCTGGAGTCCTATACTCTTGAGGGCAGGGAAGGGACAGTAGGAAAGAAAAGGGAAATCAAATCCAAGATTTAGAACTGGAAGATATGTGAGAAGTTGTCAAGGTCACATATACATTTTTTGGAGGAAAGTAATAGCAGCAATGCTCAGTAAAGGCTTCATGGAGATGGTGGAACTTGAGCTAAGTCCAAAATGAACTCTTTGAGCCCCACAAAAACCCTGGGAGATGGAGATGGGTGTTCCAGGTGGTATTGTGTCCATTTTACAAATGAGGAAGCTGAGGCTTGGAACGTTTCAGTAATTTGGGTAAAGTCACCAGCTAACAAGTGTCAGAGGAAGTATTTGGACCCATTTTCCCTGTAACAAATTTGGCACTATTTATATGCTTGACAATGTTCTATCTGTCATGGCAAAAGTCCTCAGTGCTTCCAGTCACCTCTTCCTGAAAGGTTCCCTCTGCCTAGGACAGGAGATGTGATGGGGTCATCTTTGCACATGCCCTTAGCTGAGATGATGTGTAAAGGAGAAATAAATATCAAGGATGGGTTTTACATAGTGTGTGTTTGTGTCTTGCAGAACTCTCCTGAGCTGGATGAAGAAGGGTACAGCATCAGACCGGAGGAACCCGGCTATATCCTTGCTTTCTGGTTGCTTCCGTTTTAAGCTTTTCTCAGTAAATTAGGGGATGTATCTAGGTGTGTCCCAAGTCACTGAATGAATTCTGCCTTCTGCTAAAGTACCAATGTTTCGCCTGGCACCTGGCACACAGTAGGCGCATAATAGGTGCTTGTTCACTTGGCTTGATGACAATGTGTTAATTAGAATTATAAGCAAGCAGAGAAGCCAGGTTGGCACTTAACTAGCAAGCACTGCTTTGTTCTAGTGGTAGAAAAGAGAGTTTCCAGAGGAGAAGAGGGTGCCGAAAATCAATTGTGCCAGTCTCCTGGCTTTGACCTGCTGCTCCAGACTCAGCAGATTGTGTCCTCCTGGCAGGAACAGCTCCCCTCGGTTGTGCTCCCTGCTGGCTTCAGCACAGAGCCCAGTTCTCTGAGTGTAACCCTCCTCCACCAGCACACCCTGATCAGGACACTTGCCCTGGATACAGAGTCCAGCCCTCCTGGGTCTTGGTGCACAGCCCAAGCAAGTGCTAAATAAATAGGAAGAAATCCTAAACGGGCATGGCCACCTAGCGCCCACTCTCCCTACCTCCTTGGCACAGCCAGAGGGCATGAAGGGGTATGGGCTGGCCCTGGGATTTCAGCAATGGAGGGAATTCCCAGATGAGGAAATTCCCTCCACCACTGTTGGCTGCCCCCTTATCTGTCATTTCGAGTCTTGGAAAGTCAGTTGGGTCAATGAGAAAGTGGTTGACTTGCCCAAGGGCCTCCGACCAAGTTTTGCGGGCTCTGAGGGCAGTTTTCCATCACTGCTATGCTCTCTCTTCCACCCAACAACAGCAACGACCCCACTAATGGGAGGGGCCAAGAGTTAGGGAAGGCTTTAGCGTTTGCCCACCGTTTCCTCGGGTTATCTCACGGGATCCGACGGTAACTTCGGGAGATGGCGACGTCTAGTCGTTCTCTTTAACTGTGGTCTACCTACCAAAGGAAAGCACTTTTATTCTTCAAGTGAATCGGAAGAGGAAGAAGAATCACACAAAAAGTTTAATATTAAAATTAAACCTTTGCAATCTAAAGACGTCCTCAAGAGCGCCGCCACTGTGGACGAGCTAAAGGCATCCATAGGCAACATCGCGCTTTCTCCGTCGCCTGTGGTGAGTCTCCCCTGTACCCCTCCCCAGGACGCCACCAAGTGGGAAGGCTGGCTGGGGGGTTCCACAAGTCTGTTTTAAGAAACTTCTAGAAAATCCAGGGGGGAAGGGGGCAGGTGTATGTGTGTGTGTTCATGCGTGTTGTGTATGGTGTGGTGTGTGTGAGATGTGTGGTACATGTAATGTATGGATGGTGTGTGATGTGGTATGTGTTGTGTGCCTGTGTGGTATGCTGTGTGGGGGTATGGGGATGTGTGATATATAATATGTGCTGCTGTGTGGTACATGCATGTGTGCTAAGTAGTGTTGCGTGTGGTGTGTGTGCATACATGATGTCTATGGAGGTAGGAGGGTGTATGCGCATGGCATGTGTATGAGGGTGGTATTGACACTCCCCATTTTACTCTGAGACCTAAACATCGGCTTCAGTTTTCAACCCAAGGGCCTCCCCTTTGTTGGTGGTAGGGTTGGGGGGTTCCATTACAGGATGGTTTGTGTGGGAGAACAGGCTGGCTGGAAAGTCTTCCTGTAGGGGCTGAAAGAGCAGCAAGAAAACGTGAAGCCAACTTACTCTGGAATACTGGCTGCCATTAATAGCGAAAGGAAACCCACCCCTTTCCCATCCTGTTTTTTCTTGTCTCTCTTTGGCCCCTTCCTAATTTTTCTTTCTTGGACACTGAAGCTAAAAACATCGTTGGGGGGAGATTGTAAATTTTAAAGATTAATGTTTAGCACTCCGAGTATTATATTTAAGATTTATTAATATTTAACATGAAGCAAAAGGAAAATAAAAGACTAGAGAAACAGATAGAGCTCACCAGCCTCCCAAATGGAAAAGAGGGAGAGAGGGAGGAGCCCCCCCACCATATACAAATGTGACCATGTGGTGGAGAGAGGAGAGGAATTCTGGGAAATACTGAAGGACTTCTGGGGGTTGAAGTCCAACGGTTCAAAATTCTAACTAGACAGGATGATGGGCTAAGAAAGCCAAAGAGGCGGATTTAATTTACAGAGCTCTTCTGGAATCCCTTTAGTTTCTGTACCCTAAAGTAAAATGGTCTGTGGCCCTCGCTCAGATTCTGGTTGGGCACCAACAGTAACATCCCCCAAATTCTACTTTCCCTACCATTTGATGGTAATGATCATTATCCTATTCATGTTCTCCTCATCATCAACCAGCATCAAGCCTTTTCTTGCTTCTTTTGAAGCAAGATGGGGAGCAATGCCCCATCCCCCAGTACTCTGAAGTCACGGGTTTGCCTTGTGGTTTTCCCATCACGTTGACTCCCCTCCACCCCAGTTGTTGATGGTGGGCTGAGTTCCTGAGTTTGTTCTTGCAGAATTTTGCAATAATTTCTCAGAGGAGACTGGGAAAGCTGTCCACTGTGCATTTTTTAAAATGGCCTGAAGAGGAGACAAGCTGGAAAAAGGCTCTTACTGGGGTCTTTCTAGATGTCTATCACTCTGACACATTCCACAGTCCAAGGTCTTTCTGAGGACCGATGGAGGAAGGCCCAAGCTCCGGTGGAGGGCAGGGAGCAGCCACAATCTATCCTTGGGAAATGTTGTCCTTGTGTGCTGGGCTGAAACAAAGTCATAAAGACCACCAGCGATGGCCATTGACAGTCTTGATCCCACTTATCATTTTTGTCGGGAGGAGCGCCCAGTGGCTGGTCCCACTGACTGGCTTTACTCCCTTTGTATTGTCTTGCCATTGGCAATTTCCCCTCAGCTCCTCAGAGCATATGGAGGAGGCCCCATGGGATGGGAAGGAATCATTTCAGAGCTTTATTTCAGTTCGTTTAATCGTCTGTGCTACCATTGACTTCCCACTGGAGATATTTACCTTTCAAGGGTCTTAATCAGAGCTCACTCTAAACTCATTTTGCTTTCTTAAAGGTGTCGACATGGACATTTAAAACTTTGGGGCAAATGGTCGCAATGAGTTTTCTATTCAATTTACCTTAGTTTATGATGACCCCAAGTGGGCACTTAAATATTAACCAGAAAATAAGAAATAAACCAGATAGCCCAATGGGCATTTCTGCTTCTGGTGAGTGGAATAAAAGGAGGTAGCATCCTTTTGAAAGGATAGATAGTTGTCTCTCTGAAGAAGAGCTCCATTCTAAAAAGCGGAGGGCTATCACTGAGACTGGAGCTTTAATTCTGGGAATCTGTGACCTTCTTTTGAATGAGCTGTGTGGAATAGTGGAAGAAGAGCTGGCTTTGGGGGTCGGAGAATCAGGGTTCAAATTCTAGTTCTATCATCCTGAGTGACCTTAGGCAAGTCACGTCCTGTGTCAGCTTCTGTTTCCTTATCTGTAAAATGAGAGATTGGACTTAGATGGCCTCTAAAGTCCCTTCCAGCTCCAGATGTTTGAGCCTATCAATAACTGATACCTGCTGTTTATGAGGGAGGCTGAAGTCCCATGAGCCCAAGCATTCTGACTTGCTGTTGGAATTCATGAGGGCTAGAAAGACCAGCATGGTCTTCAGGCACCAAATGATGAGAAGAATTGGGCGCACCACAAAGGATAGATCAGATGACATTGTCCCCCTATCACAAAAGCTGCTGTATTTGCATTTAATGGGAAAATAGCACCTGCCAGGAGGCGAGGAATTGCCAAGCTCCATGTATAAATAGCTTAAACTGAGTTCTGATTCCTGGCTCTTTGCTGTGGATTATAGAGCTATTTCCACTTAGGAATTTTAAATTGATTTGATAACTCCTCTCCCGCACATTCACTCATGGTGTAGGTCTTTGGTTTCCATTTTCATGCTTGGGCTTTTTGATTTTAATGGCTACCTTCATCCAGTGAATATGGAAGGCACAACTAAGCAGTCAGCCTGTCATTCTGTTGTCAAAGGAAAAGTTGCGGGGTGGGGGGAGATAACTATTTTCTGGGTTTTAAGAGATGCAGGGGCTTCAAGGCCAGATTAGAAATTATGGTTGAGGAGGGGGAAGTGAGGTGGCTCAGTGAATTGAGAGCCAGATCTAGAGGCAGGAGGGTCCTGGGTTCAAATCTGGCCTCAGACACTTCCTAAGGGTGTAATCCTAGGCAAAGTCACCTGACCCCCATTACTTAACCCTTACCACTCTTCTGACTTGGAACCAATACTTAGTTTGATTCTAAGATGGAAGGTAAGAGTGCCAACAAAAATTAATGTAAAGAGCTTAATGCCCCAAATCTCCATGACAATTTGGTTCCTTATTAGAGTTTTCAAGGATGTATTTTGACCAAGAAAACTCTCACAAAGCTAACTGAGTCAGTGATATTTGGGGGGTAATATTCCCCCTTCCTCCATCATGCTGAGAAGCGATGTAAATCCCTTTATCCTCCAGGATAAAGAGAACTTAGACTTCCACGTCCTCCAGTCCTCATTGCTCACTAAAAGTATTCGGGCTTCATCAAGCAATACCCTGAAAGAATGAAGAGAATCATAGTTGTTCTCTAACTTGAAAATGAGAGCTCAGGAACCACGGATTTGGGGTTCTCATCTGGGGACCACAGACCATAAGGTGGTGATTGTTGTTGTTCAACTGGCTGAGTCTTTGTGACTCTGTGGACCAAAGATATCTACGGGGATTTTGTGGAAAGGATACCAGAGTGGTTTGCTATTTCCTTCTCCAATGAATCCTTTTGTCAGGCAAGCTTGTCCAGGGTCGCACAACTAGGAAGTGTTCAAGACCAGATTTGAACTCCAGTCTTCCTAAATCCAGGCCCTGTACTCTTAAACACTGAGTCATAGCTGCCTCTAGATTTAGGATTCAAGAAGTCCTTCAGCGTTCTCCTGGGAACTTCTTGACAGGACAGGAAGTAGTTCAATCCCAACATTTTTGCATATCAGCAAATTAAGATCTGGATATTTGAAATGATAAACTCAAGATCACTCTGAGAGTAAATGGAAGAGCCTAGATTCGAACCTAGTTCATTCATTAATTCCTTCATTACTTCCTCTCTTCATTCATTCATTCATTCATTCATTCATTTATTCATTCAACACATACTTAAGGGAAGAAGAGCATTTCAGTCATGGGGCCCAAGGTCATGAAGATGAGAGATGGATAGCAAGAATATTAGGGGTGGACCGAAGAGTGCATGGAAGGGAACCATGTATGATTAGCCTGGGAAAGTAGGATGAGACCAGAATGTGAAGTGTTGAAATGCCAAACAGAAGAGTCTATATTTAGTCACTCATCCCACTTAGCCAATCTATCGCCAAATCTTGTCTTTTTTACCTTCACAACATCTCTCCTGAACCTCCCTTTCCATACACACAGTCACCATTGGAGCAGGAGACCTCCCTCATCTCTCTCTTAAACAATTGTGACATTTCTAATTGTTCTCTCTCTCTTAAGGCCATCCCCATGTTCATCCAGGCTTTTTAAAGTCAAGATCTCACCATGTTATTCCTCTCCCCCATTCCCCTAGCTTAATGACCCCAGTAGGTCCCTACTATTCCAGGACAAACGTTTGCCATTTCAAGCTCTTCATATCCTGTCCATTTCCAACCTTTCCTGTCTTTTTTATTTAATCCCATACCTTCTGTCCTAGAATCAAGTCTAAGTATCGATTCCAAGGCAGAAGAGTAGTAAGGGCTAGGCAATGAGGGTTAAATGACTTGCCCAGGGTCACACAGCCAGGACATATCTGAGGCTAGATCTGAACCCAAGACCACTCATAATTAAGCCTGATCTACTGAGCCACCTAATTGCCCCCTTTCCACTCTTTTTACATTTTTCTCACATCCACACACCCTACTTTTCAGCAACAATCACCTCTTGACTTTCTCTTAAACAAGACACTCCCTGCCCTGACTTTCTACCTTTTGACCGCCTGTCCCTTCATACCTAAATATTCTCCCTCTTTACTTGTACCTCTTAGCTTCCTCAGGTTCCTTCAGTCTTAGCTCAAATCTTGCCTTTTGCAGGAGGCCTTTCCTGCTCCCATAAGCAACTAGTTTTCTCCTTGGAGAACTTCTTTCTTCTAATCTCCCCTTATCCCATGGAAATCGACTCTCCCAGTGGTGTTCAGCAGGAGAGCTCCATGACTCCGTCTTGTTGAGTTTGGATTCCTGTCTCTTTGAAGCACTTTTGAAAGATTGATATGGAAGGCTAGTCAGAGCAGTTTGGGCTTTTGCTGCTCCTAAGCCGCCATCTTGACTCGCCCTTCCCCTTTCTGCTAATCTGTCCATTCTGTATGGACCCCTTTATTTGTTGTCTTCTCCTTCAGAACATGAGCTCCCTGAGTCTTTTTTACTGCCTTTGTATCCCCAGCACTAAGCGCAGTGCCTGGAGTAATAGCAAATGCTTAAGAAATGCATGTTGCCTGGCTAACTGATTGATCGCAGAGGTTTTAAGGAGCCACTAAAGTTTATTAAGCATCCCCAGAGTGACTAGTCTGATGTCTGCTTCAAGAATGTCAATTTGGCAGCTTTGTGGATTAAGCAAGAAAAGGATGAGATAGGGAGACCAATGAGGTAGGCATTGTCTGGGCAAGAGGCGACGAGGACCAGGACCAGGATGGTGACCAGGGGAAGCACTGAGGATGTGAGAAGCCTGGAGGTCACTGCAGTGAGCATGAAGGCATCTGCAGAGATGGGATGGCAAGGAGCAGGTCATGGGAGGCAAGGAGACCAAAAAAATGGAGAAGCCCTGATGTTGGAGAGGATATCGGTCTATGTGGTGAAAACCCTTAACACAAGGATGGGAATTAAGGTGGAAAATCACTATGAGTGAGCCATGGAAGTCCTGAACACCGAGAGCCAGAATCATTTGTTTGAGAAACCAGAGAAAGATGCTGATGACAAAAGGATCAAGCTTCTAAAGGCCTGAAAAAGGGGGGATTTGTATTTGTCTGTGAGACTCTGAGGCTCCCAAAGCCCAAGGATTTTGCGATCTCCACTTATCACTTGGGAATGTGTGCTTTTCTAAGCTAGTATTTCTTTCCTACCTGAAATGACCTCCCCTTCTTCTCTTTCATCTCTCCACACCCTCACTCTGCCTTCCTCCATCTGTCAGGGTCCTACTACCCATCCTTCAAAGCCTAGCTTCTATGTCACCCACGAGAAACTCCCTCATCCAGTTCTGGGGGTCTCTAGTAAAGAGCTGAGTCATTATGGGGAGGAGAGGCATTCGCTTTCATATTGTGGGATTGATTAGAAAATGTAAAGTCAAGTCCATGCCATGAAACTCAGCGTATTCTAAACAGACTCACAGACCTCCCCTTCCACCAAGTCTATCCATCTTTCAGTCTCCCCAATTTCTCTTTAAGATGGCATTAGGCTTCCAGTGATTTGCCAACATGGAGTCATATCTGGCTCTCCCTTCCCTCTCCCATATCCAATCACTTGCCAAGTCTTCTTGATCCCCTCACCCCAACATCTCTAACATCTTCTTTAGATTCACATCACTTCTATCCCATCCAGACATTGGAAGAGCTTCCTGATTGGTGCCTCTGCTTCCAGACTCTCCCTCTTTAAATCTGCCCCCCATTCAGCTATCATTTTGACATTCCTAAAACACAGATGCAACCATGTCTCTCCCCTACTTAAAAATCACCCATGGTTCCCTACTGCTGGCTAAAGAAAATCAAATCCTCAGTATGATATTGAAAACCCTCCACAGTGTGGCTCCCACTTCTTTACCCACATTTATTTCCTACTGCTGGATTCTTGTTTGTTCCTCCTCCCTCCCAGCCAAGCTAATCTACTAGTGGTTGTTTGGTCACAGCTCTCCAGCCTTTCCTCCCTATGCTTTGCAGAAGTGCTCCCACATTTCCAGACTCTTCTCCTTCTCCTTGCTGCTCCTTCAAAGCCTTAGCTTCCTTCCAAATATTCCTGAATTTCTACTCCCCGTTGAAATCTGCCCTCATCCCCCCAATGAGAGCTTTCTTCCTTGAAATATTACTTGTGAAAGGCAGCATTGTGTAGTGGTTAGAGAACTGGCCTCAGAGTCAAGAAATCCTACATTCCAAACCTGCCCCTGACATATACTGCTTGTGTGACCCTAGGCAAGTCACTTAATCTCTCAGTGGCCTAAGTATGTCTAAAATGATATATAATGTGTTAGTTATCTATGTGCATTGGCAAATGAGTTCCCTCTATAGATGAATTCTAAGTCTAAGCCCCCTTCCTCCATTCCTGATAGATAAAGCATTGGGCTTTGATGTGAAGAGACTTGGGATTTTAATCCTGCCTTAAACACTTTGCTGTGTGATGGTGGGCAAGTCACTTAAATTCTCAGAGCCTCAATTTACTCAACAATAAAATAAGTATAATAATATTTGAACTACCTGCTTCATGAAAGAACACTCGATAAACTTTCAAGTACTATAGGAATAAGAGTTATTATTACACTGAACAATAACAAAAATATTTCTTATGCCCAGTAAACTAGGAGAAATCCTGTCTGTGCAGTTCATTTCAATTATGGCTTCAAATATTACCTACGATGGACTAATTTCATGGGAAATGTAGTTTTATATTTTTAAAAATTAATAATAGAAATCATAAAGTGCTTTAAGCTTTTCCAGTCACTTTACAAATGATCTCACTTTCTCCTGGCAACAATAATAGCACTTGCTATTATTATCATCTTATTTTAAGATGAGGAAAATGAGGTTGAGAGAGAAATTAACTGACTGACCAATGGTCCTTCAACTAAGGCTAGATTTGAACTGAAGTCTTCTTGACTCCAGGTTCAATTCTTTATCCATTACTGCCTCATAAAATTATTTTTTACTAAAGAAAATTATGCTCATTTAACTCACATAAGCAATAGGTACTAATGGTTTCTCGTGTTTTAAATGTTTTAGGAATACATTTCCATTATAGGACTATAGATTTAGAACAGGAAGAAACCCCCAAGTCCAGCTAGTCTAACCACCTCACTTCATAAATGAGGAAACTAAACATAGAAGGTAACTCGCCCCCTGGGTCAAAAGTCAAGAAGGATGGAACCCAAATCCTCTCAATTCCAAGGCAAGTTCTCTACCCACTATATCACAATTATTTCTGTAGGAAAACCCATCCTTCAGCCCTGACTTCCAATTAAAAATTGTTATGGCTGACCTGTGGAATATCCATCTTGGGAGCTCAACAGTAGTCTGCGTCTGAAATCTGATGGTAGTTTACTTACTGAAGCCAAATGGTTGGGCTCCACTTTCTTGGGTGTCTCTTTTCCATTGTAGAGATTCCTGATGTTAGCGTTGTTGTGCTGATTGGTCCCTGATGGTCCCCGGGTTTCCTGGGAAGAAATCCAAAAATGAATTCAAGAAATGAATCTCTGGTGAAATATTACATACCATAAAACCTCTAGACTTTAAGGGAATCATTGGCAACTTCTTGGGAATGCTGCCTTTTGGATTCTCAGACAGCTTCGGATAACTTTAAGGACTGCTAAGCATCATCTTCAGCATCATTCAACTATTCTTCGAAATGTTCATCTTTCATCTTCATTTGGAGCCCTCAAAATATCCCCATTTTGATCTTAGCCTCATTGATTCTTGGAAATCTCTTTTTCACGTAGCTGCCTTTTTGATTTATTGCCTTGACATCATTTTTGTAATTTTTCTTCCGCCAATATTCCAGGAAAAAAAACCTTTGTGAGTATCTGACTTTGGTTTTCATCGGAAGCCTCCATTTATTTGTGGTTTTAGCCTTTCTGGTGTTGTTTAGCTAAGCCTGTGGTCTTTTCTTGAATTGTTCTTTCTTGAATAGTAAGCTAGTCACAATTTAATGTACAACAAGCTAAGGAAAACCTTCTTAGGACTGAATAGGGATTGGCTTAGATCCACTAGGTTATGAGCTCCTTGAGGGCATGGATTGTCCTTGTTTTTGTTTATTCTATCCTCAGAGCTTAGGACAGTTCCTGGCACAGAGTAGGTATTTAAAAAGTTGCATTGGAGTGACTAACCACATTTTTCTCTCCTGTGATCAGTGCTTTTCTCTTTAAATTCATGAATGTTTATTAGGCACCTACTATGTGCCAGGCACTGCCCAAGGAATAGGCAAAAGTTGGTTCCTGTTCTCAGAGAGCTTACAATCTAATGAAGGATATTTTTTGTCTGCTTTTTATTTATTTATTTATTGTAATACTGGCTCATTCAAAAACAGAGCAGTGCTCCACGCAGGAAGGTCAAAGTTAGTCCTATAGTCTTACCTCCAGGGAGGTTGAGGCTGGTGGATCAAGTGACTTTGGAAATTCTGAGCTCCAGTGAGGCTGAAGTTGATAGGGTGATAGTAAGCCTGACACTAATATGCTCAGTAAGCCCCAGGGAACTGGGAAGGCCACCAGGCTGCCAATGAGGGCTGAACTGGCCCACTTTGGAAAGGTCAAGGCTCCTGTGGGCGTTGGAAATGGCATCAGTCCCCTGAGTGACTATTGGGCTTCCAGCCTAGGTAAGACAGGAAGAACTGGCTCCAGAAAAAAAAAAGAAAGAAAAGATCCAAACCCTAAAACAAATACAGTATGACCACTTGGTGTAGCTGAGTTGTCATCCTAGTAAATGAAAAATCACTTTCAAATTCCCCCAGATGGGCCAAGAGTGCTTTGCATACTGAATGCTTCTCAAGGGAAGTTTCATGTCTTGAATTTATTTGGACGCCCACTTATGGGAGATCCCCTTATTTTAATCTTGCACTCAAAGTCCAGTTTGATGTCTAGATACACTAAGAGCAGGAACAAGATTCTAAATTAGGTCTAAATTTGCATCTGCTGTTCAGGGTAGTTTTGAGAATCAGAAGAGATCTGATATCCATCCATCCATCCATCCATCCATCCATCCATCCATCCATCCATCCATCACTCTCTCTCCCCTCTCTCTGTATCTATCTATCTATCTATCTATCTATCTATCTATCTATCTATCTATCTATCTATCTATCTATCTATCTGTTTGTCTGTCTGTCTATCTAGCCATCTGTCTGTCTGTCTAAAATGGGGGAAAGAAAACTAGATGTGGGTCCAAACCACTAGGGTTTAAATTCTGCCTCAGAAAGTTGCTAGACTCAGTTTCCATCATCATCATTAGCATTTATAAAACCCTTTAAAGCTTGCAAATAATTTTATGAATATCCTCTCATTTGATCCTTACAACTACCCTGGGAGGGAATTTGCTAATTATCCCCATTTTACAGAGGAGGAAACTGAAGCAAACAGAAGTTAAGTGACTCTCCCAGAGTCACACACCTGCTAAGTATCTAAGGTAGGATTTGATCTCATCTCTTCCTGACCTCATGTCCAGCACTCTATCTGTTGGGATACGTACCTCTCAGGCACCAATATCTATAAAACAAAGGAGCTGAACTTGACCTCTACATTTATGGTTCTGTGATTCTTGGCATATTTGCTAAGCAAAAATAGGCCTCTGCTGGTCCCCTCTAAATCTTAAGAACTGCAAACAACACAGGAGATCCCGCCATCTGGGCAATCCACAAGCATTTCACCAGCTTTTATGTGCCAGGCTCGTGCCAGGCTTGTGCCAGACGCTGGGGTGGAGAATACAAAGGAAGACACAATCCCTGCTCTCAAGAAGCTTGCATTCAAATGCAATTAGATACCAATTATTAAATAGAAATCATTATGTAGAAATTACCCTATGTAATATGCATATATTATGTTTATATAATATATATGTATGCTATGGAGAGAGACGAGAAAAGGGAGAAAGGAAGAATAAATCCAAGACATAAATACAATATCATTAAATACAAGCAAGCCAGGTGGTGAGTAGACTAATACATAGCATACTGCCCAAATCAGATACCCCAACTTTATCTTAATCACCTATTTCTTTTAAGAAAAATCTTACTTTTTGTCAGTGCATCTTTGGTTAAGAATGCACAAAAAACAAGATGGGGGATTTGTAAGAATAGCAAAGGGGATCTTGGCAGAACCTGTGTTTTGAAGGACAGGCACAGAGGTAGTAGTTTGGAGACAGCAAAGGATTGTGGGTAGAGAACTGAGAGCTGAGGAGAATTCTGGCCAGCCCCAAGACTTCTAGTCCCATACCGGAAGGGGACGAGTCCTTTTCTGTGTGGCAGGAGAGAGAGAGAAGACTCAGATTTTTGTGCCGATTCTCTGAAGTTGTTGTCATCTAGAGAGCTTTCTACTACCTTCCTCCATCTGCCAGCAAGAGCCACAGACAGAAGTTTAGCTTGGACTCTCCCAACCGAGCCAGCTTTCTGACTTCATTTCTGGATCTCTCCTTGCCTTTTCTTGAACTGCTTTAGATCTAGAGAGTAGGTAAATAGTAATCTAGAATAAAGAACACTGGCAGCTGGGAAAGGCGGCTGAGTCCTTCCGGGCTCCTGCTCCTGCCCCTTGGGCGGGCTCTTTGGGGATTTTAGCTTGTCAGGGCATCCTGCTCCCTTTCCCCTTCCCTACCTCCCTTTCCCTTTCCACAGAGATTCTTTATTTCCAGTCAGATGTGGGGGTTGGCCTGTTCCATACCAAAAGAGAAATTGGGTGATTGAGAGCAGGACTCGAGCGCGAATCCTGTCCCATCTGTGGCAACACTAGACCTGGTCTGCCACAGTCCTCCACAGAGAAGGGTCTGATAACAAACCCTTACTCTATGACCAATGACTAGAATACAAACATTTTCTCTTCAGCTACTCCCTACATTGGTGATCAAAGGGATACGGGTTTTAAAATATCCCATGTGGGAAGTCACAGAAGGTCTCCTTTCTGTCTCTCTAGAAGTCCCTCAAGCTCTGGTTACAGCTAACCCTAGGGAGGGAGAGATCTCACCATCTTCTCTCCACCAGCAGATCACACCTCAGCCTCCCCAGTTTCCCTCAACTGTTTCACTGGAGCCTACATCTTTCCAGTGAGACAAAACCATTCAGTCCTCTCTATTTAAAGGGAAGGAAAAGTCTCTCCCCTTCCTTTTTTTTCATGTGTCAATAACACATCTAAGCTAGAAGGGTAGAGGGTAGACAGACAGGGTTAAGTGACTTGCCCTTGGTCACTAGGAAGTATCAGAGATAAAATTCAAACCCAGGCTTGCTGTGCCACCTAGCTGCCCACTCACCTATGTCACAACCCAATTTTATTTCCTGTGGTGGTATCATGGTTAGAGCCTTGGATCTGGACTCAGGAAGATTTGAATTTGCTTCAAAAACTTACTAGCTGTGACCTTGGGCAAGTCACTTAATCTTTTGAAGTCTCAGTTTTGTCATTTGCAAAATGGGGATAATAATAATAGCTCCTATGAGGATCAAATGGAAAATTTAAAGTATTATCAAAATGTTATCCTTTTAAATTATTTTTCTCAATGAATAAAGATTTAGTTTCTCTCACCACCCAACAGAGAGAGAGAGAGAGAGAGAGAGAGAGAGAGAGAGAGAGAGAGAGAGAGAGAGAGAGAGAGAGAGAGGGAGGGAAAAGTGAGGGGGGAACTCATGTAAGAAATAGACACATTCCAACATTGACCATGTCCCCAAATGTCTGACCCATTCTGCCTTTGACATCTATCACTTTCTGACAGGAGGTAGGGAACAGCTTTCATCAGGGTATGTTGCTAGGTGTGAGCATCACTTCTCTATCATTATGGTTTCTCACTGCTTTGTCCTTAAGTCTTTCAAAGGTGTTGTGTTTTGTTTTTACTGTTGTTGTGATCATATTTGTTGTTCTGTATCCTTTCGGTATCCCTTCATTCTGCATCTTCCCAAGTTTCTCTCAAACCATCCCTTTCATCATTCATTATAACAAAATAATATCTAATTACCTAAATACATCATGGTTTTTTCAGCTGTTCCCTAAGTGAAGAGCATCCCATTAGTTCCCAGTCCTTGGCCAAAAACAAAAAGAGTTGCGCTAAATACAAAAGGGATCCTTTTGAACAAAGGGATCCTTTTCCCCTTTCTTTGATCTCTGTGGGACATAGACAGACCTAGTAGTGGACAAAAGATAACTTTAGGGAGCAAAGTTTCAAATTCCTTTCCAGAATGGCTGGACAATTCATAGCTCTCCAACAGGACGTTGAAGGTCCTATTTCCCCCCAGCCCCTTCCACATTTATTATTTTCCTTTTTTGTTAACCATCAATCTGATGCAATTGTTGTTATTTTTAATCTAGAGACCTAAAGTGTTGTGGCTGATATTTAAAACTTAGCTAATATATACATGAGAAAAACTCTGAGGGTGCCAGCCCCCCCAGGGCATGCTGAGAATATAAGGAATGGGCACCAGCTTCTACAAAGTAGGAAAAATTTGAGAAAACAAAATTAGAAACAATCCTGATGTTCGCCAGATGGTGCCTACCACCATGTGGATGGATCACTTGGTGACATGTTAGAGAGTTTCACTGCATGACTGCCTTCACATGAAAGTGGCATATTTCTGTGTCATACGGTACATAAACTGGGTCGGCACTTATTCACAATTCAAGAACAACTAGTAGCTTCTCACTAGCCCCTCCACAACCCTCTCAGCTAAAACATGTTTTATTCATGCCTCAGGTTGCACGATTTATAGCAAAATCCATGTGGCATGCAATCATGGTGAATGATGGAGAAATCATTTCTGCATTTTTTAAATTCAATGTCAGGGTCTACCATTAAACACCTTGGGAGACCTGGTCCAAAGGCATACGTCGGAAGATGGTCCGCTGAAATTGGAGACTTGCTGGTAGTCTCATTCAGTAGGAACGTACGTCCATGTACATGGTCCAGAATAAATATGGAAGGGAAGGCAGGAAGTTGGGGAGGGCTGTCAGCACTCAGCCCAGTGTTTATTAGCCTAAAGGCAATCAAAAGGCACTACTGAGTTTTGATTGGGACATAAGCCTAGGTTTAAGGAATATAATTTGATGGCTAAGTGGTGGATGTTTTGGGGGGATAGAGAAAGACTTGAAGGGAGAGAAACCAATGAGGTGATTAGCCCAAAAGTCTAGTTTGAGAGATGATAAGAGTGGTGGCTATGTGAGTGGATAAAAGGAGACAGAGTCAAAAAATAAGAATAAATTATAATGGCTAATATTTATATAGTATATCACAGTTTGCAGAGCACTTCATATGTATGATCCCATTTGAACCTCACAGCGACCCAGCAAGGTAGATGTTATTACGATTTTCACTATTATTATCATTATCATTAGTAGTATCCCCATTTTAGAGATGAGGAAACTGACCTTCCAAGTTATATTCCTTGCCCCTGGTCATATGGTTAGTAATTATTTGAGGCAAGATTTGAACTAAGATCTTCCTAATTTTAAGTATGGGATAGACAAGAATCTGGTTTTTGAAGACAGAACAAATCCCTTGTAATTCCGTAGTCATTTCCCAAGGCGTTGCTGACTTCTGAACATTCAAGGCAACAGGGAACTTGATGAAAGGTCACCTGCCTGCAACAGATGCATCCTGCAGTCTCTGGAATCTCTGGAAAATATTCCATCCTTATTTGGGGTCATCCATCCCAAAAGGACTGTTGCTGGGACTCTGTGGAAAAAAGGCTCAAGACCCCAAATTTCTCACTGGGGGGTGAATTCCTCATCTTGAATCAGAGTCAGGCAACATGAGCCCATGGTCCTCAGCCAACGGTTCTCCTTCTTTCAGCTTTTTCTGTGAGGAAGGGCCAGCCCATTTCCCAGACGCTATGGCCTGGAGCCAGTTCACTTGGTTGGTTTTAAACTCTGTTAGTAATAAGGCCAGATGGTGGTCTTGACCTGCCCAGTGACCTCTGTGGTATCTGTGGCCCTGAAGTGCCCCTAACCCTGCCTGTCTTGGCACCACATCAGTCACCCAGTGAATTGTGGTCTTTTCTCCCCCAGTAGATCATGGTTCTTTGAAGACTGGACCATGGCTAATTCATCTTCTTTAGCCCTCAGCACACCTCGGTGTCTTTCATGTCACTGAGTGCCTCTGAGATATACACGAGAGACTTAAGGTAACCAAGGGGAATGATAGAGTTAAACCAATTACATCACTATGCAAGATGATAATTAAGATGCGTAGGGTATCCATGATACTTAAAGTACTTGGGATGCTGAAGGTATTGAAGTTACTTAAGAACTTTATCGCTATTTGGACAGTGTGTAGGGGCATACACAGAGAGCAGGGAGGAAGTTGACTATAATGGGATGTTGTTTAAAAAAAGAATCATTTATTAAGCACCCACTGTTTGCCAAATACTGTGCCAGGTGCTGAGATACAAGGACAAAAAAAAAGCCAATCCTGTTCCTCAGAGAGTTTATATTCGACAGGAATATCAATTCACAATCCATCCTGGGCTCTTCATATATACGTCAAATAAATGAATGAAAGGATGAAGGTAAAATAATAGATTGCATTCTAGAGCTTTATGACTTGGAGAGAGAGAGAAGGAGGGAAGGATGGAGAAAGGACCAAAGGGAAGAAGGGAGGGAGAGAAAGAGCAGGAGAGAGAGTGAGTCTACTCTTCCAGCACTTTACTAGGGCTGGAGATACAAAGATTGGTAAAGTCCTTGACCTCAAGAAGTTTTCATGAGCCAGTCCATGTAAAATGCTTTGTAAGATTTAAAGTGCAATTCTAAAGGACCAGAAGATAGTATTATGAATAGTAATATTAATATCATTATTATTGTACTTATTCCTCTAGAACTATGATTTTTAAAATGTAAAGAAGTCATATGAGAAAACTCCAATCCCCAATGAAGATTAGCAGCTTCTTTGACCCTTTGTATCCCCTGTGCTTGGCACAGTACCTGGCACATAGTAGGGGCTTATACGTGCTTATTGATTGGTGGGAATGGAACTACAAGAGTATAAACTTAGATCTTGAGGGACCTTGGAGGGTACCTTATAAACTCTCATCTTGTAGGTGTCCCAAGTTAAGGTTGAGTTGCCCAAGGCCAACTAAAACAGAGACACAAAATATGAGAAGTAGATTAAAACACCATTGGGAAATATTTAACAAAATGACTTTTAAAATACAATAGAACATAAACAATGTTAATATATGATTTTCTAAGTCAATATGCAGCAGGCAAAGATCATTTCTATTTTAGGTTGGCCCTGCTGTTCTAAAGTACTAAACATCTCACAGGGTGTTTCTGATGACTAAATGTCATCGTAGGTTAGAAGCATGCACAAGGGAGTCATCTACTCCAATCCCCTCATTTTACAACAAAGCACTGAGGCCCTCACCCTCTCACCCACCTCCATTTTTAAGATGGCGGAGCTATTTGCCCAACATTAACATGCAAGCTATCTGCAGCTGTGTGGCCTGTGTATCTGTGAGGAACTCTGGAATGCTTCAATCAGACTTGATCTGAGTCATCCAAGACCACACAGAATGTGGGTAAAAGAGGCAGGAATGGAAGAGCAGTCTCCTGATTTCCCATTTGAACTCAGATCCTTTGATTCAAAAGCCTTTATTAAACAGCCAAAAAGCACCAGGCAATAAGGAAACCAAGACAAGAACCATTGGCTTTGCCCTCCAGAAGGGTTCATTCTTCTGGAATATCTTTCCAGACCAATTGCACATTACTTTTCCTCCCCAACTCTGTGTTTCAGCCAATCTGTGGGTTCATTCTATTCCATCTTCCACCTCACCACCCTGTCTAGAATGCCCTCTCTCCATCATCACCTTTATCTCCTGGAATCCCTACCTCTATCCAAGGTCCAATTCAAGGGTCACCTCCTCCAGTATGCCCTTTAAAGTCTTCTCAGTTATTAGCAATTCCTGCTGCCTTCATCACACCTGCCAACACGATTTTGGATTTACTTCTCTATGTAAGAGCCTCAAGAGGATGTAATAGTACCCTAGGGCAAAAATTGTCAGAAATCTCTGGAGAATCTGTATCTTTAGTTCAACCACCTCATTTTTACAGAAGAGGAAACTGAGGCAGAAGAATGAATTAACTTGCTCCAAGTCACACAAATAATAAGCATCAGAGATTGGGTTTGAAGTTTAGGGTCTCTGCCTCCAGGGGCAGTACTTTTTCCACTGGACCTCACTGTCTCCTTTCAAGACAGATTATTTTTCATTTTCATTTTTTTTCTGTGCATTCCCTATGCCTAACTGAGGTCCTGACACAGAGTAGACTCTTAAGATGCTGGTGCAGTTGAACTCGATGGAATCCTTACAAGCAGTTCTCCTTGACCTGAGCTGATGCTCCCTTTTCTTCTAAGAGAGGAAAATCTCTCATCTTCTTTCATGGGGAGGAGGGGAGTGTTGAGGCTTCGTTTTGCTTAGAATTGTTTTCTATTCTTGCTTCCTTCCCAATGGGTTCCCGAGGCCAGAGATAAATCAGTGTCGGCACGTTGGCGGCAAAGCTTCCAGCAGGCATGGCCTGCACCTGGCCTGAAATGATGCCAGCCACACAAGATACAAGGCAGGTGCTGGCTGGGTTTTCCAGTTTGGCAAGAGATCAGAGAGAGCCAGTCTATGGCTCCCGTACCTCAGTCTCCCCTCATGCTAGAGGCAACACTTCTGCCCTGAATCAGAAAGTGGAGACTAAAAATGGTGCTTGGGTCCAGCTTAATATCTATTTAGTGAAAGGTGCCAGGGACACAACTCTGCCATTTCCCCCTAATTAATTAGTGCCAGTTGTCGTAAGTTTGATAAGGCAGAGATAGCTGGCCCATAAAAGATGGCCCGCTCTGAATCTACCAGGTGCTATAAATGAGAAGGATAAAGGACTTTTCACACCTTATTATGCTAGTCATCTCTACCCATGTTTCCATATGAGCTAGTGTGTTATCTAATAAATGGTATCAGTTGAGAAGGGAAAGAGTAAGGAGAAGAGGTATAATTCATGAGCGAATGATTAAGTGACTGATGAGACAAAGGTTTGACCTTCTGAACATATCAATTGATTAAGCAGTGCATGCCAAAAGTCTAGCAATCAGGATGAGGCTCCTCCGTTTAGGGCTAGACTTTCAATTGGGGGAGACAGATTTTATTTTTTTTTATTTTATTTAATTAATTAATTTAGAAGATTTTCCCCTGGTTACAAGATTCATGTTCTTTCCTTGCCCTCCTCACCCTCCACCCCCATAGCCATCACACAATTCCACTGGGTTTTACATGTGTCCTTGATCCAGACCTATTTCCATATTATTGATAGTTGCACCAGGATGATCGCTTAGAGTCTACATCCCCAGTCCTATCCTCATCGATCCATGTGATCAAGCAATTGTTTTTCCTCTGTGTTTCTGCTCCCACAGTTCTTTCTCTGGATATGGATAGTCCCTCAGAATTCTCCTGGATCATAGCATTGTTGCTAGTAGAGAAGTCATTACATTTGATTGTACCACAGTATGTCAGTCTCTGTGTACAGTGTGGAGACAGATTTTATACATTAAAAATAATTCATTACTCAGACGCTTCCTAGCTATAAGACCCTGGGCAAGTCACTTAACCCCCACAGGCTAGTCCTTACCACTCTTCTGCCTTGAAACTGATACATGGTATTGATTCTAAGATGAAAAGTAAAGGTTTTATTTTTTAAGTCAGAAAATAAGAGCAATTAATTAAAAGGGAGCATCTAACATTAGGTGTTCTGATCGGATGAAAGATATGGGATTGTTCAAGTTGGAAAGGGGTGAGTTAACAGGTGCAATTCCCTGAATTCAGGAAAAGAGGTGTTCCACTCCTCCTCAAGGATCTGCAGACCATCAAAGAAATATGGAAACAGTCACTGATTGATTGCCATGGGGCCAGGTCTCAGAGGAGGTAGATGGGTGCTTGAGCCGTAGAATTCTACAAAGACTCCTTCCATCAGTCTTAGGGTTTGTCTGTGTTACTGGTTCTTGGTGAAGGGTTCCTAAACAGCAGGTACAGGTGGTCCAGTTTCCCAGCCCTTCAGGACTAGGTTCCACAATGCAATAAGGTTTTCTCCCAATTCTCACAATGGAAAACAATTTTCTTACAAGAGAGAATTTGGAAAGGACTCACAACTGAAAGAAGAAAGGGGATGAAGCTAGCTCTAGGATTAAGTCACAAGATGGAGTCTGTGATTCGCTCAGTTCCTACAATTAACCATTTGCTCTCCTAATCCCCTCAATTTTCTCACAGGGGGAGGGGAGAAGAGAGGAGAGAAATCTTGATGAGCTTCATTAGATCCTTGCTAATGGAGAGGCCAATGTGAACAGCGTCTCTACTACCTTTATGGTGGTGCAGCTGAGGTCACTAATGGACAGGGAAACACTAACAATAAAATTGGAAGCTTAATTGATTTCTTTATGGGTGTCACTAATAAAGCCATTGCAGTTGAGGTCAGATCTCCTGGGGCAGGGATAGCTAAGGTGCTCCTGTAAAGACCCATCTGTTTTTCTCCCTCCCTCTGAAAGCTACCCTCTCTAAACACCCTGATGTGTGGGTGTACACAGATGTGCATATTGGGATTGAACAGGCCAAACATAGTTACTGACTCCTACTCTCTCCCTCCCTAAACCTCTCCAGGGTGCAATTCTATGCAATTTCCCCAAGTTAATACTGTGTGCATGTCTGGGTGTTCCGACCACTTGATCATGGCAAGAAACATAGGCTTTTCAGAATTGAAAAAACCTTAAATTTTACAGGTAAGAAAACTGAGGCTTAGAGAAAAATTATCTTCCCAGGAGCATGTAGGTAATAAGGAATAGAGAAAGAATTTGAACCTGTGGTGTCTGGTTCCAAATCCAATCCCCTTTCCAGTCTACTCCTTAAAAAATGACCCTGCCCATTTTGCATTTTACAAATGTTTTCAAGAGAAGAAAGCCCTTTGGGAGTGGTTTCTAAAAGCCTTAAATATGGAGGAAAGCTCCTGATCCCAGATGAAATGAATAGATCTAATGCCTGAAACATGGGAATGAGCTTGTCTACAACTCAATCAATGCCACGTTGTGAGTTGAGACTCCAGCCGCCATCTTGTATTTATAGTTCCCTGGAGAGCCTCTTTGGGTAAAGGCCTTGTGTGCTTTGACCTGCTTCTTGGGGGACCTATTTCATCTCTTGTTTTTTTCCCCTTTTTTCCATGCTTACACTTGTAGAGGAAAAGTCCGGTAAGATCCAATATTCATCTTTTTAACTTTCTTCAGTTAGCTAATCTCTATTTTCTCTTTCTCATTATGCATAAACATGATTGTATGGTAGAATTGTAACATTCCTAGGAAGGACATTCATAATCAGGAGGGTGTGTGGAGGAGGGCAGACAGAATGGTGAAGGGCCTTCAATTTATGCTACATGGAATTGGGAGGTGTTTAACCTGGAGCAGAGAAGTCGAAGATGAGAGGGGAAACAATAGCCGTCTTTCAATTACAGGACAGAGCATCATATGGAAAAGGGATTCTATTTGTTCCATTTGCTTCTAGAAAGAAGAGCTGGGAGTAATGGGGAAGGGTCCCAGAGGTCCAATAATCAGAGCTGCTCAAAAGTGAAATGGGCTGCCTTGATGATGGAAGTCTTCCCTTCACAGTGGGGCTTCAAGCAAAGGCTGGGTGATCAGCTGGCACAAAGATTGTAGAGAATTCTTGGTCAGTTAGACTGAGCTACAAACTCTAGTCCCTACCACTTCTGAGGTTCTATGATTCTTAAAATTTGTTGAACAACATTGGCTAAGAATTGGGCTCTTAAAAACTCATCTAGCCTAACCTGCTGATAGCACAGGTGTCTATATTAAATAAAACAAACTATGGCCCAGGAGGCGATCTAAAAATGAAAAAAGAGACAACTAGGTGACTCAGTGGAATGAGAGACAGATCTAGAGCCAGGGTGTCCTGGGTTCAAATCTGATCTCACACCCTTCTTAGCTGTGTGACCCTGGGCAAGTCATCTAACCCCCATTGCATAGATAGCTCTGTTCTCTTCTGCCTTGGAACCAATAGATAGCACTCTTTCTAAGATGGAAGGTAAAAGTTTAAAAAAGTTTAAAAAAGAACTTGTTGCTATTGACTTTAATGGAATTAACCCTCAAGACCTCCTAAGTTCAGTAATGATGATAACCTTGCCATAGTTTTTCCTCCCGCCCCAGACAACTTTCACAATATGCATATTGGACACTAAGACATTCATGTATTCAGTCAATAAGCATCATCAATCAAGTGCCAACTCTATACAAAGTGCTGTAGAAATACAAGTCAAGTTAATAGAATGTTTTAAGCACTTCCTACAAGTCAGGCACTATACCAAGTGCTGGGGATACAAAAAGGGCAAAAAATATAAACAGTTCATTCTAGACCACCTACCACTTCATAGGATGACAAAATAATGAGAGAATTGGGGAGTTGGAAGTGCCCTTGAGAGGCAGCCAATTCAGACACAAAAGGAACTCCTACCATAGTAGACACAACCAATGGGCCTCCAGCCTCGTACCGAAGACTTCCATGTTTCCCACTGCCTCTGCAGACAACCCATTGCACTTTGGCACATCTTCATTGGTGGGAAGGTTTTCCCAACCTTGAACCTAAATTAATCCCTTTGCATGTTCCACTTAAGGCTTGCTTGTGCCCACACAGAAGTCATCTGATCCCTGATCCTATGAGAGCCCTTCAAATCTTTGGAGCCAGTGACTATACCATCCTTGGCTCTAGTCTTCTCCAGATTAAACAGCTCTGGTCCTTTCAGCTCATGACAGCTTCCACTTGGTCTGACTAAAAAGCGTGTATATATGTTTTTATAAGTCACCGGCTTCACAGCATATTAATAAAGGAAACTAAACATCTGGTGGAAAGGATAATTGATTAAAAAAAATTCTGGGTGGGACATCCAGAAGGGATTCATCTTCTGCCTCTCTGTTGGGCAGAGAAGTGTCCAGTCTGCTTATTAGTATCATAGGATTTAGGCTTCTCAGTGGAATTGCCAAAGGCAGGCAGTGTGTGTAAAGCGAAAGAAAGCCTCATACATCCCAGATACCCTGGGAGCCCGCTGGAGACTGACTGTGCATTGCCTAAAGAGGAGACCTTGTGTCTTGACTCAGACATATTTATGGAAATTGCCCTTGGTCTCTTTGAGTCACTCCTAACCTTTCTTCCTTGTATTAGATTGTCCAAGTTGATCAACTTCAGACGTTGACAGAACTTTCTGAAATCATGATTTTTGTTTTGTCCATGTCAGAGCTTCTCCTATTCCAACTATTCCTCTTGCCCTCAAAACCAAAAGACCTTTTTTCTTACTTTTATCCTTATGTGGTCTTAAAGGAGAGTCCATTTTCCTTTTGGGGAACAATTACATGGCACAATGGAGAAAACATTAAGCCTGGAGCTAGGAAGACCTGAGTTCAAATACTGCCTCAGATACTTACTAGCTCTGACCCTGACCAATTCATTTAACCTTATTTGTCTCAGTTCCCTCATCTATAAAATGAGATGGAGGGGGAAATGGCAAACAACTCTAGTGTCTTTGCTAAGAAAATCTCAAATGGAGTCACAAAGGGTTGGAACACAACTGAAACGACTGAAGAAGAACAACCTTTTCCTTAATTCCTCTTCTTCTTTCACAGCCTGATCAAATATTCAAGTTATTTTGACAGTGATGGCTTGGGGGAGATGGGAGACAAAAATTTAACAACAACAAATGTAAAGTCCTTCACAGGTTCAAAAAATCAGCTTCACAAATGAAAAATGATAGATGGAGGAAATTAGTTTAAATATCCACTTATAATGAAAAAGATAGTGGGAGTGTTCAAGGACAGGAAACTCAATATGAGTCTACGGTATTATATGGTGGCCCAAAAGGGCTAATACTATCTTAGTGCTAAAAGAGGCAAAGTATCCAGAAATCAGGAGCTAAGAAGAGCCCCAACATCTTCTGTCCTGATCAGACTACTTCTGTTCAGTGCTGCCCACTGAATTCTTAGAAGGTCAGTGGCAGAAGGCTTTATGGAGAAAGGCAGCCAAGATGATGAAGTCTCAAGTTCATGTATAGCAGGATCAGTTCATGAAATGTAGGGTGTTTAACCAGAACAATAAAACATTTGGGATAGAAATGATTGCTAACCCTAACTATTCAATGGAATATCATGGGGGGGGGGGAAGGGAACCAATCAGGAACAATGGGTAGAAGTTGACAAGAGGCAGATAGCTTGACTTTGGGAAAATCTTCCCTTTAATGAAAGCAGCCCCAACCCAGGCCCTAGGAGGTGGTGAAATCCCTGTCACTGGAGGTCTTTGATCAAAGGCCGTATGGCCACTTGTTCGGAATATTCTCCCAAGAAGAATGATCAGGTTTGAGGGTTGACTAGATGTCCTTTGAAACTCCAAACACTAAAATTCTAGGATTCCTTGGGGGTTCTACTTCTCCTCTCCTCAAAGGGATCTCATCTTAAACCATGAGAAGATCATTATGATTATTTGTTATTGTTCAGTCATTTCAGTTGTATCCTACTCTTCACAACCCCCATTCCCCCATTGGGATTTTCTTGGCAGAGACCCTGGGGTGGTTTGACATTTCTTCCTCCAGTTCATTTTACAGATGAGGAAACTAAGGCAAAATAAATACCTAGCCCAGGATCATACAGCTAGTAAGTATCTCACACAGATTTGAGCTTGAGAAAATGAGTCTATCCATTGCATTCCCTGCATGCCCTTTCTTGTGATCATAATATTATGTGTTTGGAGACTGCATAGTAGCATATATAGGAATCATTCTAGGAACAAGCATGTAGTAATTGCCCGTTATGTGCCAGGCACAGAAACAGGTGCTGGGAATAGAATGACAGAAGTGGAGCAGGCCCTGCCCTGAAGGTGTTTACATACAAAATAAATACAAGGCAATTTGGAGTTAGAGAGAAGACACCACTAGGGGAGAGAAAAAGCTGAGATTGGATATAGAGAAATAAATGATCCTGTGACAGCTGATGAGTTTGCTAAGAGAGTAGAGAGGGAGAAGGAGAAAGAGAGGAGGGCCAAGGAGAGCACCTTGTGAGACATTCAGTGGGGAGACCAAGAACCAGAGCCATATACTGGAGATGGGCTAGAGAAAGCACTGTCAGGCAGTAGGAAAGCCAGGAGAAAACACTGTCACAAGGAAAGATCTAGAAAGGAGTATTCAGGAGAAGATAGTGATCAACAGGGTTGAATGCTGCTGAGAGTTATAAAAGGATGAGGACTGAGAAAAAGGCATTTGATTTAGAAATTAAGAGAATTGTTCACTTTGCAGAGGGCAGCATCGGTTGAATTATGAGGTTCTTTCTTGAGGTTCATTCTTATTGGAAATAAGAATGTGGAGAGTTTAGAAGCAAATAAGAGATTTCACAGTTAAAAAGATCATTGGTAACCTTGGAGAGGACCATTTCATTGAATAATGAGGCAGAGGGTTTAGCAGAGAGTGAGAGAAGAGGGAGCACTTCCTGAAGACAACTTTCTGAAGTTTGGCTAAGAAAGGGAAGAGTAGATAGTAGATCAGATCAGATCATATAGTAGATGACTGGTTCAAATGGGCATTTTCTAAGGAATGGGAACATAATGAAAGTGTTGGTAGGCAACAGGAGAGAGAGAGAGAGAGAGAGAGAGAGAGAGAGAGAGAGAGAGAGAGAGAGAGAGAGAGAGAGAGAGAGAGCAGTCTACTGGAGAAGTTGAAAGGGGGCAGGATGAAGGGTGAACAAAAAAGAATCTTAAAAAAACCTTTTTAAAATTGAAAAGTTGAAAAAGAACTTCTAGTGAGTTTAACCTAAAACAAGACCATGGTTGCAAAATAAGTAAGCTCCTTGAGGGCAAGGATGAATTTCATTTCTGCTCTGCATCCCCTTCACCTTACAAGAAGGGCTTACATGTAAAAAGAGGTTATGTACTTATTTATATAGGAATTTCTCATGGAATGGGAAGAGGTGATACAAAAATGCTATTGAGTCAATGTCCCTGGACTCTCTTGGGCTTCAGGATTTCTCCAGACAGCCATATTTGCTATTTATATCCGACTTTGGGGTGAGACTGGCCTCTCTAGGATTATAACAGCTCTAAGCCACTCTATTTTTTATGACACTAGCTATTGCCCCTTTGCTTGGCTTATTTTTTTCTCAAGTAGGTGACCATCCAGACTTTCGATCACTTGTCTTCCTCTTGCTCCAATCATTTGGCAAGCTAAACCTTAGAGATAAAGAATAAGAGGGATGGACTATAGGAGAAAGCCACAGACCAGACCAGAGAATTTGCAGCAAGAAATGCCAGCCACCCACCATGGACCAATGCCCCCAATTCATTAGGCACAGAGGAGTGAGCTGTCCACAATTGCCACCATCCTCAGTTTCCTCCCAAACCCAAGTTCCCTTGGATACCAGAAAAGGAGATGCATAGGGGAGACCATAGCTTCCATATTTTACAGACCTGCTCAGATTTCTCCCTGGGTGAGCAAGAAGTCATTTAGTTGTTTTTAGTAACTGATTCATTGTAGACCATGGGGGACTAAGGAATAGTTAGGGTCCTGGGTTCTAGATTTAAACCTGGAAGGGAGTTTTGAGACTGTCTGACCATCCACTTTATAGAAGAAGAAATTGAGGCAGAGGAGAGAAATCAGCATGCCTAAGGTAAGTGGCTTGCCCAAGGAGCAACTGAGCTTTGAACTGATGTCCTCTGCCCACTAATTCTAGTCCCTCCTCTGATAGATGTTGGCTGTGGGACCCTGGGCAAGTCACTTATGTTCTCAGGCAACTCTCCATGACTCTAATGCAGAAAAAAGGGGCTGACCTGCGTTGGCAGCGGGAGTGTCCCTACCTGGAAGTGCTCTATACCCAATCCCCAGCCTTTCTGCTGCGTCAGCGGCTGTTCTCTTCCATCAAAACCAACATCCTGTACTCCATAACGCACTGGCTTAGCCTCCAGCCCTCAACTCTCCTCTCACACACCTTCTCTGCAGAGCCCTAACTAAGCAGGAGCCATTAGGGATCTGCCCAGGGTACTGACACAGAAAGCCCTGGGCTTAGCAGCGAGCCATCCGCAGCAGGAGCCTTCCGCATCCGAAAGATGGCCTCCTCGGTGGTCCCCACAGCCCGGCAGTACCCTCAGTGCCCTCCCCTCTAACTGGGCTGCCCCCAGACCTCCGTTTAAAGAAGGGCTCAGGCCATCCGGCTCTTCCTTTCCACCTGGCTGTTCACCTCAGAACGTCTCCTGGACCAGGACGGCCAGAGCCGCGACGATCCCCGTGGGAAGGGAGGGCCTGATTGCAGGGGGCTATCTGCTTGGATAACTGGGTGAGAGCGAACGCTGCCCAACTCTCTTTACTGATATGTCACTCTCTGACTAGGTATCTGTTCTCTCTTCCTTTTTGCTGATCACAGAGGCGCAGCCCGGTAAGAATTCTCCCATTTTGTATCTTAACAGGGGAGGGGGGGATGAAAGCTTCCCAGGGAGGGGGAGGGGAGGAAGGCGCCTTGTCCTTCAGAGGGTCACGAGGTGCGGTGCCAGAGGATCCCTGGGAAGGGCACCCTCCAAGGGCTTCTTGCTGGAGAATGTGGCCCCGAGTAGTTTTCCAGTCCAGACAATGCTGCTTCTAATCTAATCCCCTACTTGGAAACATGCCAGGGGGATGATTATGAGGAGAGTAAAGAGCCAATAAGGAAAGGATTGCTTTGCAAGACCAGAATGGTCCCTCTCCCCCACCCTGGACCCTAGCCACTGCAGGGTGATGGTGAGAAGCATAAGAGCAGGACTCTCAAAGACTTGTCAAGGGGGAGGGTGCCCCAAGTCATAGGATAGGAAGGAAGGGACCTTTAGGGTCATCTAGACCAATTTCTTCACTTTCCAAGTGGGGAAACTGAGGCCTAGAGGGGTTAAGGACTCGCCCAAGGTCACAGAAATAGGAAGCAGCAGAGGTGAGATTTGAATTCAGGTCCTCTTGTCTCATCACATCCCTTCAATGTTTATTATTGCCTTCTGACAGTCAATCTCATTAGTGTGCCTGAAGCACAGAAATCAGGAACTGGGAGGACATGATAAATTCTTCTCATCATGAACAGACAGAAACGTCTTTGTTTAGTTCCAAATGACTCCAATCAATCTGTTGATTACTCTAAGGAAGCAGAGAGCTTCTCACTAAAACCATATTCAATCTGTGTCAGTCAGTTAGTGGGTATCTCTTAGGAAAAGGCGCTGCTCTCCCTGCATGGTTAACAGCTTCCTATTTACACCTCAGAGTTGTCTCTAGCCCAGTTACCACAGGCCCTATTACTCAGCCAAGTTGGAGGTGATCTCGGCCCAACATTTGAATGTGAAATAGGGGGACTGAAGGCAGCCGCCCGCAAGGGCGAGGGGGACGAAGAGCTTCATCCCCAAATAAGGGAATTCTTTGGTCATAATGCAAAAATCAAAAAGCCAAACCTGGTGTCTCCTGTGGAGGGGATGGAATAAGAGGTCACTTGCCTGACTTCAAAGTGGATTTTTCGATTTTAGTTTCCCAGAATTCCATCTGTGTACATGTGCTAAACTTACCTAGCTCTGAGCCCTTTCCAAACCCCGATGCTCCTGTGCACACTGACTACATTTAAGTGTCATGAACGTTGATTTACAGAAGGACCAGTTTTCCCTGAGGAGATAGAGGCGAAAGGGAGGCTGCAAAGGCTATCTAGTCTGATCCCCTTAGTTTAGAGGCAAGGAAAGTGAAACCCAGGAAAGGTGTGACTTGCCCAAGGTCACCCTGATACTGTCAGAGGTAGGATCTTGGGTCCTCTGACTTCCCACTTTACTGGTCTATAATTTGCTTTTCTAATGACAAAATAGGATCTAGAATCATTGGAGCCCAGGGCTTTTCCCCAATACGCATGTTCCGTAAGTCCCCTGAACTTAAATGTTCTCCTACATTTGGGTCCTGTGTGGCATACACATAAATGGGGGCTGCAGAATTAGAATCTAACCCCCCCAAAAAAAACAATCCCATCTACAAAATGGCCTACATCAACTTATTAATTAATCTCAAGACCAAACTTTCTGGGACCGGGAGCTCGCTCACTTCCAAAGCAGCCCAAGAAGTTTTGGAATAGTTGAAACTGGAAACATTTATTTGAACCAAAATACCTTTCCCAGTATGCTTCCTTCCCCCATTCCAGCTAGTCTTAGTTCTGTGCTCTTGGGCTGAGAACTTTTTTCCCTTTTCACAAGAGAACCCTTCACAGGTGTCATGTGCCCCTGAGCCTCAACTTCTCCAGGCTAAACATTCCCAGTTCCATCATCTAATTCTCAATCAGAGCAGATGGAAGGAGAACCATCATCACCTCTCTAGTCCTGGGCACTATTCATCTCTTCATAGACCAGGACTGTATTGGCTCCAGGGGTAACCGTATCTAACATCTAACATACTGAGCTGGCAGAAAAAAGAATAAGAAAGGGTAGGAGGTGACAGGAAAGGTCCGATTTTTGCTTGATGACAGGAAAGTCTTCTTTCTGGTAAGAGTTGTCTGTCCCCAAGCGGAAGATGGTCTGCTTCAGAAGATAGTAGGTTCCCCTTGACTGAAAGTCTTCTAATACAGGTTGGAAGGCTTTTATTGGGCATGGTATAAAGGGAGGAGGCTGGAGTAGTCTTTCAAGCATAGGTTGAGCCTGATATGACTTCAGTTCTGAAAGTCTGGGACTTTATGACAGGGACCCAAATCTCATTGATGTAGACATTCTTGCTTGCCCCAGTATTCTAATGGGTTGCTACATGTCCTATGGCAGCCTGTTAACCATATGATCCATCTGCTCAGAAGCAGAAAATGAGAAAGTAGTTCTTTCAGGCCATGGATACAATTACAGAGCTCTAGCCCCTTGTCACCAGGCTTAGTTTCTCTCAGCCTATGGCAGTCAAAGGAGAAATGGGCTCAAGACACTAGAATGATCAACAAAATCCTGAAGGCTGGTTTGAAAGTATGGATTGAATGTTCCCCTTCTAGAAATGAGCCTCACTTATAGGAACTTAAAGCAAGATTTTTAGAGCTTCTGTTTAAATCAAATTGCTTACTCCATTCCAATTGGAAGCAAAATGGTGCCCACTATCTAAACCACACCTTAGAAACAGGAAGGGGGAGGGATACCTCATAGGAGGAGTTCTCTTGATATTTTGCTTTTATAAGAATGTCCTGAACTAGTGGTACAAGTAATTCTTCCAGATGGCTACACCAAAGGATACAGTAATAAGTTCCCCAGAGATCATGGATACATAGTTCATAATTACTATGAGGGAGACCCTCAGGCTAAGTTGTGAAAGAGGAAATTTTTTTTATTCTCTTCTTCCTGACATTTCTAGTATACTCTTCCTCCTCTGGGAATCCTATAGTCCATTATCCTCATATTGCCTCACACCACCAGCTCAAGGCAATGATACCCTCCCAAACTCTCTCTCTCTCTCTCTGTCTCTCTCTCTCTCTCTCTCTCTCTCTCTGTCTCTCTCTGTCTCTCTGTCTCTCTGTCCCTCTGTCTCTCTGTCTCTCTGTCTCTCTGTCTCTCTCTCTGTCTCTCTCTCTCTCTCATACACACACACACACACAACTTTCCAATTCTTCTTCTCCAATCAAAATTCATCTGTCTAAATGTTTCCTTTTCTCATAGTCTTACTAAGGGATGGACTAGCTTCCCCTGATTGATAAATCCAAACTTGGATGTTAATGGCTGATAGTGGCTTATTCTTATTCTTCCCTCCAAAAGGACTCCCAGGGACAATGCTTCGACCAAAATTGTTGCTTTCTTAATGCTATTATTTCCAATGTTTTTTGACAGGCAAATCAAGAGAGGTAGATAGTTGGGAGCTGAGGGGGCTTCCCAGAGAGCCCCTCCAATGGAATACTGAACAGTTCTGTACCATTCATGACTAACTCTGGGAATTCCATTTAATTCAGCTAGCCTTTATTACGCACATGCTAATGCACGTCTACTGGGATGAAACAATCTGATGGAGAAACACAAGATTGTTTTAAATTATAGAAGGGAAAGAATAGGAGCAGCTAAGAAAAGGGTCAGTATGAGCATATCCTCCTAGAGGATGTGATCCCTGAGCTGAACACTGAATGGAACTGGGGATTCCAAGAAGTCAAAGGGAGGAGGAGGGAGAGCAATCCAGGCATGAGGCACCCACAACCCATGTGATGGATTGCCCACTGGGAAACAGCTAGTGAGCTAGTTTGGCTGGAATGAAGACAGTAGGGTAGGTAATCTCTATTGAAATGATAATTCTGCTTTGAAGCATGGCTCTGCTTACCCCCTTTCTCTTTCCACCTGTACTTACAAGGGGGCTTCCTAGTCAATATTGCTGATAGTATCTAAAAGGACGTGCCCAGTCTGCATGGTTTTGCCCCAAGTCAAGCAGAATCCTTCATTTGGCCTCGAGTTCTCAAACACTGAAAGTAGTATGTATGGCTCACATTGGTCTGGAAATCAATTTTCAGTCTGTTCAAATTGGAAGATTTGTAAAGAAAGTGATGTATGATCTTGTGTCCATTGATTATTGATGATTGACTTAACAATCAAAGCAAGTCTAAGTACCAAACCCACCCAGATAACTGATTTATCTGGCTCAAAAGTCTTTTACTTGTCTTTCTTTTCTTTTTTGCTTTCCTTCCTTGTTTCCTTCTTCCTTCCCTCTCTTATTTCTTTCTTTCCCTTCCTCCCTTCTCCCCCTCTTTTCTTTCCCCTTTTCTTTCATCCTTTCTTTCTTTCATTGTTGTTCTCCATCTTCTTTCTTCTTCATCTTGATCATCATCATCTTTTTCTTCTTCTCTTCTCCTCTCTCTGTCTCTGTCTCTCTGTCTCTCTCTCTCAATTTTCTTTGGTTTAAATATAAAAAAGATTTCTGTGTGTGCATGTGCTTTTGCATGAAGCCTTTGCTTCTTTGCCCAGCTTAATTGAATGACAGAAATGTGCATATTATGCCAATTATTATATGTGGTCCTAATCCTTATAGTATCTGTTTCTAATTCTAGGGTGCAATTAAAAGGAACTTATCCAGTAAGTATGGCTCCAGATCAAGATGACATCTTGTACAAGGAATACCTTCCTGAAAGAGAGTTCTCTGTATATGTGTGTGTGTGTGTTTGAAATCTGGACTCAGGGTTAATGCCTGAAGCCTACATAGAACTCACTTCTCTTCCTTTACAGCAGAGAGAACTCAATGCCAGCAAGCTCCTGGGGATTCTGTGCTGTCCCTGTCTAAATTCTCCCAACAAATAGGGTTTGGCATTTCTGTAGACTGTAGCCATTTTCGTAGACTGCTTCCCCAGTGGCCCACACTCCATGGACATTTAGGGTTCTGAACTAGGTGAACGTAGCTCACAACGGGAAGAGAGATGGGGGTGATTGATTCTTGATTGGCAAAGTCAGTTAACCAAAGCAATGAAATGAGATATAGTCTACGACAGAATTCCCCTAGAATGATGGGTACAGACTGGGTCATACAAAATGAGCAAGTGTGTTCTCCAGCTTCCTATTTTCTTGGCACCTCAGTGAAGGAAGGGCAGAGGTTATTGATGGGTTGACATTCTTTCCACATTGGCTTAGCAGCTCCTTAAAGCAAATAATCAATGAGCAAGCTTAACCGATAAACCCCGACAATTGACAATTTAGGGGACCAATACAATCTCATTCAATCCAGAAAAAGGACCGTAACCATACATGAATGGACCAAAGATGCTCTTAGACCTGGGCTATGGCATGATAAGCAATTGAATATAGAGTGATTTTGTATGTATCCAGTTGGAGCTCAGACTTACATGTGTAGCTAAATGTAGGAAGTCCCAATGGAAGGAGACAGAATTGTTCTAATCCTATGTTATCCTGTGCCACAGGTGAAGAGGTAGCAAGACCTCGGCGCTCCACACCCACACCAGAGCTCGTAAGGTGAATATGAAAGAGACGATGAGCTTGGGGCAGAATCAGGGGTGTAGACCACCGATTATCAGCTCTCTTCTGATCTGAACTGAATTATACTCATGACTCCCTGTTAATAGGGGGTCTGACTGCAGATGAGGGTCTATAGAATACCACCAGTTCTCCTTCACAGTGCTCCAAGGAGCCCTGTGGGGAAGGGTTAGGTACTTTCAACAGGAATCCACAATTGCTTCCCTCCTGTTCTATCTGATGGAAAGTTTTCACCAGTGCCAAGGTCAGCAGTTAGAAAAGGCATTTACGTTGCCCATAGAGTGGTGAGTGTCAGGTTTGGACCTTGGTTCAAATCTTGGTTCCCTCCCCAATTTTTTCAGTTATAAAATAGGAGACAGGAGGTGACCTAGATGGTCACTGATACCCCTTCCAGCTCTAGATCTATGCTCCTAAGTGAGTGCCTTTGAGCCTCAGTTTCTAGATCTGTAAGATGAAAGGGTAGGGCTAGATGACCTCAGGGGTCCTCTCCAGATTTATGATCATTAGAGTCATAACTAGTGAATAGGAAACAAGGAAACACGATCTAGGACCAAACATGAATCCCATTCTCAAAAATACTTTCTCAATCATCATGGGAAATCCAATTGAGTGGAAGATAGTAGGAATATGAGTGAGGAGATTCATTTTTACAGTGACTTCTAGCCCCTGGAGGAATATATGCAGGAGTTTGGCCCTTTATATATTTTTGCACCCAGGGAAACCTTCTGGTTGCCTTGTCCAATGTGTGATCCAAGTTATAGACTTTGTGACAAATGTGTGCCAGATCTCAGACATGCGTGTGCCACCACTTACGTGTAGTCTGGCTAGGAAGTTGTTTAGATGTTTTATAATTCCTAAACAAAGCCAGATCTGGTCCCAAATATTCTCCACTTATGAATTTATTAGTCTCATTTATGGAAATGAGACAATGTGCTTCCTTCTGCATAATCAGACAAATAGGACGAGAACAAATTTCAATCCCTGGATCGTAGTTTCGAGCTGGACGGGGACCTGAAAGATCATCTAATCAAGTCGGTCAAACAGTCCACCTGTACTGATTGGTGCTTACTCCATGCCCAGTAGTAGGGATATAGAGATCTCCAGAAAGGGTCCTGGCCTCAAGGAGCTTACATTGGAATATGAGAAACAATATACACATAATTAGATATGCCCAAGACACGTACAGTTTATGTGGAAAATGCCCCGAGACTTACAAAAGCCTCATTTTACAAAGTAGGAAACAGAGTCCCCCAAAAGAGGGGAAGTGAGTTGCCCAAGGTCACACTGCTTATGAAAACCAGTGCTGGGATTTGAACCAGGTCCTCTGATTTCAAATCCAGGACTCCTAGCATTCCACATCACTGTTATCTCTACTTGAAATTTTGATTTTAAATCCAGGATTCTGACTGTCCTTTCACTGAGTTGGATAGACGGAAGGCTGTTGTTAAGACCTACGCAGTCCTCTAAGAAGGTGCTTTGAGATGATAGGAAAGGCAGGTGTTATATATTCAATATTAGTTTTCAATTCAACAAGCATGTCTAAGCTCCTCCTCTGTTCCAGAGACTAGAGCCACAAAGACCGAAACACTAGTCCCTGCCTTGGAATTATTCTGTTTGTTCTCTCATCCAGTTGGGTGAAATCACGATACTCTAACATAATTAACTTGCCCGTACTTTGTTTCTGTCAGCATCAGGGCTTCTGTCTGTGCGTCCCTCTCAGATGTCCTGTAGACAGAGGCGGAGTCGCCCCCGTCCTGTTTATTGACACCTTTATTTGTTTCCATGCACACCCATATAATCTGAGACTTCACTGAGCTTTCATTTGGCTGCAGCCTTCAAGAGTTCATGGGAAGCACTAGACTATGAGGGAAAGGGGACGCCTCGGGGGCTTTAGTCCTCTCTTTGTCCCCACTCCACTCACGATCGAGGGATCGCATCCAATCCCAGTCTGTTCCATTTGCCTCCTCTTCCACACACTTAACTGGTTGCCTCGTAATTTCCCAAATAAGGTCGGGTACCGGCTCTCTTCATCGTAGGCATGTGTATGGGGTCAACATTGGTCAGTCAACAAGTAGCTGATGTGGCCGGGTAGATAGGGAGTCGGATGTGGAATCGAGAGGACTAGAATTTGAATCTTGTCTAAGACACTTAATAATGGCTAATATTTATTGAGTGCTTTATGGTTTGCAACATGTTTTACAGGTATTAGATCATTTATCTTCACAACAGCCCTGCAAGGGAGGTGCTATTATCAGTCCCATTTTACAGATGAGGCCACTAGAGTCATACATTTGGGCAAGTTCTTTAACCTCTCTCTCAGCCTCGGTTGTCTCTTCTGTAAATGAAAAGGACTGGATTCGCTAGTTTCTAAGGTCTCCTGCCTTAATCTGTGATCTATTATAATAATCTACCCACTGGAGATTCAGAGAAAGACAAAAACACTGTCTGCCATCGAGAGGCTGGTCTAATGTCCCTAACCTTCTATACACAGCATAGAGATCGACTCAATGGAAGGCGAGGGGCTGGGAGAAGGCAGAGGGGTGACAGGATCATAGCAACTATGCTGGGGTTTGGGCTAAGACAAAAAGAAAAGCTATCCCTGCCCCCAAGAAGCTTCCATGTTATTGGGGATGGAAGGAGTACACCTGCATGGAAACACTGAGGTTTTTTGGTAGGTCTGTGGAGAGGAAATAGAAGAGATTTTGAACATCTAGAGGACCAGGACAGGTGCACTTAGCCACATGCACAGCCCCAGAAATATTCGTGGTGCCAACATCCAGGTTATTAACATTCTTCATCTTTTCTGCGTTTGCCTTGAATGTGTGGGATCCAGCAAAAAGGCTCCAGAGGACCCCGTGGCTCTTGCCCCGCTGTTTGGCCCTCCTTTGGAATCAACGTTTGAAGAGCAGAAATCTGAAGGTAGGAAAACCCTGCCTGCTTGCCTGCCTATGCAGAGATGCCCAGTCCCAGAAGCACCAAAAACCTAACTTGCCTTGGTGTCTCCAGCACCTCACCCAGTGCCTGCCACAAAGGAGGCATTTAATTAGTATTTTGGGGGGCAACTAAGTGGCCCAGTGGATAGAAGCCCAGGCATGGAGTCCAAAGGACCTGGGGTCAAATCTGGCCTCAGACATGTCCTAGCTGTGTGACCCTGAGCAAGTCACGTAACCCCTATAGCCTAGCCCTTAATGCTCTTCTGTTTTGGAACAAATAACTAGTATTGATTCTAAGACAGAAGGTAAGAGGTTTAAATATATATATATACACACACATACTCCCGTATTAAAGATCACAAGTATCTTCCCCCAATCATCCACCAGCATGAAAGGACCCTGCAAATATCCTGAGAAACTCCTGGGGTCCGTGGCCTCAAGGATAAGATGGTCCAACATCCAAAGACACTTGATGTGAGATGCTGACCAGGCATCTTTCTCTTTGTCTCTCTTTGAGCGTAGATGCTCTCAGGTTCACGGATTTCCATTCTATCAAAATGTGAAAGAAGCAGCCAGTTAGTCGGTAAACACGTATTAAGCACCTACTATGTGCTAAGCATTTGGGGTACAAAGAGGCAAAAGACAGACTCTGCCCCTAAAGACCTCACAATCTAACAGGGGTTAAGGGGCAAACAGCTACACTCAGAGAAGCTATAAACAGGACAAACTGGAAACAATCAGCAGAAGGAAGGCAACAGAATTAAGGGGGGATGGGGAAACGATGAAATTTGGGCAGTCTTGCATAGTGGATAGAATCCTGAATGAGGCATCAGGAAGACGTGGCATTAAATCTCACCTCAGACCCTTCCTTGCTATATGGTCCAAAGCAAGCCATTTGACTTCACTGTGAAATGACTGGCCTCAGTTTCCTCATCTGTAAAACAAAGGAGGAACACTCAGTAGTGGCAAAGATCCCTTCCAGACCTGGGTCTGTTTTCTTGTGGCCTCAGTAGAGGCTGGCCCATGGCTGAAAAAGCAGCTGTTACTCATTCATTATTTGGGCAGCTGAGAAATACATTTCGGGAAGAAGTATGCGCAGGAGCATCAACCATCCTGCTGGGCTCGTGCGGAGATTACTCCTGGCAAGGTTAAATTTCCTCAGGGCTTAAGTAACAGTAAATAACTTCACTTGGTCAGGACTGAGATAATATACAGTTGGCTCTCAGGAGATGGGCTCCACTCCCTGAGTCTGTATTTCTGCCAATGCTCGGCGCCGCAGGGAGGAGAGACAGGATGGGTTCTTGGAGTGTTCCATTTGGTGCCACTGAGCCAGGACCATTAGATAGCGGCAGGAAGGAGATCATGTGGAATTCTGTGATGCCCAGGGGGCTGGAGGTTTGGGGATGGCTTAGCCATGGATAGAGGGATCTGAATTTCACTGAACGATCCTTGAGAGGCTCACATGGAGGAATGGGGTGGCTTTTTATCTGAGTGATGTGCAGGACAGAACATGGGTTCCCAGGCTCCCATCTGACTTTTAGGGCTGGAATGGCTTCATTTCCAAAACTGGGATTTCACTGGCCCTGTTTCCAGATCCATGTAATAAGCTGTAAAAATGGAATTCTGGTGTCTCTAAAGCTTTGGGAGACAGATCAAGACCTCGAACCTCACCTCAAAACAAATATAAAATTCCTTAGAAACCAAAGTGGGAGCTGGAGATATGAAGCCCCAATTAAGGCAAGCCTTGGCTCCCAAGGAACATTCTACTGAGGGGAGCTGGGTAGGGACTGGACTTGGGATTTCATTGTTCCAGGGAACTCCCAGGTGAGGAAACCTCCTCTCCCAATGCGAGGCATACAAGTTAGAGTCTTCCAGTAGCTGATTCCCCGGAGAGACTTGCCCAGGATCACTGGGCCAAAGAGAAAAGGGAAGATTTCATCTCAGATTTTCTATCCACTTGGAGGATGCAATTCCCCACATCTCCCCCCTAATCTATGGATGGGGTTGGAGGATAATGATGTCAGGGAATAACTATCAAGCCAAAAAGATTGTCTAACATAAACCATTCTCGCTTTAGAGTCTAGAAGAGCCCAATTCCAATTCTGCCTCAGATATTAGCTATAGTATGATTTTGATAGAGTCCCTTAGCCTCTCTGCCTCAGCTTCCCCATCTATAAAATGGGAATGATAGTAGTGCATGTCTTCCAGGGTTAGTGGGAGGTTCCAATGAGATAATAGTTATAAAGCACTTTACATGCTTTAAAGTGCTCTATATATACAAACTAACTATTATTATTATTACTATTATTATTGAAGGCATACACAAAGAGAAGCAATGTGATACAAAAGATAAAACACTGGACATGGAATCAGAAAAACCTGAGTTCACGTCCTGCCTCAGCCACTTAACTAGTCATATGGTCCTGTATGAAGGACCTTAACTCCTTGGGGCCCCAGTTTATTGTTATTAATAATAATAGCATTATTATTATTAATAGCTAGCATTTACTAGCTGTGTGGTCCTGGACAAGTCCCTTCTCCCTATGTGCCTCAGTTTCCTCATCTGTAAAATGGGCTAGAGAAGGAAATGGCAAACCACTCTAGTGTCTCTGCTAAGAAAACGCCAAATGGGGTCAATGAGAGTCAGACTTGACTGAAATAACTAGACAATCGCATTTATATAGTCCTTTGACAATTATAAAATGCTTTATGGATATTATTTCTTGATCCCCATAACAACCATAGGAGATATGTGATATTATTATCCTCATTTTACAAATGGCAAAACTGAGGTTGAGGAAGTAAAGGTGACTTGCTCAGGGCAACAGGACTTGGAGGCAGGATTCAAACTCAGGTCTTCTTGACTCCAAGTCCACCGCACCCCCTAGCTGCCTCCTTGAAAACGAGGGGGTAAAATTCAGTGGCCTCTGGGGTCCTTTCCTGTTCCATGTCTATGATCCTGTGTGTGCCGGACGCAGCCAGGAAGAGCAGAGTTCGCATCCTGCTTGGATATTTGTTAGGCTTGTGACTGTGGGTGGACAAGTAGCTTCATTTCTCAGCCCCTTCTGTACCAGGACTCCCAGAGCAAACCCCGTCCCTGGCTCATTGGGATCATCCAATGAGATCACTTAGATAAGGGACTTTACAAACCATAACAGACTACAGAAGCGTCCATTTGATTCTGAAAGCACCTATTAGACCCTGATTGTATACCAGGTGGGGTGCTGAGTCCCGAGAAGGCAAAAGTCAACAGGGAATGTTGGGGCTGCTTCCTGGGGGGACCCTAGGCTATGATCCTCCCAAGTCAGGGAGCAGGGGAGCCTCTTGCTGACCACCCACAAGCCCCTCTCCTTGCCTTCTCCTTCCTGCCTGGCTCCCCCTTTTCCCTCACCTCCCTTCTTTATGAGGCACCTGAAGGAACAGAAAGTAGCAATAAAGAAATCCTCCTTCCAGTGTCCTTGGACCAGCACCAAGTGAGCAGGGAGACATGAAGTCGAGGCTGTTAAACCCCCTTCTGGCCTTTGTTACTCAGGGGCTCCTCGTCCCGGGCTTCTTTTTATGATTAAGACCCTGGATGTGGCCCAAGAATTTTTTCAATTTCAAGTTTGGGAGCTAAAAAAAATCTCAAAACAAAAGCCTTGGCTGCTGTGAGGCACGCAGTCACCCGATTAGTGCGGGTTAGTGTCTATAGCAGGCTCTGACATTTATAGAGTGTTTGCAACTTTGCAAAGAGTTTCTCACCTCAGCATCTTCTCATCTGATCCTTGCATACCTTCTTGAGATTGACATCCCAGTTTTTATTATCCCTATTTTATAGATGAGGAAACTGAGGCTCACAGAAGTTAAAATGACTTGTCCAAAGTCATACAACCTACCACTGTAGGTATCCGAAGCAAGATTTGAACCCAAATCTTCCTGACTTCAGATCCAACAGTTCTTCCACAACCTCTCTCCCCACCGCCATGTTCACAGGGAATAGGCAAAGGAATGATACCCCAAAGGGGTTAATAACACTTGCTCTTTCAGTCAGCACTAGAAACCTCACCACCAACAAAGGACAAGCCCCACCAAGAATGGACCCTGAGAGAATTATTCAGGAGGAAAAGATTTTAGGTTCTTAAGCATTCTAGAAATGCCAACTATTGCTGTCGTGTTTATTATTGGACAGCTAAGTGGCACAGTGGATAGAGCACTGGACCTGGAGTCAGGAAGACCTCAATTCAAGTTCAACCTCAGACACTGATAAGTTCTAGGAACCCGAGCAAGTCGCTTCACCCTGTTTGCCTCAGTTTCCCTCTCTGTAAAATGAGCTGGAGCAGGAAATGGCAAACCATTCCAGTGTCTTGCCAAGGAAACTCCACATGGGATCACGCAGAGTCAGACACAACTGAACAACAATAAATCGTAGTAGTAGTAGTGATAGTAGTAGTGGCGGTGGTGGTGGTGGGGTGGTAGTAGTGATAGTAGTGGTAGTGGTAGAGGTGGCAGTATTGAAGGCACATCCAAAAAGAAGCAATGTCACGCGCAGCAGAGCTCTGGACCTGCTATTAGACTTCCTTAGATGCCGAGTCCTGGAAAACAAGAGAGTGAAGGTCTAAACTCTGTCCAGTTCGAGAGCTGACCGGTGGGGGCGGGTGAACAAGAACGGACGGGGCGCCTGTGAGGGTCCCTTGCCCAGCCCCTGCCTCACTTTTCTCCTGTACTTCTAGTTCCTTTAGATCAGCCGGAGATCTGGGGCTCTGTCCAGCCAGTGAATGCAAGCCTTGAGTCTCCAAAGTTAACAAGACCTTTTCCCACTGGAAGTAAGTCAAGTGTCTGCTTTGTCTGGGTAAATGTGACTCATTTTACTGTCTGCTAGAGAAGTTGGACCCCCATCAGGGCCTGTGGAGGCTTTCCTGAGGCTGCTTTGCTGTCAAGGGCTCCATGCAACATTCAAGGAGTGCCTTGGACTTGTTCCTTAGCACTTAGAGGCAGGAAAACAAGGATTTCCTCAGCCCTGGTTCGCCCTGAGGCGTGGGAGGGATTGAGGGAAGAACCGAACCCATTGCAGTCAGGGCATCACCAAGCTCTGCCCCAGGACACGGCTTTGCCCCATGAGGACAGGAATAGCGATAGACCTCTGTTTGCATTGGACAAGAGCATTCCCGGGGGAGGAAAGTCCTTTTACTACTGCCTAACCTAGCGTGGACTCAGGCACTGAGATGAAATGATTTCCCCAAGATCCGATAGTATCATAGTGAGACTTGAACTCAGGACAGCTTCAAGGGCAGATCTCTATCGGTGTGCCATGAAAACCACACTCAGTAACTCTGGCCTGACCCCAACAATGAAGCTTCAGACAAGCCCCTGAAGAATCACAGAATCTTAGCTTTGCAGGGAGCCCAACCTGCAGCTGAACAAGAATCCTCTCTAGGGTGCAGCCAAGAGGCAAACCAGTCTTTGCTTGAAGATGGCCCTTTGGCCAGGCAGAGCCCACGAGCTGGGAGGCGGCTCATTCCAATTAGCCAGGCTGCATGCAGCGAGGAAAGGCCATTCTCTTCCAGGTGCCGCCACGCTAGGCATGGGGAATGCAAAGCCAAATGCTTTCAGGAGTTGGGGATGGCTCCAATTAGGACATTTTTCCTCATGTGAACTCTGGAGTGAGCCTCTTCTCATGAAACCAGAAGGAGCAGGACCACTGCACACACATGTCCTCATCCCACTCCTTTAGGGGACATTCGCGGTGAAATCACACCTCGACTCGAATGGAACCCAGAACAACTGAGGCCAGGAAAGAGGAAGAAAAGGAGGCTCTGAGAAGAGGTTAGAGAGCAGCACAGTCAGGCTAGGGTTTTTCCCACCTCCCACCTCTTTGTCTTTGCACAAGGCTGTGTCCCACGCCTGAAATGCTCTCCCTTCTCATTTCTTCCTCTGGGAATCCCTCAATCTTTTCAAAACTTAGCCCAGTGCCAGCTCTTAAATGAAGACTTTCCTGATCTGAACCTCTGCACACATACACATAGCACAATCTGTGTTAAAAGTTCACTTTTATTTACTCATCCACATAAAGGTAAAAATCTCCCAGCCTGGGATCCCCAAGGCCACTCCCTGAAGAGCACCCAGCCCTGAGAACCCCCTTAGGGTTCTGCAATAGGACTCTACTTCCTAGTGAATATAATCAGCTGACATTTCTTAAACCCCTCCTCTGTGAAGGACTTTGCACTTAGAGCTGAAAATTCAAAGGCAGTCTGTCCTTAAGGAGCTTACCATATAGGCAGGGAAGAAAACACAAATGTCTACCAATCATTTAGCCTACATACCTACCATTTGTCTATCTATCCATTTATCTACCTACCTACTGTCTTCCTGTCCAGTAACCTATCAACCTATCTATCATCTATGTGCCTATCTATCCATCCATCTATCCATCCATCCATCTATCTATCTATCTATCTATCTATCTATCTATCTATCTATCTATGTCTGTCTGTCTGTCTGTCTGTCCATCCATCCATCTATCTGTCTGTCTGTCTGTCCATCCATCCATCCATCTATCTAATCTAATCTAATCTAATCTATCTATCTATCTATTTATCTATCCATCTATCTATCTGTCTATCCATCTATCTATCCATCTATCTGTCTGTCTGTCCATCCATCTATCCATCCATCTATCTTATCTATCTATCTATCTATCTATCTATCTATCTATCTATCTATCTATCCATCCATCTACCTATCTATCTATCTATCTATCTATCTATCTATCCATCTATCTATCTATCTATCTATCTATCTATCTATCTATCCATCTATCCGTCTATCCATCTATCTGTCTGTCTGTCCATCCATCTATCCATCCATCTATCTTATCTATCTATCTATCCATCTATCTATCTATCTATCTATCTATCTATCTATCTATCTATCTCTCCATCTCTCCATCTATCTATCTATCTATCCATCCATCTCTCCATCCATCTCTCCATCTATCTGTCTGTCTATCTATCTATCTATCTATCCATCTGTCTGCCTCTCTCTCTATCTGTTTGTCTATCTACGTCTGTCTATCTATCTACCCATCTATCTATCTATTGGCTTCCATTTGTTAATTACTCCCCATTTATCCTTTATGTATCCTGATAAATAGATATAGATATATGTCAGGATGGCAAAAACATTTTCTCTTTTTATATCCCTCAATGCTTAGCACAGAGCCTTGCATATAATAAACACGTTATAACTGTTTGTTATTTGATTGATTATTTATATCTATGTACAAATACAAACAAGATGGGTTTTGTACCCAATAAGATTTAAAGATGACTTAGGAGCTGGGGAGGACATAGCATTACAAAAATAATCTATTTTTCAAATCTTTGAAAGATTTAAAGGTAACTTTAGGGAAAGACCCTGCAGCTAGAGGAAACAGGGAAGACTTCATGTAGAAAAAGGTGGTGCCTGAATTGAGTCTTGAAGGATATGAGGGAGTCTGAGGTGGAGATGAGGAGATGAGCACCTTCTAGGCAAAAGGAACAGTCAGAGGAAAAACACAGAGAGGGAGGATTATGTGCCATTATGAGAAACAGTGCGAAGGCTAGTCTGTCTGAACTATAGAGCACCTAATTGGAGGGGGAGGGAATCCAATTCAGTAAACATTTAGTAAGCATCTACTGTGTGCCAGGCACTACTAAATTCCAGGGAATCAAAATGAGACAAGAGGCTATCTTTGCCCCCAAGGAACGTACACTCTAAGGGGGAATATGTGAGAGGATCCAAAAGTAGTTCTGAGCAAGGTTAGGAAGGACAACCCAGAAAGCCCCATCCCAAATCAGTCAGTGACCAAAGCTCCAGACCCCTGAGCAGGGCACAGAAGACTCACATAGCAAGGGAAAAAAGATCAACCAAATTGTTCATGGCAGCAGAAAGGGGCCCACTTGCCCCAGCTCAGAACAGGGGCTCATATCACACCTCATAGTCAGGAGTAACTAGACCATAAAACAAATAGCAGAGTCTGGGTAAAGGTTCTTGCAGAACTTTGGGATACCTGGAGGAGTTATTCTGAGCCCTTCCAATCTGCCAAATATGGGGGTCGGGGAGCAGGGATTGGGGGCGTTTTCATCACAAGGGAGCAGGTGTGAGATGTTTGGCTTGACTCAAGGGAGAGGGAGTTTGCCTGTTGAACAACCTTTTTCATTTTTCGCTGGACCCAGGCATGGAGGGGGATGACTGCCTGGAGAAGAGAAGCCACCTGATTTTGTTTTTATTCTCAAAGATTAACTGGATGGCTCCTGTGTCTACTCAAGACTCGGGCAGGTTGAGATCAGTTTCTTTCTGCAGATATGGCCAGTCTTCGTTGAATACTGTACGAATCCACTCTCTCAGCTCCACAGATGCCTCAGCGCTGTAGCTTGGAATCCCTTCATGCCTTCAGGGATAACCAACTCATTCTCTGGTAGCCAGTCTTCAGGTGATGGAGCTCTTTAGAATTTAACTGAGGACAAGGCATGCCCTCCATCACCAGGCTCTCAACTTTTAATCTTTCCAGCTTTATAGAAACATCCAGAGCTGGTGTTTCACTGTCAGAGCCTCTGAGAATGCAGGGCCACCCCCACATCACAGTGAAGCACCAGAAGAGAATGTCAGTGACAATATGTACAGCATAGAAAATTTTAAAATCTTCTGTATCGATTATAAATCACTGGAGTGGCCCAGAGACAGGAGGTCCTGAGTTCAAATGTGGTCTCAGACACTTACTAGTTATGTGACCCTGGGCAAGTCACTTAACTCCTATCACCTGGCCCTTACCATTCTTCTGCCTTGGAACTAATACTTAGTATTGATTTTAAGATGGAAGGGAAGGGTTTTTAAATAAATCAGTGCAGTACTTGACAGGTTCCTTGCTATGAATGGTTCTTCTGCCCTCTGTGGACATCTCCTCTGCCTGGAGACTCATCTCATGCCTGAACCACCATTTCTAGAGGTGCCCAAGTTATCCCTATTCTCTTCACTCTCTGGACTTTTCTGCTTTGCTCTAGAACCCCCAGAATTTCCCCAGTTCCTTTTCTGGATGGCCTCCCCCTTTAGAACATAAGGCTCTTGTGGGTCTTTTTTGTGTGCATTCATATTTTCAGAGCTAAGAACAGTAACTGGTTCATAGCTGTCTACACTCTATTCTCTATCCATTCTTGTCCTTTAAGAGTTAAATAAAAACTTCTTATTGGAGCTACCCATTCGGAGAATGGGCTGCCTTGGGAGAAAGTCGATTTCTCCTCATAGAAAGCCTCTAAGAATAGGTACTGTGATCACTTGGCAAGAACAGTGTAGAGAGAATTCTCTGGGGGCTGTGATGAACTTGATGGTCACAGTGTGCAAAGTCCACGAGAGAACGATTGTGGAATAGGGCTCTGAGATGGCAAGTCACCTCCTGGGGCCAGCAGGGATCCAAGATCCTCTGCAGTGCTTCCTGGGCATTGGGTGCTCCCGACACTTTCCAGGGACCTAATGTTGGCAGCAGTGATCTGGGAGGGGACGGATAAGGTCAACGATTCATTTTCCTACCTGGAAATGTGTACAAGTAGGAATATCAGCTTCAAGAGCAGGAGCAGGCTGGACCTCAGCCCGCAGAGCTGTGTGAGACAGACAGTGTTCTTTCTTTTGCCGCCGACGCTGCTCGGATCACTAACGTCCAGCTTCTCCTCTCTTCACAGCACCTCCGCCCTTGCCTCCTAAAAACGTACCAGCCACCCCACCTCGAACGGGCTCTCCTCTAACAGTGGGACCAGGTAAACTGAAAAGAGACCTTTCTTCCATTTGGGACTAGATAAGTGACACTCGAGACCCCGGCTCTGTAAGAAGGAAGCTTAGCTTTTTCTGGCCAAACCAGAATTCTAAATGTTTTTCCTAGAGTCTGACAAGGATGGATGTAGACATTGGTTTGATTCCATTATGGGTTCTGTCGCTTTGGAATTGTACTTTCTTTATGCTTGGCTTTCCTTCCCTACAGGAAATTATCTACACTGAGAATGAATGTTCTCCTTTTTCTTCCTGCATTTGTTGTTGAAAAGAGAGGAGGAATCCTTTCACTCCCAAGACCTGAGAAAAATCTCGGGTTCAGAAAAGGGGGGACGTTGTCATTTGGTGCCCAGCGTCCTGGTTTTCATGTCAGGATTTGAACAGTTGATGAGGTCTCCTAAGACACGGATTAGGTTTTCATTTGTCCAAGGCCACTCCCACCCACGGGGGTCCGGCATGCTCTGGGGATGGCAGAGCTCTCCTGAAATGTGCACGGACAAAGATGTTCCCCCAGGAGTTTTTTGAAATAAAATGAGTATCTCAAATATGGAGGAGGCCGGAGCAGTGGCTGCCTGGAGACCTTGTAGCTCACACACATCTCTCTACATCACCTCCCTTAATCTTTGCCCCATCTCTTGGGCCTTGGTTGATCCAGCATTTAACCCTGCTTGTGCTTCTTTGGAGACTCAGGCCTCCATCACCTTCCTAATCCCTCTTGGGTTCCCTTGGAGCTGTTTGGGCAGCTCACAGACCACACCATGTATCAGTAAGAGCAAATGAATCCAAATGGTGATGGGCCGTCTATTTCCTTGGGTTTTCTTGTTGTAAACCCAGTTGGCTCTTTCCCTTTTCCCATCCCTCCCCACTCCCTAACATCCCGACAGCAGGTAAATACGTCTCCAGGAAACAAAGCTATTGATAAATGTCAAGGATCATTGTCTATTGGTCTAAAGCATTAGCAGCTTTCAAAAATCCATTCCTTGTAAAACCATTTAGAGTTTGAGGCTACTAAGTCTGGTCTCCTCGTTTTACAGATGAGGAAACTGAGGCCCAGAGCATTTAAAGGAAGCCCACATTGAGTTAATAGAAAAGCAAAGGTTCAGGTCTGGCAGGCCCTTGAATCTTAGATCTGGTGTTCAGAATTTCTAGGGCTCATAGTTCCAGAGTTGTAGGATACATGAGAAATGGATCTTCTTTTTGCAAAAATCCATCAATGACCTCCAAAGGCTTTAAAGCTTGGTTTTATCATCTAAAACTGAGGCCAGACTTCTGAGAAAACTCTACTATTGATTCCCCAAGGAGGAAGTCAAGGGTGTTGGAGTTTTCTTTTGTTACTGTGTTAAAGTCAGAGGAATAGATGGAGAAATAAACCAAATTAAATAGATGAATGAAAAAAAAAAGAAATGAGTAAAGAAAACCAAGAAGAATGGATGGGAGCCCAAATGTCAAATGAAAATGTAAGGATTCCCCCTCCCCCCATTATCCTTTCAGGGCTCCATTGGGTAACTGTTCTATTCTCAGATGTAAAGAAACAGTAAATGGTTCTTGAGTTTTTGCTTCATCAGCAGGGGCAGTGTTTCCCTTCTCAGGCATAGGACTGGACTAATGTCTCTAGGTCTAGGAAATGCCTTTTTCAATATCATCAGGGCCATCCTGGTGGTTCCCTGATTGTGTCAATATTCCTTTGGATGAATTTGGGACTTGCTGGGTTGAGCACAGGCTTTCAGGACTAAAGATCCCAGTTAATTAGGCTGTGAATCTTCAGATAACTGAATGGAATAGACACCAGCATGAGATGAGACACCCTGTGACCCACTGTTCAATATGAGGGGTGAGACTCAATTTGCAAATGGCCACTATAGATATGAGTTAGTGATCGATGTCATAGAATCCTAACATTACAGTTGGGAGGGAACTTGAAAGCTCCTTTATTTCTTAAAGATGAGGAAACTGAAGCCCAGGGGAAAGAGAAGTGACCTCCCCAAGGTCACATGGGTGGTAAAAATAATAAATGTTTTAAAGTTTTAAATGAGTAAGATTTATATAGCATTTTAATTTTCTGACATGTTATCAAGATCCAGTTCATTTGAGCCCCACAACAGTAGGTGCTAAAATTATCCCCATTTTATAGATGAGAAAACTGAGGCAGAGGTTAAGTGATTTGCCCAGGGTTGCACAGTGCCTGCATGTCCAAGAGCCAGGCTTCAGAGCCAAACAGCATTCTACCAAGAGTACACACTCTCCTTATATTTCTACTGGGCATAGGGTCCAAGTCACCTATTAAGGGACATGTTCCCCTTCAGTCTAGCCAGTGTGTGTAGTAGCTAGTAAGAATACCCACCTAAAACAATGACGCTGATCATTGTCCAGTGAAGTATAGACACACACGCTTCCTACTCTAAAGAAAGAAAGGCTAGTGGCTTCTGGGGAAGAGGGCACTCACTCTTCTTGTGCCTGCTTTTAAATGCTTGTGCCATGGAGAATGAGGACATTCCGGGGCAAGAGGCAAGCGCCTCCCCTTCTCCCTTGCCCCTCACCCTCATTTTAAATGCATGTCTGGGCATATAAAATCCATCCCCAGTGATGTCACTGCAAAGCCTCAGAGTCAGGAAGACCCAACTAAGCCTCAACTCAGATATCCCTTGGGCTACGTGCTGTCACCCTGGACCCATCATTAACCTTCTTGGAGAGTCTCAGGCATGTCTCTTAAGGTTCTAAGTGGCCAGGGAGGTGATAATCTGCATCAGTAAAGAGAATTCATGTTTCGAGGAGTGGCGCCTCCTGAGGAGCTGCTCACTCTAGTCCCTCAGCTCCCAAAAAAGGTCGTGCACAAGACATTTGGCCCCAACTCTCATCTCCCAGGGCATGGGCAATCCCCACCCCTTTCCCCCTTTAAGCAATAGTGGTAAACGTTAATGTTAAAGTTTTAAACCAACTCCTTTGACCACAGGCAGTGAGCAGACCACACACGAGGTCAAAGGTGACAAACTACCATCCATCAGTGACTTGGACAGCATTTTTGGCCCAGTTTTGTCCCCCAAGTCTGTGGTCGTTAACACAGAAGAAAAGTGGGTCAATTTTTCTGATGCATCCCCGGAACGGGTCACTCCAGAGTTGACTTCAAGGGAAAAGGTGGCATCCCCACCACCAGTGTCAGAAAACCCAGCTGATATCCCAGCTGGAGACCCTCCACGCAACATCCCTTCGCCACTTGATTTAGAAGAGGTTCAGAAGAAGTTTTCTGAGCAGACCCTCGGGAAAGATGATTACTTAGAAACAGTCGCATCTCCTAAAGATTTGGGGTTGGGCCAGAGAGCTACACCACCTCCCCCTCCACCACCCACCTACCGGACCGTGGTATCGTCACCCGGACCCAGCTCGGGCAGTGGGACGGGAACCGCCAGTGGTATGTTTGTCTGACTGTGTGCGTGTGCTCTCGGTGTGTTGGTGAGCTGCTCTGCCTTCCATATTAGCAAGACCCTTTTAGCACCTGGTGGATAGCTTTGAAGCATCAGCCATTTTTTCCTTTGTTTTGTTGGGTTTGTTTTTTTTTTTTTGGTTGTACCATGCCCCAATGGCGTATCCTATTTTGAGTGCCCCCATTATGGTCCAAGTCAAGTTCATAAACGTGCCAGTTCTCCTCAACCCCATCTCAATTGGAGATCTGCCATCATAAAGTATATGTGTATATATATATATATATGTACATATATGTACACACATACACGTTTATACATATATGTATCTTTTCTGAGAAGGATTATGATGTCACCAACTATATTCCAAGAAACATTAAATAAAGCCGCATTTATCAGGAAGAGTACTGTCTCCCTGATAAATGGAGGATTTCCTTGACAAGTAGACCTATACGAATTGAGGTATTTCTAAATATTGTCATCACTATTGTTGTTATCAGTAATCATGCTAGCTCCCATGTGTATATGTAGTGTTTTATGGCTACAAAAGGTATCCACATATTCATTTGCTTGGTCCTCACGAACACCCTGTGTAGTAACTATTTTAGTTATTATTTCACCTCATTTGACAGAGCTGGAAACTGAGGTTGAAGATTCAAGAGACTTGTCCTTGATTATACAGCTAATCAATGATAGACTCAAACTCAAACCCCAAGGTCTTTTGATTCTAATTCCTCTTGTTTTTTTCCTGAATCAAGAAGGAAAAGCAATTAATGGAGAATTATAGAAAATGCACTAGGACAGATAATTTATTAAATTCCTTTATTTTTTGAGCTACCCCCTTCTAAAAAAAGATATTCTCTGAGTACATAAAAAGAAGTAATGGCAACTAAGAGCATGTGTCATGGTGGGGATCAATTTATATATAAAACCTTTGAAACTCACATGCAAAATCTGGCATTGGATTGGATGTAAATTGTGGTTGTTTGATGTAAAAGGAAATCATTTGTGGTTTCCAAATAGGAAAAAAAAGAGGAATTTTTTGTGCTTGTTCTAGATATATCAGATTTTTTTTTTCTGATGCATAATTTCCACCTATCCCATTCCACTGCTGCTTGAGCTTGGCTAGCTGGCCTCCATGGCCCATTTTGTGGCGTGTGTGCACGCATGAGTGTTCAATATTGCTTGGTTCTGTGTAGGAGAGCTTCCTCACAGAAGACAGCATGGTTTGACATATGTTACCATGTGCTCTAAAAGGCTAACCATATGTCTAAGTTTTTAAGCCCCAGGGAGGTTCGGGGCTAAGGGTGGGCAATGTGATTCATCCACTCAAATTTTAACCATTTCAATAACTGTTTCAGTTTCTTTTCATAGTGTATCTTTAAGTAGTCTTTCTGCTTTCACGCTCCCTTTTGCTGTAGAAAGGGGCAAAAATAGGAGCCAAAGAGTAGAAGTTCCAAGAGCAATATTTGGACTTGATATAAGGAATGAGACGTGGGCTGGACAGGGAGGAGGTTTAAGAAGTCATGAGTGTTCCCTTATAGGAGTTTTTGAGTAGAGATCGGATGACTGCTTGTTATGGGAACTTCTTGTCCTGGTGTCAGTTGGAGAGACTGGGTTCTGAGATCCTTTCCCATCTCTGAGATTCTGAGATGGGAGATCAGAAAAGAGAAGAATCCGGGTCAAACAGGGAAAGAAACTGGAATTCTACTTTCCTCAAAAAAACTCACCCCCAAGTGGAAATTCGTTTTTAGTTTATTAAGGTCAATAGGGCCATGGTTAGAGCACTCTGAAATATCTCTGTGCTGTAATAATAATTGTAGTATAAAAGCATTTTATCATATCTTCAATGCCTTAGAAAGAGCAAAATATTTTACATTTCCTGGAGAATAATAATAGCTACCATTGGTATAGAGCTTCAAGATAAGCTTTACTTACATTCTTATATTTTTATTTACTTATGAGTGCTTTATTTATATCAGCTCATCAAATCCTTAGAACACTGTGAAGTAAAAGCTGTTATCATTTCCATTTTACAAATGATGAAACTGATACTGAAAAATATTAAATCTTTTGCCCAAGATCACACAGTTAGTATCAGAAGCTGAATTCAAACCCAGGTCTTACTTTCTATAAATCCACCACTATATCACATAGCTGCCCACTTAACTAAATGGCTGCAGCACAACCTTGAAGAGTTCATTGTGACCAGAAGGCCACAGATTAGCCGACCCATTTTAAAGCACAGAACAAATCGCTGAGTACATAAATGGGAAATCTAGATTTTGTCCCATGGCTTCCTGTAACATTGTTCTCAAGGTCAGACTCACAGTCACTCACCCAGAGGATCTCTTCAGATGTTCCTGCAGGGAGCACCAAATGAGCACCAAGGTGTAAGAAATATGGCAACCTTCTCATGTTGACTGGAGTGGGACAAGAATGGAGCTTGGGCCATCCTTCCATGGGAGAGCTCCTAAGCCAAGCCTCCCCTTATTTTTTTATCTGAAAAACTGTTAGCGTTAAAGAATATTGATTCTTAATCATTGAGCTGTATAAAAAAGCCACACTCTGGTGCTATTAGGGGACTGCATTGCTAAGTGGGATATTGAGTGTTGCCGATGAAGCCCATGAATAAATAAAACTTTGCTCCATTATCCCCTTAATTAAGTCCCAGTTTATTTGCTCCTTAATCTTTTATTGATGCAACATACATTGCACTGGCAGAAATGTAAATTCTGAGTCGAAGCAACAGGACACACACTCATGTTTTAAAGATTGGGCCAGGCCTCGGGCAGCTTAATCCAATATGTCTGTTTTTACACACACACACACACACACACACACACACACACTTTTCCAACAACAATTATTTGAATATCATTATGTTTATTTTTATTTCATCTCACTAACTTCACAAGAAAGTAACAAGTGATGAGCAAATGCCCAGAGCAGTAGCAAAACTAGGAAATGAAGCCATTCATGAAAGTCTTTCTCTTAGGAGGAACTTCTTCACATTCTTAGTGTTGGTCGTTGTCCTACCTTGGTGCTGTGAGGATGGGAAAAAGAGCCTCGATCTTTGAAGGTCCCACCAGTCCAAGTGTAAGCTCTGGAAGGATGATTTTGTCCTTTGTCTCTGTATCCTCGATGGCACAGCACAGAGCAGATCCTTTATAAATGTTTGTTTATTGATTGGCAGATCCAATATAAATAGAAAGGCTGTGAGCATAAAGGACAGGCACCTTGACATGGTGAATAGCAGGCTAGACCTGGGTTCAGATCCTACCTTTGATACAAACAAAATGTGTAAGCACTTAAGTGCTTTCAGTATCTATTTCCTCATCTGTAAAATGAAAGGTTTGGGCATGATGATATCTAAGGTCCCTTCTAACTCTATACATATGATTCTGTGGCCCAGTGATGAACCATAGACTGGCTTCAAGGACCATCCTAGTTGAATACAGAGGAACTCATTACCTGGCATGGCTGCAAAGTAATAAAATTTCCTCTCATATGAGAAACTCATAAAGATACTCTCCTCAAGTACAGAGACAAAGGTTGGTGGAGGGAGTAGCCACACTGATGAAGGCATTTATTTTTAATTATCAAATTACTAAGACTCAATCAATGACATTTGTTAAGTACTTATTTCTGTGCCAGACACCCAGAGGAAGCATTAAAAGACAAAAAATGAAACAGAATTTGCCTTCAGGGAGTTTCCATTCTATCATGGAAGTCACACAGACACATCTCTAAATATATACAAAATGAATATAATTTAATTGGAGAGTAGAGACATCAATAAGTGAAGGGCACAGCAAAAGTTTCTTTTGGAAGGTGGTGTTGCTTTTGGAAGGAGCTGAATCCTGAAGGAAAATAGAGAATCATATAATATATAGTATTATTGAAAAGAACTGTCTCTATGGTTTCATTGGTACAAGAAATGGGATCTTAGGTGAGGAAACTATCTACCTATACAAGTTGGTACATTCTCTGCAATACAGATTTTCAGAGAGTTCCCTAGGGCACTAAAAGCTAAAGGACTTGCCTAGGGGTTCACAATATTTTATGTCAGAGGGGGAACTTGAACTCAGATCATCCTGGTTTTGAGGGCTGCTCCTTATTTCCACTATGCCATTCTGCCTGTTGTTAGTAATTATTATTAACAACTATTTTTTAAAACCTCAACTTCTTCCTTAGAATCAATATTGTATATTGGTTCCAAGGCAGAAGAATGGTAAGATCTAGGCATTAGGGGTTAAGTGACTTGCCCAGAGTCCCACAGTTAGGAAGTGTGTGAGGCCGAATTTGAACCCATCTCCAGGTCTAGCTCTTTATCCATTGAGGCACCTAGCTTCCCCCAATAACTATTAAAATTATTGTTGTTAACACTGATTATTACCTTTGCTATTCTTAACAATTATCATTAACAACAATTATTGTTGCTTAAAAAAAGCTCCCAATCATATAATTCCTTAAATTTTTCAAAGAACTTTGCTTATTTTTTTTTAACCCTTACCTTCCATCTTGGAGGCAATACTGTATATTGGCTCCAAGGCAGAAGAGTGATAAGGGCTAGGCAATGGGGGTCAAGTGACTTGCCCAGGGTCACACAGCTGGGAAGTGTCTGAGGCCAGATTTGAACCTAGGACTTCCCATCTCTAGGCCTGGCTCTCAATCCACTGAGCTACCCAGCTGCCCCCCGAACTTTGCTTATTTTTTATACTTTTTAAAGTAGGCAGTTCAAATGTTAACATCCCCATTTTACAGATAAGAATATTGGGGTTTGTAGAGCTTAATCAGTCATACACAACTAGTGGCCAGATTTTCTAAGTACATGCTTTGACCCTAACTCCATTTCTAGCAATATGGAGGGAAATCCTGCACAAATGCTGACACTCTAGAGGAAAGAAATCAAGGAACACGACAACCGGCCAACAGCAATACATCCTTAGTGTGTAAAATGTTTCATTTCTACCCCCAGTTCCTGTTCTTAAGTTCATCTTCAACAAGATGCACCATCAGTGATTGTCTTGACCATTTATCTTTGGAATGGCTGGCTGGCTATCAGCTGGGTATGGGGTTCTTAGGGTTTCCTGTGGAAAAAGAACTGAGGGGGCAACTTGGTGGCTCAGTGAATTGAGATTGAGGAGAGATGGGTGGTCCTGGGTTCAAATTTGGTCTCAGACACTTCTAGCTGTGTGACCCTGGGCAAGTCACTTGACCCCCATTGCCTAACCCTTATCACTCTTCTGCCTTGGATCCAATACTCAGTTTTGATTCTAAGGAGGAAGATAATGGTTAAAAAAAGAAAGAGGGTTAAGTCCCAGACTGGTATAATCAGAAGGACTACATATCAGCTAGAACAGGGATTTTCCAAATCGATTGACCTTTATTCATATCATAAAAGCACCATAAATATCTTATCAAATATGAAGATTGTCCTGGTTACTTTCTGGGAAGATTCTTGATGGTGAAGATGCCACTGTAGAAGATCAGGAAGGAATTGGCTACAGAAATAATAATATCCTCAGGTAAACCTACTTTTTAGAAATGGGAATTTCTAATTCCATCTGAATGAATGAAAAATGTGTATCAAGGGCTGTGTGTCAAGCATTGTGCTAAATACTAGTGACAAGTGCAAAAGGAACAGTCCCTGTCCTTAAAAAACTTACATTCTGGTAGAGGAAGGCAACACGTAGAGGGCAACAGTGGCCGGGGAATCCCATGGATGATAAGTGGAGCCATGGACAGTTTATCAACATTCCCTATCTAGAAGCAATGGCCCTTTTGACCTGGTTCAGGCCAGGTAGGAATAAGAAGATGATGAATACAAATTCAATTAACTCTTCATAACTTGCTGACCCCAGAGTATTCTTCCTTCACACCCCATCCAGTTCCCACCCCACCCCCCAGTCCTGTTGCCATCTGGGATACCACTGTGTTCCCTAGAGCTGGACCAAAGAATACCCTTGTGAAATGCTTCCCAAAGCCGCCCCTCTTGCTCTGGTTCTATGGGAAAGACCCTGATTTCTAAATTTCCTCTCAAATACCTGAAGGGGTCTCTGAACCCAACAATTTGGCCGTTCCTTCTAGCAATGCAGATTAAATGTTTCCGTGAAATGTCCAATTGCTTCTAAAATAATCTCTTGATAACTTCATTCATTTTATTTTAACATCTCACTGGAGGGCTTTTCTACATGCATTAGATCTTCTGCATCTCACAACAACTTGGTAAGGTAGATATTCCAAGTATTAAGAGTCCCATTTTACAGATAAGGGAACTGAGGATGCAGAGAGAATAAATGGTTTGCTCAGGGTCCTACAGCTCAGAAACGTTTGAGAGGAGGGCCAAGGAATTCGAACCTAGGTCTTCTTGACCCCAAATAATAACCTCATTCTATGTTTTCCCTCATAGTAAAGTGATAGTTCAGCTAAGGCTTTAGGGAGAGTGGGATGCACGACCAAACTGGATGCCTGTGTTGTTACTTTTCAATGGTTGGTGTTGGCACCCAGCCTACAAACAAGCCTTCTCACTGGGAACCAGTTTTCAGTGTTCTCCAGGGCTTTACTGAGATGCATTTTTATCTGGGGGGCATTTGAGAAAAGGGCTCATGATTGAACTCCTTTTTCAGCATGGTGTTTGGAGTACCATATCTTAAAGCGAGAAAATGGATAGATAAACTCCCTTCATTCTGTTTTTTTAATAAAAAAGGAATAGCACAAAAGAAGCCCAAATACTAAATTATGACACCTACAACAAAGCTTTGCTGTTTGTTCAATCCTTGTCTTTGTCTATTGACTGGCAGCTGAAAACATTCGCTGCATCAGATCAACCCATCAGTGTAAAAGCCAAGGACAGCTTTGCATCAGGCCCTGGCAAATGTCCTCAGACAATTCTGTCAGGAGGGATGTGGCCAGAGACAAAAGACATGGAGGATAGAGAAGGCTGGATAAGAAGCTAGAAGTGGCCAGTCCCCCCTGCAATCACGGCTCCTGGCGGACCCCCGATCTCTGACAGAGCCATGTAGCCAAAGAAGGATCCAACCAGCTGGAGATAAAATATGGAGCAGCTGAAAGTCTCCTTATATCAATAACTAGTTGCTTTGGGCTTGTGAGTGGCTACTCTAATTCCAGACATAGTCTTTGAAAAAGGCAGTTTGGGGGTTCAGTGGCTAGAGTGCTGAACCCAGAATCAGGGAGACTCATCTTCCCAAGTGTGAGTCTGGCCTCAGATGCTTCCCAGCTGTGTGTGACCCTGGGCAAGTCACTTAATCCTGTTTACCTCAGTTTCCTCATCTGTAAAATGAGATGGAGAAGGAAGTGAATGGCAAACCATTCCAGTATCTTGACCAAGAAAACCCCAAATGGGGTCCTGAGGCTTTAAACATGACTTTAAGCAATAACACATGATATGTATATAATGTTTATATGTGTGTTAACATGTGGATACATGTTTATGTTAATTTGTGGTCACATTTGTGTGATAACATGTGTGTTTCTGTGTGTATTGACACCTGCATCCATGTTTTATGCATACCAAGTATACATCTATTGTTAACATCTAAATGTGTGTTAACATACATGTCTGGTGTGGTATACATTTACACATGTGTTAACATGTACTGTCTGCTTTATTCTAACATACATATACCTATTTATAGGTTAACAAAATGTCTACATGTTTTGCTCATGTTGATACATATGCATGTTTGTGTATGTTAACATACATATATACATACATACATGTTTTAGGTATTTGATCTTCACAATAATCCTATGAGGTAGGTATTGTTATTTTCCTAATTTTACAGATAAGAAAACTAAAAAGGAAAGAAGGTTATAGACCTTAAGAGTTCATTGAGTCTAACTCCTCCATTTTACAGATGAGAAAGCTAAAGGTTAAATGACTTGTTCAGGGTCATACAGTAAGTATTGGAGGTGGGGATTTGAACTCAGATCTTCCTAATTACAAATCCAGCTCCCTACTCCACCAAACTATATTTTGTCATATTTTCTTGGGATGGCTTCATGCTTATTGTCCCAGCTAAAGCTAGGAAGTTCCAGAAAGATTTGGAACTGAGAAAGGAAACATCTCTGAACTACAAAAATAATTTTTTTAGATGATTTGGCATGTCAGATTGTTAGCTGAGCCTCTAGGATAACAATCAGTGGTGTACTTGTAAATATTTAACAACCAGCTTAGAGGGGTGGGGGAGTATAAATGCCCAATACATTTTCACATTTAATCTGCATTATTAACATTTTCTCCATCATTTTCTAAACTCTAGGCAATCAACGAGACAATAAATCATGCCCCAGTTTGTGTCCATTTCAGAGGCATAAATAACAATCCCACTAAAAACTTAACAATCAGCTCTCTTGAGCCTGTGTGAGCTGGCTCCAGCACATCCATGTCCCACCCAGGTGGGACTTAAAGGACTTCGAATCCCTGACTACACAAACCCCAGTGTATGGCTGTGATCATCTTCAGACTGGCTGGCTGTCTTCCTAGTTCTTAATCTAATTGTCCTTGGCATCCTAAAAGGGAAATGCAATTAGAGTGACTCTTTCAGAGGAGGACGATGTCAGTTGATGGATTCTCGAACTGACTTTGTTGGCAGTCCATCCACCCATCCATCCATCCATCCATCAATCCTCTGAATCTGGGCTTACACCTGCACTTGTGGTGCCTGAGACCCTTGTCAAGAGGCTGTGGAGGCTGGTAAACAATAGCATCCTATAGAAATGGGCCAGAAATCCACTCTGGTTTCCCATCAGTGAAGACAGGCAACTTTTGAGGTAGCCTCAGAGAAGAGAGATATGTATTAAGCTCTTCCCTTTTGTCTGTGATTTCCTTGGTTGGCTTTAGAAATTCTAGGCTCTATTGTCTTTTGTTTGACTGAAGGGGTTGGGGGGAGGAGTCTGGGGAGGTTTATGGGAAGGCAAGTCCAGGAAGTGAAGAAGCCTGGGGAGCTCAGCTCTGCCTCCAATGGCGCCATATTGAAAGGTGGCGTAGGACAGTGGTGAGCAGTGTGGCTTCAGATTCAGGCCAGCTCAGCATGTATAAATTCCTACACCAACAGCACCTCTTGGTGGGCAGGCAGTTACCAGACACCTATGTCAGGGGCTCTAGAGGTGCCAGGCTGGGGAGAGCTTCTGAATGGCCATGGGGCGATGGTCAGTGTTTCCTCTCCAGAAGTCAAGCCAGCTGTGTTCCAGAAAGAGCCTCAGGCGCTTGGCCACCCCCCAGGCTAAGGATTCCACCCCTCTGAGCCCTCCTCAAAGATCCTGCCCCCCACCACCACCCAAGGGTGGATATTGGTAGCCCTGGAGGGGAGACCAACACCTGAGGAGATCCCAAGCCCTTGACATCTGAGAGCATCAACTTGTGAAAGCAGCAGGGAGAAAGTGGGAATTGACTGAGCATGTGTGTCCCCTGTCTGGGATAGAAAGGCGAGGGAGCCCCAGGCAAAAGAATTCCAGTAAATGCTGAGCATTCCTCTGAAAAGAAAGCAACGGGAGGACTTGCCTGGAGGAGGTTGATTGGTGAGGCATTTGTATCCCTTTATCTCATCCAAGTCTTGAGAGGAAGATGCTGGGTGCCCATTCCACAGATGGGAGCACAGAGGCTCAGTTTCCTTCGTTAGCCGTCTTCGATCACATGCCTTTGACCTTAAAAACACACCCGTGACGTAGTGTGGCGTTTGGTGTCGTGCTCTGCTTCTGTGATGAGTAGGCTGCTGGCTCTGGCTGTCACCCGAGGGGAGAGCTTGCATGTCGGGAGGGTGCTTGGCTGCTCCTTGGGGGAGGCGGGATGGATGCGCTGATGGAGGCGGAGCTGTCCAGCCTGACGATCCCCGCTTGTTTATAGGCGCATCGTCCCCTGCCCGGCCTGCCACCCCCTCGGCCCACTGCAGCAGCGGGACTACACCGCCACCACCGCCTCCTCGACCTCCGTCCAGACCCAAGCTGCCTCCGGGCAAGCCCGGAGTGGGAGACGTGGTACGTGCCCATCCCCTTTGTCTTTGTCCTTTGAGTTTTCTGTCCACCAAAGGAATAGCTGGGGGGGGGGGGGCTCAAAAAGCCTGGGGAGGATGGGCAAACTGGGCCACTTGGGAAGAGCACGGCTGGAATTCTACTGGGCCCCCTAATAGTATTTGTACTGTGATATAACTAGCACCCGGGGACCCCAGGAGATACTGAGGCAGCAGGAAGTAGAGAGTAGAGTGATGAAGGCAGGAACCAAGAAGTCCTGGGTTCAAATCCTGCTTCAGATCCTCATGCCAGCTGGGTGACCCAAGAAGTCACCTGCCCACTTTCAGCCTCAGTTTCTACAGCTGGAAAATGGGGCTAATAGCTTCAACTGCCTCACAGGGGTACTGCCAGTATCAAATGAGATGATAGATGTCCAGGTTTTGGCAAACCTAAGTTTAGTTTGTCAGCTGTGATTGGTCATGGGGTCTCTTCTGGCCCCCCAATTCCTTCAAGATTCAGTTCAGACCCCATAGAATTAGGTTTTGGATTTTTTAACCCTTGCTATCTGTCTTAGAATCAACAACTGATAAGTACTGGTTCCAAGGAAGAAGAGCAGTAAGGACTAGGCAGTGAGGGTTAAGGGACTTGTGCAGGGTCACACAGCTAGGGAGTATCTGAGGTCAAATTTGAACCCAGGACCTTTTGTCCCTGGGCTTGTCAGTTCTCTAAACCACCCAGCTGATCCCAAAGAAGTAATTTTCAGCAAAGGTTCTCCTATTTTTGTGAATATAAGTATATATTTATGCAGCTTGGTGATACAATGGATAGAATCTAAGGACTGGATTCAGGAAGACCTGAGTTCAAATCTGGCCTCAGACACTAACCGGGTGATTGTGGGCAAGTTAATTCACCTTGTTTGCCTCAGTTTCCTCATCTGTAAAATGATCTGGAGAAGAATATGGCAGACCTCTCCAGTGTCTCTGCCAGGAAAATCCCAAATGTTTATCATTTCCTCCTCCAGGAATAAAATTATGCAAATATATATATATATACATATATATACATATATATATGTATTTAAGTTCATAGACACCACCACCCCTACCCCAGGTTAAGAGGCCAAGCTCCTTGGCCTCCCCCAGATTGTGAAACTTGGGCCCTGGAAACAGGGGTTCAAATCAGAACTGCTCTCCATAGCACATTAAACCTTTCCAAGCTGTGAATAAATTACCTCCTTCAATCTTCACAACTGCTCTGGGAAGGGGACGTGCTGATCTGGCTATTGACAGATGTCCAAACTGAGGCTCAGAAAACTTAAGAGATTGGCATTGGGCTTCCAGCTAATAAATGTCAGAAGGAGAATTTGAACCCAGTTCTGCCCAACTCCAATTTGATTACCATGCCATCTGGCTGCCCATTCTGCTGTCCCCAGGAGGACATCCTCAGCCATAACTCCCATAATGCAAAAACTGAGTATTTTTTTCTTCCTAACCTCATCTGGAGGCATCTAAGCAGCATAGTGGACTGGGTCTAGACTTAGAAAGAACTGAGTTTGAATTTGGCCTCAGACATTTACTAGCTGTATGACCCTGGACAAGTCATTTAACTTCTGCCAGCCTCTGTTTCCTCATCTATAAAATGATAATAGCACCTACCTCTCAGGTCAATCATGAGGATAAAATGAGAATATTTGTAAAGTGCTTTGCACAGCATAAAGAGCTCCATCATTTACATAGATGAATCCCCTCTACAACATTACTGACAAGTAGTTCAGCTTCTGGAAGCTTGGACGCCCCCCATAAAAAGGCAGCTCATTGTTTCATGAAAATAACAGTAATATGAGTGTCAGGCCCAGAGATAGGAGGTTCAAATCTGGCCTCAGACACTTCCCAACTGTGTGACCCTGGGCAAGTCACTTGACCCCTTTGCCTAACCCTTACCATTCTTCTGCCTTAGTATTCTGCCACAGTATTGATCCTAAGACAGAAGGTGAGGGTTTAAAAAATAATAGGAATAGCTAACATTTGTACAGCTGTTTAAGGATTGTAAAAGGCTTTACAGCTATAGTATCTCATTTGATTTTCATACCAATTAGGCATTTTTAATTACCCTCATTTTACAGATGGGGAAACTGAGGCTCAGAGAAGTCAAGTAAATGACACAGTCATACCCAAGTATCTAGATGGGAGTTTGAACTAACATCCTCCCTGACTCCATAGTGTATAACTCATGAGGCAGTGAGCACCCAATTCTAATTATTGAGAAACTTTCCTGGCATTGAGCCAGAATTAGACTCCCAGTAGCTTTCATCCATTGATCCTATTTCACTCTCATAGAATTTCTGATTCCAACTGAGATGGAAGGAACCTTAGAGAGCGGATGGTCCAGCTCTTAACTAAATAGGACTCCTTACTCAAAAACAGTGACACCAAGCATAATAAATCTATAACCCTGATGAGATCTGTGACACAAGAAAGGTTATGAAAGATCTGGGATGCGTCTCATTCAGCTTGACTCCCAAGGGCAGAACTAGAAGAGCAGATTTATTCACTGTAAAGAAAAATTGGCTAAAGGTTTGATATGGCCAAAAGAGGGATGGACGAGTGCCAGAGGTCACAGAAGCTCAGAATTGAAAAGGGCGCTCCAGTAGCCATCTGGTTCACCTAACACCCAAACCCATATTCTCTGTACAAAACCTTGAATAAATGGCAGTCTAGCTTCAGCTTTGACACCTTCAGTGAGGAGAGACCCACCACCTCCTGAAGCAGTCCATTCTACTTCTGCATAATTCTGATTATTAGTTGCCCTTCTTGGAAATTTCTACCCATCATTACTCGTTCTGCCCTTGAAAGCCAACCAAAATAAATCCCATCCATGTTCCATTATGACGACTCTTCAAATAGGTGAAGATAGCAATGATGTCCCCCTCTCAGGCTCCTCAAAGTCGTGAGCCCCCAGACCCCAGAATATTCAAGTAATGGTAGGACAACTAATCCCCTGTTGAGGATGCTATGTTCAACTGCTACTGAATATGCAAAAGTTAAGAAACAGAAACAACTAAGTGAATTATAACAAAGTATACTATTTCAAGGAAAATACCATCATCTGTGTATCTAACTTTTTGTAACTTTTCTTCTTCTTCTTCCCACAGTCCAGACCTTTTAGCCCTCCCATACATTCTTCGAGCCCTCCTCCAATCGCACCCCTTGCCCGGGCAGAGAGCACATCATCTATATCATCCACCAACTCCCTGAGTGCAGCTACGACACCTACTGTTGGTAAAAACAAAACAAAAAAACCAAAAACAATTTCTCCTCTTTTCATCTCTCTGTAGGTTGGACTGGCTTACTTATCTACTCTGAAAGTCCCTGAGGCCCATTGGTTCTGATCAAACTTGTCTTGCTGTGTGTGTTGCCAATCTCATCTGACTCTTCCTTCTCAGCAAAGAAGGCAAAGTGTTTTAACCCCTCTGTCCCTCTCTGGCAAGAAAAAAATACAAGAAAAAGTGATGATAATTAACACTTGTATTTTGCAGGAATTTTCTTACTCTATCACACATAAAACTATTAATATTTTGCAAAATAGTACACGTGTCCAAAGAAGGTTCTATAATTGAGATTTGCTTTTCCATAACACTTGCCTAAACATTCTTCTTTTGGAAAAATGTTTATTAATAAAATTCCCTGCTAGAAATAGCAATCTTAGTACTCTTTTTATTTAATTTTTTCATTCATTCTTAAGTCATTTTTGTTTATCCTTATGTTGGATGGATGGTAGAAACTATGGCATTCTGAGAATTAAACAGACTTTTCTCTTTATGCCACTGTGTTATTGACACATCCTAGACTTGCTAAGAAAAATGAATCCATTTCTGGCACCATCATACATTGTTTGTGCTATGGGTGGTATGACGGCAAAGAGCTGGATGGTTTTCCCAAATGTTTGGTGTCCTGATTTTCCCTTGATCTGCTCTTCCCTCTTTCCAAAGCTAAGACTCCAGGGCACCTCTTGACCATTACTTGTTCCATCTTGTTTCTCTCCCCCCACCCCATCTCCCTTGTTTTCTCATGCATGATCTCATTTCCCCTTCCCAACAGAGCCACTGTGTCTCCTCATGGTTTTCCTTTTCTCATCAGGACTCTTTTCACCCTTTCAGGCATTTAAACTCAATCTTCTCCAGCTCCACACTTCCAGTTTTATTGGCTAGCTCACAGTACCCAGAGTACTCTTGGTTCCTTCCCATTGTCCCTGGACCCGTGTCATCTCATCCAACTGTGCCGCCTACATACTCCTTGCTCAATTGCTACTCCCATCCATTTGCCCCCTTCCCACTCTCACCATCTTTTCTGGCATCAGCTGTTCTACCCACTCCATCTAAGTTGCCTTGTTGGTTGGAGAGGAAGAGGAGCGAACTGTCACATAGAATGCCTACCTAGAGTAACCTCCGATTAACTGTCTGATGCAGAATTGGAGTGCAGTGGGGGGGTTCCATTTTTTCAATGGCAAGTCTTTGAGTTGGATGATGTCCAAAGTGTGCACAATATGTTTCTATCCTCCCTGCAGCAGGAACCCCAAATTGTGCCAACCTCTTCTTATTCGCAATGTGGCCAGTTTTCCTTCTTTCAAAAACAAGAGAGATGGACTGTGAAGCTGTCACCTTGCTTAATTTGCTGAGGAGTATTTGGATTGGGTTTGATTCCATTTCTGACTTTGAGCTTTTTGTTTGGTTTCCATTCTCTCTGTGCATTGCCCACTATGATCTTTATTTCCTCCTGCTATGTACGGGTCACCTTACAGCAGCGAATTCACTCGCTATCAGCTGACTGACCATTCAGCAGCTTCTTGTATAGCACAATCTCTCTGGAGAGACAGGATGGGCTTGGATGACTTGGCAACAAGGGCTCCATTCAAGATAGACTTTGACCCCATGCAACCTGCATTTCTCATGGGCTAAATGACAAGGGTGGGCAAAATTGGGAAGGTTTCCAGTAACATTTCTGGAAGCAACGAGGTCACATTTGTGTGTGTGTGTGTGTGTGTGTGTGTGTGTGTGTGTGTGTGTGTGTTCTCTTCTTACCACTATAATCTTTCCTCAGTACTACAACAGTAGAATCAAAACCAGGGAGGATACAGTGGGAACCAAAGAAAACAAAGCACAGAATAAGTTGATTTGAGGGTATGTTATTTCAGATCAAGGCAGAAAAATTGGGTTAAATCCCTAAGAGCCACCCAGTCGAAACTTTACTATCATGGGAGGCATGAATGTGAAATGGAGTTGGTAGAGATAAGTTCTGTATTTTACAGGCTACAAGCCACCATTAATACTCCAAAATGCCTATATTTCCTGGTAGTATTTTGGGGGTTTTGATAAAAATCTATTCCTTTTATGTAAATGACTAGACTTATTCTGTGTGTCCCCAAGAAACAAATTAGAGCCACAAGGGCCTTGAAAGGTCATTTAGTTCAACTTCCTTCTTTTAGAGGAAACTGAGATCCAAGAAGATTTAGTGTCAGATGCAAGATTTGAACCCTCTTGTCTCCAGAACCAGTGTTCTTTTCATCGTACCACACTCACAGCTTCCTAAACATAGAGCAACTTGGGAGATGAGTATAAGACAAAGAGACAAACTTAGCAATGAATGAATGAACAAGCATTTGTTAAATATTTTCTATGAGCCAAGCATTTTACTAAATTATTGGATACAAATACAAAAGCAGACATACTCCCTGCTTCAAGGAACTTAAATTCTAATGGAGAGAGCATTATGGTGGAGGAAAGTGGTGGCTAGGTAGGGGTGTTTTAGTTTGGAAAGTTACTGGGACGGTGAATAGTGTCAAAAGGCAGTAGATATAAAGAAATTTTTTTAAAACAACTAATAGAATTCCAGTGGAGATGTAGTGGGTTCCCTTATATGGAGACCCATGAGAGCTGGACTTGTCTGGTAGAGGGAATTTTGTCCAGGCAGGGATTGATCAAGATGGGTCTCTTCCAACTCCAAGAGCCTATGATTCTAAGATGAAATTATCAAAATTTCTACCCCTAGTCTCTTCTTCTCAGCTTGTGGTCATAAGTCATATTCTTCTGGAACTAAACTCCATTTGCACTGGTCACTAACAGTCTGGTTGGTGAACCCAGATCTATTCTCATTACTTCAGTGCCAAAAAATGGAGATATCTGTGGGTCCCTTTCATTGCTGGATTCTTGTACATCATCCACAGCTTAAATGATATCCTCTATCCAGTATGCTATCATAAATGAGCAGTCATCTTTTCATAGGCTCAAAGAATCATGCAATGAGAAGTCACCTTAGAAGTTATCCTTTCCTGTCCCATCCAGTGGTCCCCCATAGGGGTTTTTGAGCCCCTAAAAGAAAGTCAGAAAGCCTTCCCACAATGGTGAGTTCATTTTTGGATTTGGCATCAAAGGAAGTATCCCAAGAAGGTGAACAAAAGTGAAATGTGTCCATTTGTTGGAAGATCATGGCCAGTTTCTAAGGTGGGACTTTGGTCCTGTTTTCTGAAATTTGGGGTACTTTCCTCCCAATTGTTTTAGGTCTGCAAGGGGAGGCAGAGATTCTAAAATGGGTCACATTCCTGAAAATTTGTCCATGTTTCTGTGTAGATAGACAAAGGAAGGAAAGGAATCTATGATATCTAAGTAATGCCTATCGAGAATGCCAAAAGGCTCTTCTCTGAGAAATTAACAGCCAGAATATGTTAATTATGAGAAAGGAACTATAATGGGACTTGATTTACATCTTATTTTGCCCTTACAATACGGTCTCATAAAAGGAGTAACGAATTCCAGATTAGAGAATAGGGAGAAGTAAACAAAGTCCTCACTCCAAGTTGAATTGCAATTACTTCCTACCTAGGTCATGCTTAAAAGGCTCTTATTCCTCCACACTAAGCACACACAATATCCTTAGTTGTCCACTAAGCCAGGGACCACATCATATTTGTCTTTTCATCTTTCTAGCAAGGGGCAACATGGAAAAGGTAAAGAGCTGACCTTGACGCTCAGAAGATCTGGGTTTGAATCTTGTCTCTGAGACCTCCTGGCTAGGTCTCTCAGCACTCTCTAGGCAGCTCTCTGAGATTCTCAGTTACAAAGAAGATGCTGCCCCACACTGGTCAAAGGGGGTCCTTCCTCAGAGCTCCCCACACTGATGAAATTCTAGGGCTGACCTCCTCAGCGCAGAAGCTCAATGCATTGCCTACAGAGACCCTTAATGAACTTTGGCCAAGTGAATGGATTAAATCAGAGGCATTCACATCCCTGAAGATTGCTCCTTCACTAAGTCCTTTTGGAGCCTTCTGGAATAAAGGCAGCTCTTTGGGCAGTGGGTAGAATCAGGGTTCTGTGATTATGCCAACTCAGAAAGACATGGGTTCAAATTCAGCCTTAGATACTTACGAGCAATGTGACCGTAAGCAAGATGCTTAACCTTTGTCTGCCTCAGTTTCTTCATCTATAAACTGGGAATAGTAAGAGTACCTGCTTTCCAGGGGTGTCGTTAGGATGAAGTCAAGATATCTGTAGAAAGTACTTTGATGAACTGTAAAGTTATGTAAGAGCCAGCTGTTGTTTCTTTATCATCAACAGGAAGGCAATGAGGATGTTGGTGAAGGGGCTGGAATCCATACTTTATGAGGTAGTTAAAAGAACTGGGGATGTTTACAGTGTGGAAGGGAAAACTTAGATAGGATGTGATAGCCATCTGTGGCTTTCTGTTGAGGACTGGAAATTGTCTACATTTGCCTGTGAATTGGATGAGTCAAGAGAATGAGGCAGCAGCAAAGAAATCCTGCCTTGGGCTGCATTCAGAAACTTAAAGGGCTCCCAAGTAGAAGAAGAATGAGACACGGGAGTGGCCCCAGACCCAAGTAGGATGTTAAGAAAAACAATTAGCACTATCCCCAAATGGAACCAGCCACTTAGACCCCAACTAGAGAATTCAAGTAAAGACCGGATGACCACTGGCCAAGTACCCTGTAGGAGGAGTTCTTATTGAGATAAGGGAATAGACCAGATGGCCTCTGAGGCCCTTCCAACTTGAGAATTCTGGGACCCCTCAGACTAAACTCTGGCTGCTGGTTATACTACTCTAGACATTTTCAGAGGTGGATTAACCTTGTGCTAACTACCCTGCCCTCAGCTGGTATTACTGAAGAATCATTGACCTGAAAACCCAAAGGACCCTGCAGAAATCCCCCAAATGCCTGACCTATCCAAGAAATTATTTCCCTCCAAAAGTTAGTCACCTCCTTGTTGCATTTGCAGGCCAATCTAGATCCATTTAAGCTGTCTTACTTGGTCCTCGTGTTTGAAGTTAGAATATAAAGCTTAGGATGTTTTCCAGAAAAGGATTTCACTTCTGGAATATTTTCATGCCTCATTTGGGGAATTCCAGTGGTAGGCTCCCAGTTCATGGCTGAGATACATTCTTTGCTAATGTCTACTCCAGTTGATTTTGTGCTTAGATGAGAAAAGCACAGAGGGCATACTAGATTTGGGAAGCCAACTCCCAGTCCTCACCTACCTGAATTTGGAACAAGGGTTCAGTTTGGTGCCTTACCACCTCCAACACTGGTGTGGGAAGTTGCAGGTCTGTCAGGAGCAGGGATTGCTGATGATAGATGGGCGATGATGCTCGGGGTTCCATTATTGTGCTAAACTTATTATTCCTTGCTCGTCTGGGTCGATAAATAGTGCCAGGGCTCCAGCATGAGAGATGGGGGGCTGGAGAAACTCCTGGGTGGCTCTACTAATTGATTAAAAGAGGAAGAAGGTGCAAATTAGCACTGTGGAAAAGCCAAGAAAACCGTTAATAGGTAATTGCTACAAGGACAAAACAAACAAAAGGAGATTTCTATGTGAAACAGAACCATGGAAACTCCCATTTGTTCTGAAGTAGCTAGCATCGTTAAAGAACCCCAGGGCTAGGTGGGATGGCAGGAGATAGCTAGACATAACTTCTCATTTGGGTCAGGAGACTGATCATAGGTTCATGCATTTAGAGCCAGAATGGAACTTAGAGGTCATCTCACCTAGCAGTGTCTAACTCAGATATTGTCTTATAAAGCACAAATTCTCATTACCTATGCTGTACTGCATTCTCATTTGTTTTGTTAAACTTCTCCCGATTACATTTTCATCTAATTCAGACCCATGCTGGAGTTTTTACCTGCTGCTTGCTACTGTGGAGGCTGTGAGCCTGACACCTCTGATCAAGTATGATCAAGAGGTTTCTCTCCTTTTACACGGGGGGTAAACTGAGGCTCAGAGAATGTAAGTGACTTATGATCATGGATCTAGAGATGGAAGGGACTCTCAGGGGTCATCCAGTCTAATCCCATCATTACAAATTAGTAAACTCAGATCCAGAAAGGGGAAGTAATTTGCCCGAGGTCACCCAGATAGTAAGTTACAAAAACAGAACTCAAACACATTGCTCATAGAATCAAAGAGCATCTATTTAGAGGTGAGAGGAATCTTGCATCAAAGCAGCTCCCTCATTTTACAGATAAGAAGACTGAAAGACAGAGAGGTTGAGGGAACACCTCTGCCCAAGGTCACAACAGCTAGTAAGTGTCTTGGGCAGGATTTGAACTCAGGTCATCTCAATCTTACATTCAATGTCCCAACCTCTATCATGCCTTCCCTCTTGGTTTTATATCCAGGTCTTTTTCCACTATAATGTGCTGGCCCTCTAAGCCATAGCTGAATTTTCTAGCCTGGGGAAGGGAATTCTAAACATACCAAAAGAAGATTTTATACTGTTTGCCCGAATGTTGGTGACACTGTGGTTGTATGACCTGGAACCTGACATACAGAAAGGAAATTCTGAGAGCGATGACATGTGGTAGGTAAAGAACTGGCTCTGAAACTGGAGGCAGGAAGACCTGGGTTCACTCTCCTCTGGCACATACTATGTGCCCAGCACAACATACTTACCCTCTCAGCATCCCCAAGGAGCTGTCCAACATCATAGAAGGCTCAGGAAGTGTCCATCTGTATCGGTGAGAAAAGTCTCCATCCCAGGAGTTCCTTACCCAGGCTCCCACCACCACCACTACCAAATGGTGGGTATGTAGAGAGGGAGGAGAGGGCCCCTTCAGCCATAGACTGAAATGTGGAAAGGTCCCTTGGAAGTGATGTAGTAAATATTTTCATTTTACTGGCGAGGAAACTGAGACCACAAAGAAGTAAGCAGAATGGCAGAGGGGAGTGAGGATGCTAATCCAGCTCCTCTCACTTCAAACCCATGAATTTCCCCTCAAAGCCTATCTTGCCTCAGCTAAATCACTTTTTCGCTTCATTGTGATGGATTTTGTTGTTTTTCCTCTATATGTGTCTGTGGGAGGGGGCATGGAATCTGCATGCTGGACCACCCTGGTGAGCTGTCAGTACGCACGTAGCCTGGTGTTCTTGCAGATGGGTATCTGTCTGACCGCTTGGGAATTACATCAGAGCAGAAAAATATACTGGCAGAAGCCAATTACTCATGAGTCATCCCTTTAACAACCTGCTCTGGAAGATGGCGTGATACGTATAGGATGAGGCTGATGGACCTCCGTCCAGGTTCAGGGATGTGGAAACCAACCTGCCGTTGTTTCCTTTGGCTCTAAGGGAGGGGGGCGGAAGCAGCCTCATTGGGTGTCCATCTCATCAGCTCATGACTGGTCCCCTAGATTCCCATCGCAACCCCAATGACTCTGTCCGTGTGTCTTTCCATTCAAATCCTCCCTTGTGTTCTGTTGAGATATGGTGTGTGTGGCTGGATTTCACTTGGGTTTGTGTTTGTGTTTTTTGTTTTGTTTTATTTTGTTTCTCCCCCATTCCTTTATGTTCCTTTGGTTCCTGGTGTCAGAAGATGATGTTTTTAATGGCAAGCTCCCTTCGTTTGAAAGGCACGGTGAAACACCTGAAGGTACGGTGCCAGCCAAGAGACTCCCCCAATCTCTGTTTGTAATGAGCCAAGCCATTCTGTCATCCGAATGCCTACTACTTTCATGGACATGCTCTCCACTCCATGAGTGTCCAGTGCCACTCAGACACATTGTGTACTTGTCCCTGTCTGCGGCGGGGGCTCACGCCACCTACATTTCTCTTTTTTCTTTGTAAATGACAAAGCACCATCTTGCATGGCAGTTTCTCGGTGAAAAGGTCGGAGAAATGGTGAGATGCTCTCGCTTTGTCAATTGACTAAGGAAGGAATAATTTAACTGCTCAGGAGTTAGCGCAGAGATTTTATAGATGTTCAGAGATATGTTTTTGAAACACTGAGAAGTCTTTTTTTCTCAAACATATAAAGGAAATTTTGCATTCATGAACCTTCGGTGCTCTAGGGAGAAGGGATGGGAGGTGAAAGGCATCTCAGACACGTTTTAATTTCACATACGTTCCTCCTGCAATTTTGATGGCATTTAAAGGCAGAGTTTAGCTCCTTTTACATAAAGCAATTTCTGTTCTGTTCACTGATAGTTCTCTACAACCAGTTAAACACAGGAGGGGATGTTTTTTGAGGTGAACCGGGGATGGCAATTGCTGGATGGGCTTGCCCAAACTAATGCAGTTAAAATATGCTAATACAGCTTGCATGTCCCAGGATGCCGCCTCCTGCTCCACGCATCCCCCAGCAATCCAAAGTCAAGCAATCAAAAACTTCCCCACTCCCCATCCCTCGAGTCTTCCATAGCTTTGCTTTTTGCTTTCCGCTCCCTCAATTCTCAAGGCAATGTGAACATCCAGGGCCTGTTTTCCCGCACGTTAATGTCATGCAATTCCTTCCCTCTCCCCAATAATTAGAATAATGACCTGCTCTGTGACTCACACTGTGTCCTTCTCTCTCCCTCTCCCTAACCTTTCCCATCCCGCTTCAACTCCTGACCATACAGAGAATGAACAGCCTTCCCTCGTTTGGTTTGACAGAGGAAAGTTTTATTTGACTTTTGAAGGTAAGTAGTGCATAGCATACCCAACTCTAATTTACTCCCCCCCCCCGATCTTTTTCTCCCCATCTCATTTTGAATTCCCAGAGTTCCTTCTAAAACCGACCAACCAACCTAGCTCACTTTTTAAATGAAATGCTATGGCTACTTAGAAAAGATGAAAAGTTTCATTAGAACTTCCTGAATCTGATTTGTCAACGAGCTTCGATTTCTCATATTCAAAGTCAAAAAATTATCATCTTCTCAAGCTTTTCTTCATAAAGCAATTAACTGGGGGTTGAAAATTTTAGGGGAAAAAAGACAATAAACCACTTTTGGCATTTTGGGGCCAAAGAACTTATCTCTGTCAACCAGGGCTCTTTCTGAACTTTTCTGCCATTCATTGATTATAAAGGCGATGTACCAGGGGCAAAAACATTTTTTGATTTTCTGAGGGGGGTTCACATGATTATAGAGTGCTTGTGTTTCAGGAAAACTGCCTGTTGTGGTTGAACATTATTGCATGTCCATGATCGGGGATGCTCCTTTGAGGTCATATTAATGATAAAATGGTCTTTGTGTGATTTTGAATTGGTGGCTCACTAAATTAACTTTGGGAATTATGTCAGTACAATGAATGACTGCCAATCCTCTCTTGACGTTTTAGGAAACTGAGGACTGTATATACACTCCAGGGCCTGAGTTATAATTTCACTATTGATACTGAGAAAAAGGAGAAGGAAAATGAGAAGAGGGGGGAAAGAGAGGGAAAGAGGAAGGACAATTCATATTAACCAGACTAAGGCCTTCTATAAATGTTTTGCCAAGTATCTTCTGGGAATGAGGGGAAAGGCAGCAATAATGGCCAGAAAGCTGGCCTTGGCATCAAAAAGACCTGGGTTCAAGTTCTTTCTCTAATACAAAATAGACATGTGATCATGGGTAGAGATCCTTTCAGTACTCTAGAGAAAGACAGAGAGAGACAGAGACAGAGAGACAAAGAGAGGAGAGAGACAGAGAGTGATCAGTAGATGGATAGATTAACCAATGGATAGATGGATAGGGAGAAAGATAATTGACGAGAGGTATGGATAGAGAAAAAATAAATAAATGAAGAAGTAGATATATATATATGTACATAGGCAAATATAGAGATACATACCATGCATACATATGGATAGAAGTTGAATACATACATAGATACCTAGATATAGATAAATACATACATAAATAAATAGGCAGAGAAAGAGAAAGACAGGTCAGAATAGGCAGACAGACAGACAGACAGACGGACAGACGGACGGACGGACGGACGGACGGATGGATGGATGGATGGATGGATGGAGAAAAGGGAACAAGTATTTCAGCCTTTACTGTGTGCATTATGCTAAGAACTTTGAACTTTACAAATATTTTCTTATTTAATCCTCACAACCATCCTGGGAGACAGACACATAGACAAACAGATAGCCTTCCATGTCACTTGAATTGTAGTTAACTCATTTTTAAGAATTTATTTTTTTAATCCTGGACACCTGACAATACTAGCAAACTCTTTCTAGTTGAATGAAGCCCTCTGTTGCCGAAAGGCACTCCTCTGGGCTCAATAGAAACTGTACATGAACCTCATTGAGTGAATAATGGCAGATGGCACTTTTATTTTACGTCTGAGGCCTGGAACCAGCTTTGATAAGTGCATGAACTTGGCTCTGGCTGGTGAGGAGAAGGTCAGGTAAACCAAACCATTGCCTGTGTCTCCCTTCCACCAAGAACATTTTTATTCAGATGCAACTAGGGAAGAATGAACACAAGGGCCAGTTTTGAAGGCACAGCAAGACAACAGGAAGCCAGGAGAAAAAAAAATACAAAGAAAAGGAATGTTGGTATGATGGAAAGAATCAGACCTAAGCTTGAACTCGCCTCTCACTTACTATTTGTCTTTGAGCCTCAATTTCCTCATTGGTGAAGTAGAAATCAGAATATGCATCCTGTTGACTTAATAGGGTTGGAAAACCCTTCGTAAACCTGGGAAGAGTGACGAGCGTACATGAGTTGTCATAGGTACTGGGATAGAGTGGGCCCCTGAATGTCATTCTGGCCACCTGAGGTCATTCTGGTCACCACACATCTTATTTCCTCTGTGTGCTGCCTCCCTGGGTCACTGGCCAGTACCCAAAACAAAACCACCCCCCTAAAAAGTGGGAATCAGGGCAATGGCCTCGATCCCGAATGCTCTAGGAGAGGGTTCTGAATAGGGAAAGACGGGCAAACATTTTGGAAAGCTAATAAAAGGGGCCTTAGCCACAGGCAGAAGGAGGAGAAGGCAGGATGAGCTCTGAAGGTGAGATGTTAGCTGAATCTCAAAGGAAGCCAGGGAAGCCGAGAAGTGGAGTGAGGCATCAGAGCATCGGAGGTATGAGGGACAGTCTATAAACAGAGACACAAAGATGGCAGAGAGACTGTTGTGTTTGAGGAGCTGCCAGTCAGTCTCTGAGTCTGGATTCTAGGGTACATGGGGGGCTATGAGGTGTAAGAAGGCTGGAAGGGGAAGGAGGGGGCACGTTTTGAACAGCTTTAAGTACCAAAGAGAAGACCTTCCGTCATTCTAATGGGCAGGCACCAGAGTTCACTGAGCAGGGAACAATATGAGCAAACCTAAACTTTAGAAAAATCACCTGAATGGAGAATGGATTGAGATGGGTAGAAACTTGAAGCAGAGATACCAATGAGAGGATATCACACGAAGAGAGGGGATGAGAGCATGAACTGTGGTTGTGGTGGTATGAGGAGAAAGATGGGGATCTGTGAGAGAGAGATACAAAGGCAGAAATGACAAGACTGATGATGAATTGGCGATGTAGAGTAAGAGAAAGGCAGGAGTCAGGAAGGACACGGAGGTTACGGGCGTGAGTGACAGGTAGAATGAGGGTCCTCTTGGCAGTAACAGGAAAGTTCAGAAGAGGAGAGGGCTTGGGAGGAGTGATAATGAGCTCTCCTTTGAACGTGTTACATTGGAGGCACCCACCTTACATCCTGTTCAAGATGGCCACAAAATAGTTGGAAAATTGTGACTATAGTTCAGGAGGGAAAATTAGAACTGGACCTGGAAGTCATCGACATAGAGATGGTAAGTGAAAGCAGGGGAGCTGCTGAGATTGCCAATCAAAATAGCAGAGACTTCATGGAGAATGGGGAAGGACAGCAGGCAGACCTTTGGGGAGTACCTGGTATTAGAGTGTGGTCGGGATGGAGAAATAGCAAAGGGAACTGGGAAAGGGCAGTCAAAAAGAAGAACCGGGAGAGCATGAAACCTAGAGATAAGAAAAGACCAAGGAGAAGGTCATCAACAAAGTGCAGAGAGATCAAAAAGGCCACTAGGTTTGGCAATTAAGAGATCACTGGTGACTTTGGAAACAGCAATTTGGGGGAACAATGAGATCAGAAACCAGAAGAGAGTAAGAAGATAAATAGAGGGAGCCATTAAGATAGCTTTCTCAGAGAGTTTAGCCACCGAGAAAAAGGAATAATGTGGGCTGATGGGGAACGAGGATGATCAGGTAAAGTATTTGGTTTTGTTTTTCTTTTTAAGATAGGGCAGTTGTGACTGTTATATTTGTAGTCATCAGGAGAAGAGCCAGGTTTAAGACAGAGAGTAAAGAGAATAATGGAAGCAAATTGCTAGAAATATTAGAAAGAACTGCAATCAAGGACTCATGAAGAATGGTTTACCTTGACAAAGAAAAGGACCACCTCTTCCTGGGACCAAAGTGATAGAGGAAGATGCCTGAGTGATGAGAAAGGAGGAGGAAGGAAAACTGGGAGATCTGGGTATAGGATCTTAATTTTTATGGGGAGGGAATGAATTAGGAGGCAAGGTTCTCAAGGTAGGGTGGTAAGGGGAGAGGGTATCATAGGAAATTTGAGGAGACATAAAGCTTTGGAACTCCTATTGGAGAAGGTAGAATCAATTAGAGAGGAATAGAACATTTGCCTTGCTGCAGTGAGGGCCCGACTGAGATTAGATAATAGTGGTCAATAGAGTCAATAAACATTAAATTCCTACTATGTGCCAGGTACTTTGCTAAGTACTAGATAACATACATTATACTCTGTATAAATCAAAGGAGATGATATTCCTAAAACATGGCTGCCCTCTGCTGTTGAGATATTACATGGGGCTCAAACACTGGAATCTTTGACTTTAATCTGTATTGTAGTCACCCATCCTAGAAAGTGATACCTTTGCTGTTGCTCCTCTGAGATTTGAATAGATGTCCCATAGTGTTAACCAAGTAGAAAAATAAAGACTTCAGAACAAAAAGATCTCTCCACACGTCTCATGCCTCCTGATGGTACAGCTTCTGATCCCACTTAAGACATGTCCAAGCTGTGTCAGGGTGAGTCACTCAACATGGCACAATCCCATCAGAGTGGGAGCTGTCCAGGGCAGGGGCTATCTCTCTCCTATTCTTCATTGCCTCTCTGATGGATTTCTTTCTGTTGTACTCTCTCCTGTCTCTCCTGGACTTAATCATGCATTTAGTGGGGTTTTAATTCATAACATTTTATAAGTTATATTTTTGTAGGGAAAAAAAGATAATTGACTGATAATGTTCTGATCTATGTCTCTTGCTATCCATTATTGGAGAAAGTGCCTAAGCTGTTTGCCAACCCAGTCATAGCCAAGGCGAGAGGGACCATTCTCCCATGGCACCAGCTGTTCAAATCACAGCCATGATGCTTCAAAGGCAGGCTTCATCCTCTATAGGTCTGACACCTTACAAATCATTGCCTATGTTCTCGCTTTATTTCCTCCCTCTCTTCCCCTTTTTGTTTCTATCTATCATTGTGCATATGTGTGTGTAGAGTGACTCCCAAGTCATGCTCGTTTTTCATCTTTCACACTCAGCGAGGACCAATGGCATCATGATGTTGGGGCAGGATGCCGTGTGCCTGATGGTGGCTGGTCAGTCCTGTAGGAGCTCAAAAGGCTCTACTGCAGGTTGAGCTCAAATAGTCAGAGAAAAACTGCTGGAACATTTCGGATGCAGATGTCTAAACGGGCAGATCTCGAGGGGGATTTTGTGAGCTCCTGCAGTCCTGCTTTGCTCTTAGAGCGCTCTAAGCACTCTCTTTGTGATGGGTGCACCATGAGGATGCTCCTGGGCCAGCTTCTCCTCTGTCTCCTAAGTGATATCTGAGTTACTCAGAGAGACCTTGAGAGTGTCCTTGCATCACTTCTGACCTCCGTGTGAGCACTTGCCTTGTGTGAGTTCCCCATAAAATGGTCTTTCAAGTGAACATGCATTTGGGCAGCCCCTCAGAACGATGCTCCCTGCAGCAGAGTCTGAATTCTTGGCCGTGGGGTTTGAGAGAAGACCTCGGCATCTGGTTCCTTACTTTCCAGGTGTTCTTCAGAATCTTCCTAAGACAATTTAAATGGAAGTGGTTCCATTTCCTGGCATGGCACTGGCAGACTGTCCGGGTTTCACAGGCATAGAACAAGGAGGTCAGCACAGTGGCTCTGCAGACCTTCAGCTCAGTAGACAGCCTGATACCTCTTCTTTCATGTTTTCTTTCGGAGCCTCACAAATGCTTCTAGTAAGTGGTCAAATCAGAATTCAAACCCAGATCTTCATAACTCTCATCTCAGAAGTTTTTCTGGTATCTACCCAACCTCTGATGACTTCTCTCAAGCAAAATCCCATGATGAAAAAGTAGGATTTGAACCCCGGGTTCCCTGCCTACAAGCCCAGGGTTTTTCCTGCTATTCCATGTTCTAGGTAATGCCTCCAAATTGGCCCAGACTTTTCCCTTTCAAGAAACCATTTTCTTCAGCAGGAGTCTTATGAATATGTTGATTGATTGCCCTTATACAAGGACATACTTATAAGCCTTCTGTGGAGTCAGACAGACCTGAATGTGATTCCACCTTACTATCCCATACTGTCTCTATGATCCTGAGCAAATCTCTGCCAGCCTCAGTTTCCTCAAGTGTAAAGTAGGACCCTTACGCCTCATGGGGCTTTGAGAAACCAATGAGATAATAAACGTAAAGGGCTTTTCAAACCTAACATTGCTGGAGATGGTTGCTGTTACTTTCCCTTCTTCTAAGGCCATCCTTCTCTCCACTCTGCCCTTCTATGCTCTTTTACCAATAGATCTGAAAGAAATAAGAGTTTGCTAAGTACCTGCTATGTGCCAGGCATTCGTGCCAAACCCTTTACACATAACTCAGCTGACAAATAGGCACATGATTGGCACACAGAATGGAACGAACAAACAATATAAAGCAGAGAATTGGGCTTCTCCCCTGCCTTTCTCAAACATTGTAGGGAACAGACTGTGGTGGTGCTGCAGTTGGATCTTATTTATTTCAGAATGAACTGAGTTAAGATATTCTGATCTTGGGCTGAAGAAAATGAGGCACGTGGAAAGGCAGCTTCAGGCTTTCTGTATTCGGCATCCTTTGTTGCCTGGGACAACATGCATCCTTTGCTCAGCTGATCGTAGAGGAGAGAAATGAATCAAAACATAATAGCGCCTCCATGGAGCCCAACCTCCTGCCTCTGCTGTGGCCTATTATTAAAGCTGGGGTTTGGGAAATGAATGTTCATGCTGGTGAGCCCTCCAGGGTTCTGTGTTAGCATCTGATGAAAAACAGGGGAGAGAAATCAACCAGGCTCTCCTCTAAAGTGACACAAGAAAGATGAGCGCACTGCGAGTCTTTGACAAATCATTTCAAACTTGCCAACTTGGGGGATCCAGATTAGCTAAAAAAAGAACCAATTAATCTTGAGCAGCAAATCAGCCGGTGAACTGAATAACCTAAATCTATCCGTGTGGATTATTAACTCAGAATCTGAAGAGAGCTTGAAATTCATGACTGCCAACCAAGACCCAGAGCATGAAGTCTGCACCCCCCAAAAGTCTTTAACAAGAGGAACTCCGGCTTCCATTTAAATATTTCCAGCACCTGGACATTCACTGCCCCAGATGTGGGGTCCATTCTATTATGGGATGGCCTTACTTGTTAGGAACTTTTTCCTTACGTTAAGACAAATTATGCCTCCCAGTAACTTTCAGCAACTGGTCTCAAAACCCCTCTCCATTTAAGATGTAGCTCGGTTGTCATCTGGACCTGAAGAAGGAGGAAGAGAAAGAGGAAGAGGGGGAGGAGATGGAGGAGGAGGGGAAGGAGGAGAAGGAAGAGAAGGAGGAGGGGAAGGAGGAGAAGGAAGAGAAGGAGGAGGAGGAGGAGGGTCAAACACTAATGAATGACCAAATAGGGGACTTTTCATATTAATTTTTTCCATCACTATCCCTGCTATACCTTCCCCCCATCCTCTACTGATACTTTTGGGGGGTTTTATCCCAAATCTTAGACTTCACATTGAAATCTCCATCTTAAGTCTACCATTCCAGCCTATCCAGGTTATTCTGGATCTCAGTTCCATCCTCCAGCACAGCTTCACATCTACAAATGTGATAATCATGTCATCCAGGCTTTTGATCTAAACCATCAACAGATATGTTGACTGGATGAGGGTTCTAGGATCTTGGGGTTCTCTATTCAAGGACTCCTTCCAGTTTCAATTGAACACATCAACATGAATTTATTAGTACCTATTTAGTAGACACTGACAAAAGCAAAACAGTCCTTGACCTCAAGGAGTTTATATTTAATGCTCACAACAAAGGGAATGAAAGCATTCAAGAGTAGCAAAGGGAGAGAAACAACCTGATTAAATTGCAGAGGTTAGAATGAGTAGAGGCTAGATTGTGAATTAAAGATAGATGCCCAACATCCATGTAGGCAAACCAAAGAGACGGAGAATGGGAATGGCTCCAATCATGGCCTATAGTTACATAAGTCATGCACTGAGTAAGAATACTGATCATCTTGGGGCAGCTAGGTGGTACAGTAGATAGAGTGCCTACCTGGAGTCAGGAAGATCTGAGTTCAAATCCAACCTCTGCCACTTGCTGTGTGACGTTGGGCAAATCACATAACCCTGTTTGCCTCAGGTCCTCATCTACAAAATGAGCTGGAGAAGGAAATAGCAAACCACTCTAGAACCTTTGCCAAGAAAACTCCAAATGGGGGTCAAGAAGTGTTGGTTGGACACTATAGAAACCCTAACACCGGTCTTGACCAGAGCTCACAGTACGTAGGCATTAATCTAAAGTTTGATACTGACTTAGGAGGATTTCAGCACTCCATCCCAGGAGGAGGAACTCATCTTGATCCTGTACTTGAGAGACTTCACAGTACTTTCTTTGCCCTAATCTACTACCTATCATAGAAGTTTTCCTCATCAGCAAATCTATTGCTCAATGGAAAGCCCTGTGACTGCAAATCATGTAGCAACACAATCTCAGAAGAGGCAGAAGTGGAGGCAGACTGAAAATGCATCGTAGTTGTAAATGGAGACCCCTCAGTTGATGTCCTGGAAAAGGAGGAGGTGGTCAGGGCATGTAAGGAGACTGAGGAATGGACAGTTCAGATGTCACACTGATCCCCGCGTAAGATTAAAGAGCCAAAGGATAGCCACCAGCATCAAGAATGAACCTTCTGTGGCGGATTTATGGGAAGACACATACAAGAGATGCACAAAATGAGAAAGCTTGAATGAGTTTGTGATCTACCCAGATAAAGACATCAAACCTTGATTGCCTCTCTGCACTTTCATGTCTGTCATGCAGAAAGGATCTTATGCTTGTTCTACTTAGCCCCAAAGGGCAGAGTCAGGAGTAATTTAGACTTTGTATCCGGGAAGTTTTGCTAATAATGAGAGCTGTCCCAAGGTGGAATGGACTGCCACAAGAGGTGGTGAGTTTCTCCTCTCTGGGAAAAAGAGGCTAGAAGGTACTTATCAATCATATTGTGGCAGAAAGACCTTTTCTATATGAATCAGATTAGACAGCTGCCAAGATCCCTTCCAAACCCCAAATTCCTTGATTCTGGGATCCCTAAGGTCTGTTCTAGCTACACGTCTATGTTTCTAGTTCCTTTGCTGTTGGGGGAAGGTCTACAGACTTCATCTCATTCTTTTTCACAGATGCCATTTCTATTTCAAGCACTTTTTTTGCTTGAAATTTTTTCACTCTCCTTCCATGTAACCTGAGGCTTTCTAGTCTTTTGTTGATATTATGGGTTCTGTGGCAGATGGCACACAAATCTTATTCTCAGTCCTCTTACTTCCATCTGGCACTTCATATGCCTTCCACCCACACAATCACCCTGTGCTTAAGGTCATGTCATGTTTATTAGTCTTTACAAGGCTAATCTCATGCATGAACAGAGTAGTTGGCTATCTATCTTATATGTGAATGAAGAAATGAAGGACAAGGGAGATGGAGAGAGAGAGAGAGAATGAGGAAAAAGAAAGAAAGAAAGAAAGAAAGAAAGAAAGAAAGAAAGAAAGAAAGAGAAAGAAAGAAAGAAAGAAAGAAAGAAAGAAAGAAAGAAAGAAAGAAAGAAAGAAAGAAAGAAAGAAAGAAAGAAAGAAAGAAAGAAAGAAAGAAAGAAAGAAAGAAAGAAAGAAAGAAAGAAAGAAAGAAAGAAAGAAAGGAAGGAAGGAAGGAAGGAAGGAAGGAAGGAAGGAAGGAAGGAAGGAAAGAAGGAAGAGAGAGAGAAAGAGAGAGAGAGAGAGAGAGAGAGAGAGAGAGAGAGAGAGAGAGAGAGAGAGAGAGAGAGAGAGAGGAAGGAAGGAAGGAAAAAGGAAGCAAGGAAGGGAAGGAGGGAGGGAGAAGAAGGAAAAAAATATCTTATTGAAACTTCAAGTTGCATTCACAAAGGTAAAGATTTTCATTCCATAAGTTAACAAGATTTGATAGCAACTCTTTAGAAATATGATAGCCACCAATCAACCAACCACCAAGTATTTATTAAATACCTGTAATATTCCAGGTGCAAAGAATGAAGCAATCCTAACAATTAGTGAGTTTAGAGAATTAGCAGATGAGAAAATTCCCTCTTCCAAAGCTAGTCAACACCTCCTCATGTTTAAAGTGTTCTTTGGTGTGCTTGGAAGTTAAGTGACTTAGCCAGGGTCTCACAGCCAGTATGTGTCAGAAGCAGGACTTGACCCCAGAAGTTCTTGATTCTAAGGCCAGTTCTCTATCCATTATGCCACACAGATTCTCACTGATAATGACAACTGGCATTTCTTGAGCTCTTTAATACTTGTAAAGCATTTCACATATCTATTTTGAGCCTCATAACAAGCGTGCAAAGTGTGGATGCCATGTCTATTATTACAAATGGCTTATAGATGAGGGAACTCAAACTTAGAGATGATGTCACACAGTTAAGGAGGTCTTCCTGATGCCCCAGAACAAGGGTCTACATTATGATGCCTCTCATCTCTAATAAAGGAAGAAGATGTAGAAGAAATCACAATGGTACAGGATGTCCCAAAATTCTTGGTGCAGTAGTAAGCAATTTTTGACCCCTACATAAAAAAGAAATGTTGGGAGTGGAGGTCACCTAGTTCCCCTTTCTATTTATCAAGAAGCCCCCTGGCCACTTCCTTCCCAGTTCCAGCCACGTGAAATCTCTTCTCTTCTCCTTCACCTAGCCAAATAATTGACACTGATGAGTTACTTGACCAATCAGACCATTTTTTTGCCTTGCCCACCAGTCCCTTGAAGAAATATCACAGCCTCCTCGTGCCATGGGTCATTCCAGTGTCCTTTCAGTTACTGTAAGCTTTGATTCTTCCAAGACATTATGTTCCATGATTCAGACAGTGAAGCATTTAGGATGCTGCTGCTGGACATGGGCTCTGGTGCAGGGAGCACTTTAGCATCACTGAAAGCCCATCATTTCCCAAGTGCTCGCTTACCCAATCCTTTCCTCCTCCTCTATTCTGAGCCTCACTCATTGTTCCACTACAGTAGCTGCCTAAAACATGCAAAGGAAGAAGTGAACGGAAGGACTCACTTCCTAAACTGCCCGGTCAGAGCTTTGGCAGTACACATTCCTCATCTCCTTTGTCTTTCTGCTGTGGATGTAGTTAAGCCAAATCTCTTCTATGTGACCCTGGATTCAGGAAGGAGGCTCCGTAGTGTTTCGGAGACCCAGGAGGCAACTAGCTGGTCCAGGAGATGGAGAGCTGGGCTTGAATTCTGGAAGACCTGAGTTCAAATATGACCTCAGGCATTAACTTGTGTGATCCTGGACAAATCACTTCACCCAGTCCATCAGAGCTTCCTCCACTTTAAAAGAGGGATGGTAATATCACCTCCTCCCCAGGGTTGTTGCAAGGATCAAATGGTATGATATGAACTCAGTACTTGGCACAAAGTGAGTGCTAGATCTGTTTATTGTCTTCCCCCTCTTCCTCCATACCACGAGTACAAATAAGGACATCTGAAGAGCTCATTGATATGAAAGGCAGAACATCCTCGGTGACACTGCCAAATCCTTGGGTGAGCCTGGCTCTCCTTGTTTGGCACATTTCTTGAGGTCCTCATTCAGTTTGTTGATGGACAAAAATAATCTCCAAGACTATGTCTGGAGGACACTTGTTTTGAGGAGAGTCTTCAAATTATAGTCCATCTATCCATTCATCAAATATTAGACAAGGCAGTATCTTGGATTTCCTTCAGACCCGAGTTCAAGTCCACCTTGAGATGTGTACTAGCTCTGTGACTCTTAACAAGTCACTCAAGTTCTTATCTGCTTCGGTTTCCTCATCTATAAAATGAAGATAATAGTAACTACAGCTGCCTCTGAGGGTTACTGTGAAATAATATATTGTAAAGTACTTTGCAAGCACTCTTAGTCAGCTGTATGACTTAATCAATAAATATTCATTGAATTTTTACTATGTACCAGACTTTATACTAGATCCTAGAAAGACAACAATAAAAAGGAAAAAGCCCCTACTCTCAAAGAACTTATATTCTCCTAGGGATAATAATGAAAATTCATATTTATTCCTTTTTAAGTTTTTAAAATATTTTATATATTCCATTTTATATATTCTTATATTTAGTGTGATATTTAATTTTTATATTTATTATATTTAGTTATTTTATATTTTCTATATTATGCATTTTATATTTATTATAATATTTAATTATTTTTGTGTTTTATATGTGCATGTATTTTATATTTGTTATAATACTTAATTATTTATATATTTATTATATTTAATTAATTTTCTATTTTATATTTATTATAATATTTAATTTTTTCTATTTTTCCCATTACATGTAAAAACTTTTTTTTTAATTTTTGAGTTCCAAATTCTTTCCCTCCCCTCATCCCTCACTGAGAAGGCAAACAATTTGCTATATATGTGTACTCATGTCAGATATATTTCCACATTAGCCATGTTGTAAAAGAAAGCATGGACCAAAAAATCAAAAGATAGTATGCTTTGCTCTTTGTTTAGACTCCATCAGTTCTTTCTCTGGAGTTGGACTGCATTTTCATTATAAGTCCCTTGGGATTGGCTTGGACCTTTGTACTTTCTGAAAGTAGCCAAGTCATTCACAGTTGCTCATCATACAATATTGCTATTACTTGTAGTATTCTCTTGGCTCTCCTCATTTCACCTTGCATCATCTCATTTAAGTCTTTCCAGATTTTATCAATAGCATCCTGCTCATCGTATCTTATAGCACAATAGTATTCTATCATAATCACATAACACAATTTGTTTAGTTGTTCTCCAATTGGGCATCCCCTCAATTTCCAATTCGTTGTCACCCAGAAAAGAACTGCTGTTAATATTTTTGTACAAGTATGTTCTTTTTTGTCTCTTTGGAGTTCAGACCAAGTAATAGTATCACAAGATCAAAGGGTGTGCACAGTTTTATGGTCCATTGGGCATAGTTCCAAATTGCTCTCAAGTGGTGGATCATTTCACAACACTACCCCAGTGAGTCAGTGTCCCCATTTTCCCACACCCCCTCCTACATTTCCCATTTTCCTTCCTTGTCATATTATCCAATCCGACAGCTATGAGGTTTTTTGTCAATTCCTAGGATCCTCTAATCATATCATCCGCAAAGAGTGATACTTCTGCTTCCTCATTGACTAGTCTAATTCTTTCCATTTCTTTTTCTTATTGCTAAAGCCAGCACAGCTAGTACAATATTGAATAAAAACAGTAATAATGACATCTTTCCTTCACCTCTAATCTTATTGGAAAGGCCTCTAGTTTATCCCTATTATAGATAATGCTTGATGCTTGATCAAGTTTCAGATAAATACTACTTATTTTAAGGAAAGCTCTATTTATTACTTGGTTCTCTAATGTTTTTAATAGGAATGAGTGTTTTATTTTGTCAAAGGCTTTTTCATCTACCAAAATAATCATAGGATTTCTATTGATTTTCTTATTGATAGGGTCTATTGCCCAGGTAGTTTTCCTAATATTAAAGCAGCCCTACACTGCTGGTATAAATTCTACCTGGTCAAAGTTTATAATCTTTATGATATATTGCTATAATCTCCTTTTTTGGTTGCATCAAAATTCACTGGGAAAATTGGTCTAGTTTTATTTTTCTGATTTTGCCCTCTCTGGGTTATATTTCTAAATTTCTATCATATCACTATATTTCTGGCATAAAGGAATTGGGTAGACCACTTCTTTGCCTGTTTTCCCAAATAATTTATGTAGTGTTGGAATTAATTATTCTTCAAGCATTTGGTAGAAGTCACTTGCTAATTCATCTATCTGATCCTGAGGATTTTTCTTAGGGATTTCACTTATGATTTGGTCAATTTCCTTTTTTGGAATAAGATTATTTAAATATTCTATTTCTTCTCTTTTGTTAATCTGGACATTTTACATTTTTGTAAATATTCATCCATTTCACTTAGATTGTCAGACTTATTGGCATATAATTGGGCAAATTTAGCTCTAAAAATTATTTTCTTCCTTAGTGCTAAATTCATACTTTTTCATTTTGATACTGGTAATTTTATTTTATTTTTCATTCAAATTAACAAATAGGTTATCTATTTTATTGGGTTTTTAAAGTGAAGCAAACTCTTTTATTCATTAGTTCAATTATTTTAATTTAAGTTTTATTGATCTTTCTTTTAATTTTCAGGATTTCCAAATAGGTGTTTAAATGGGGGGGGTGTTAATTTGTTCTTTTCCTAATTTTTATAGTTGCATGGTTAATTCATTGATTTGCTTTTTCTCTATTTTATTGATATAAGCAGTTAGTTTTTTAGTTTGACTTATTTAATTAATTAATTTAGAATGTTGATATAAGCATCTAGAGATATACATTTTCTCCTATGTACAGCTTTAGCTCCATCCCATACATTTTGGTATTTTGTCTCAATGCTGCCACAATCTTTAATTAAATTAGTGGTTATTTCTATTATTTGTTCTTTGACCCACTTATTCTTTAGGATTATTTCATTTCCAATTAATTTTTATATGTTTCCATAACCCATTATTGAATGTGACATTATGTGATAATAAGAAAAAGATACATTTAATATTTTTGCTTTTCTGCATCTGATTGTGGGGTTTTTATCCTCTGATGCATAATCAGTTTTTTTGTAGGTATCATGAACTATTGAGAAAAGAGTATATTCCTTTCCATTTCCATTCAGTTTTTTCTAGAGATCTATCATATCTAACTTTTCTAAAATTCTATTCATTTCTTTAACTTCTTTTGTGTTTATTTTTAAATTAGTTTTATATAGTTCTGAGAGGGGAAAGTTGAGGTCTCCCATTAATATAGCTTTACTGTCTATTACATTTTGTAAATCACTTAATTTTTCCATTAAAAATTTGAATGCTATACCATTTGGTACATATATGTTTAGTATTGATAGTATTTCATTGTCTATAAATACCTAAGCAAAATGTAATTTCCATGTTTATCTCTTTTAATTAGATTATTTTTGTTTTGGGTTTTTCTCACATCATCAATGCTACCCCTCTTTCTTTTATTTCATCTGAAGCAAAATAGATTCTTCTCTAGCCTCTTACCTTACCCTGTGTGTGTGTGTGTGTGTGTGTGTGTGTGTGTGTGTGTGTGTGTGTTTCTGCTTCAAGTGTATTTCCTATAGACATTGTTAGATTCTGGTTTTTAATCCACTCTGCTGAATGTGTATTTTATTTCCTCTTTTAGCCAATTTTGATAAGAATAATATTCATGCATTACCACTCCCCCATATTTCTGACCATTGTAAAAATTATTTTGTACTTCTCTTTTATGTCAGACAGTAGCCCCATTATACCTTTCTCTTCCCCCTTCTCCCAGTGAATCCCTTTCATCACTTAGGTTTTTTAAATCATCCCATCATAGTCAACTCATATGCAGGTCCTCTGTTCATGTATACTCCTTCTAATTACCCTATGATAAGGTTCTTAGTAGTTGTAAAAATCATTTTCTCATGTAGGAATGTAAAAAGTTTAAACATTTGAATCTCTCATGACTTTTTGTCCCTGTTCATTTTTTTATGTTTCTCTTGAGACTCTTATGTGAAAATTGTCTTCTGTTCGGTTCTGGTCTTTTCATTGTGCTTGAATGTTGAAAGTCCTCTATTTCATTAAATATACATTTCCTGCTCCCCAAAGGATTACAATTTCAGATTCTTGGTTATAATTTTTGTTCATTTGCCTTCTGGAATATCACATTCTAACCCCCTCTTTCATTTAATATAGAAGCTGTTACTGTGTCTCCATGATATTTGTAATATTTCTTTCTGACTTCTTGCATTATTTTCTCCTTGATTTGGGAGCTCTGGAATTTGATTATAATATTCCTGGGAGTTTAGATTTTAGGATATCTGACAGGAAGTAATCAGATGATTCTTTCAATTTCTACTATACTCTCTTGTTCTAGGATATCAGGATCCTATTCTTTTGTGATTTCTTAAAATACATCATCTATATGCTTTTTTATCATAGCTTTTGAGTAGTCTAATAATCCTTAAATTATTTTCCCTCAGTCTGTTTTCCAGGTCAGCTTTTTTTCCAATGAGATATTTTACATTTTATATTTTTTCAATCTATTGATTTTTATTTTTTCTTGATAGCCTGTGGAGTCCTTATCTTCCTACTTGCCCAATTCTAATATTTGAGGAATAATTTTTCTCAGTGAATTTTTGTACTTCTTTTTCCTTTCTGCCAATTCTACTTTTTAAGGAGTTGTTATCTTCAGGGAATTTTAAAATATCTTTTCCCCTTTTTTATTGGGGGGGGGGAGTCCTTTATCAAGTTTCTGACTCTTTCACTCTTCTCTCCTATAACTCTCATTTCTTTTCCCAATTTTTCTTCTCTCTTATTTGATATATAAAATCTTTTGGGGGGCTCTTTCAGGAAGTAGTTTTGAGCCTGACACCAATTCTCAATATCCTATAAGAATTTAAATATACCTACTTTGACATTGTGGTCCTTTCCTGAGTTGGTGTTTTAATCTTTCCTTCCACCACAATAACTTGATGTGGTCAGGTTGCCCTTTTTGTTTCTTTTTTACTCATTTTTCCAGTCTGATTCTTGATTTTTAACTTTATATTAAAGTTGAGCTCTGCTTCTGGGATAGAGGGGGCATTGTCTCAAGATTCAGGCTTTCCATGCTGCTATTTTCAGAGCTAATTTTGGAAACCTATAAATTATCAGTTCTTCTAAGGTGGTATGATCTAAGGATAGGTATTGTCACTGCTCTCTTGACCTTGCTCTGTTCTGTGAGTGAAAGCTGTCTTTTCCACCCTAGAACTATGACCAGAACCCCACACCCCTGTGGCCACATGTTTTAATGTGCTAGTGTTCCTCTCCCTGGGAATGTAACCTGAGTCTGCAACGAGGACATTTACATGGGTAATACAGCAGAGTTCTGCTTCCAATGCTAACAAAGTACCCATGTAATCTCTTTCTGACTGGTTGTCTAGTCCCCTTATGTCTGTGGGCTGAGAGCTTTGGAAATCCAAATCATGGATTCAGATGACCCCAAAGCCTGTATTGGCTTGCCAGGGCACAACCTGTTATTGGCTTTCTGGGTCTCAGCCTACTGCTGATTTGGCTGAGCATCACCTGAATTAGACTGTTCTCCACTCTCACCAGAGAAAGACATTTCCTCTTGAACTTCTAAGTGGTCTGGGGGTTGAAAATTACTTCACCATTTCCTTTTGTTGGTTCTGCCACTCTAGGATTCATTTTGAGGCATTATTTTAAAGCTATCTGGAGGGGAATTTGAGAGAGTTCAGGCAAGTCCTTGCCTTTATGCCACCAATTTGGCTCCACCATCTATCATATATTCAAAGTAAATAAAAGCTTAATTTCAGGGATAAGTCACTAGCAGCTGGGAAAGTTAGAAAAGGTACAAGATGGGACTTGGGGGTTAACTATTAACAGTTATATGATATATAATAAGATATTCTTTTTCATAATCACATCAAAGATGAACTCAATTCATCCAAAAACTATTCTTATTAATAGATAAAGCAGTTCCTACTGGTCAATAATTTTCTGCGTCTTTGTGGTCATAACTTTTTTTTGTACTTTATAACCTTATCAATTGGAATATTTTGTGCTTTAAAGTATCTTGACAGTCGATCCTGGATGGTCTTTAAGTTGTCACCTCCAGTAGAGAATTCCTTTTTTTCCATTTATTTTTTAGAATGAACAAACATTAATTTTTTCTCCATCATTGAAGAAACAAACTCAGTAACAAAAAAGTATAGCCAAGCAAAAAAAAATCCCCTACATTGGTCCTGTCCAAAAATGTTATATCTGACTCTGTATTTGAATCTATCCACATCTCTGCTAGGAGTTGTATAGCCTACTCTTAACACAGATCCTCTGAAATTGTACTTGGGCATTGTATCTATCAGATCTTGAGGGTTTTATAACTATTCAGTTTCACAATATTATTATCATATAAACTGATCTGTTATTTCTGCTCATTTCACTCCAAATTAGTTCAAACATGACATTACAGATTTCTCTGAAATCATCCTTTTGGGCTTTTCTTATAGTACAGTTCCATTACTTCTTTATACCATAATTTGTTCATCCATTGCCTAATCGATGGCCATCTCAACTCCTGAGTTTCTAGTTCTTTGCCACTACAAAAAATAACTACTCTAAATGTATTTTGTATATATAGGTCCCAATACTCATTGCTTGATGTCTTTGATGTATAAGCCTACCAATCATTAGCTCACCATTCTAGCCTACTAAGAAATCTTTGGAATCCTGATCTTTTTATACTAGATATTAAACATTTCTTCCAGTTTTATCTCACCTAGACATTTGATACAGATGCCAACTACACCTTCATCGAAATCATTGATCCAAATATGTGAACAGTGAAGGGAGTAAAGGAGATTTCCCCAGGGGACATGATAGGAGAAAGATGGGAAGATAAAACTCCATATAATTGTAGGCACTTGGGTTCCACCTGTTGAAAAAATTTCAGCTGACAAAAAAGGAGGGGGGAATGAAAAAAAGACTATGACACTCATTATGGCTATTATAGCGATATATAAATGATGCAATGTAGTCATAACAATTAGGAAGGGAAAAGAGCCTGATCCAACAAATGGTTAATCATCTTGCCAAGTAGATAGACATGGCAGCCAAGTGGTACACTAGATTTGAGTTGAGTTCATTTGCAAATCATTGTAGACCAGGATTTCAGAAAATGAAACTCAATTACTTCCCCCCAAAAAACAAGGTAGATGATAAGAAAAAACCTTCAGAGAACTTAGGCAGAGATTAACTAAACAGTATCCTACTGAGAATAAATGTTGTTGTTTGCCCTTTGTTTTGAAGATTACCAGTGACATCACAGCTGAGAAAGGAGAAAACACAAGAAGGTTAGGGATGGTGGGGCAACACAAGATATCTGTTTTCTGAAGCATTTTTGAAGCTTCATCACAGAAAAATAAATAGATATTTTCCTTCACTCCAGAAGGGGAAAATAGATGAAAATTGTGGAGGGAAAATTTTAGGCTTGATATGGGATAACCTCAACAATTAGAGCTGTCCAAATGTGGAATAGGATGCCATGAGAGGTGGTGGTATCCCCTTCATTAGGGATCTTTGGGACACAGGGTGAGTAAGCATTTATTGGTATTGTAAAGGGATTCTTGTTCAGGGACAGATGAGTTTGGGTGATCTCTGAGGTCCTTCCAGTCCTGAGATTCTATGATTCTAATTTAATATTGACTTTGGTCTCTATTCTTACCGTTTAATGATCCAGCTTCATAAACTGTAAAAATGTAGCGTTTCCTTTTTGATACCATTCAGTGCCCACCATATCTAAGGTCCTCTGACTCTCCTGAAGAAAGTCATGTGGTGATGATGTAAGGCTTGGAAGTCTTCTATAAACTCTTATCTCTTTTAATTCTTGATCTGAAACCATGTTTTTCATCACCATTTTTGCCATCCTTCCCTGTGCCCTAACTTTCCTATTGAAGTCACCATATATCAAAGTTTATGTTATTTGGGTCTGGTTATCAAATTCTTCATAGAATCCTTCTTTGTCTTCTGTAACAGATAAAAGCAAACCAATCAATGATCAAGGGAGCTATGTTTTGGCAAGATGGCTGGATCTGGAGTCAGAGCACCTTGTTTAGATTCTTCCTAACTGTGGGATCTTGAACAAGTCCCTGATACTCTCTGGATCTTGGTCTCCTCATCAATGAAATGAGGGAGTTGGGCTAGAGAGCCTCTGAGGTCCCTTCTAGCTTTACAACCATAATCCTGTGCTCCTAAATATATTTGGATTTAGTGCCTGCTCTATGGTCACCTCATTTGGTATTTGAACAAAGACCTCACATCAAGAATACGAATAGTCAAATGTCTTCACATGATCTAAAAACTATGATTCTTAATCAATCAGTCAATAAACATCTCTTTTGGTGTTGGTGCTGGAGACCCAAAGAAATGTAAAAACAAAAACAAAGAACTATCCCTGCTCTCGAGGAGCTTACATTACCAGTAGGGGAGACAATAGCGAGATAAATGTTATTTTTATACTCTTGCAGATATAAAATATACAAGGTGCATACGCCGTAGATGGAAGGTAATCATAGAGGGAAGGCACAATGAGGCAAGGGCACCAAAGAAGCCTCCTGAGAAGGCAACACTTGAGGGCAAATCATGAAAAAAGACTAAAAGGAGGCAGAGGTGGAAAGGAGGGGGAACATTTCTATGCATGGAAGACAGTTAAGGGGCACAAGCATGGAAACAGAAGATGGGAATATGAGGATTAGGATGCCTGAACCATAGAAGGTGTGAAGGAACAGAACGTGTGAGAAGCCTGAAAAGACAGCTCTTGTTGAATGCCAAAGAAGAGAGATTATACTATATTTCAACCACACCTTCTACCTAATTTCCTACTCTTCTGCCCTGTTCACTATCCGGCACAGTAAGCCACTAGAGTAGGATAACCATGAATAAACTATGAGTTATTTTCTAGACACATTTGCCATTTGCTTTTACTACTTTTTTGTGTGAATTGTATGTAGGTCCTCGATGCAAAAGATGCTTAACTTCATGCTGTGTTATCTTAGGTGGGCAGATCTGGGTCCCTTGGTTTTTGTTTTTGAGGTTGGGTCCCCTTATCTCACCCAGGCTAGAAGTAAATCCAGTCCCACATGATTAATCAGTATGAATGCTTCAAGCTCCTTCATTTGAACCCCAGTACTCTTCACTACTCTTTGAGCAGCCTGGTGGTTCCCTGCTTTAAGGAGCTCCCCATATTGTCATGGAAAATCAGTTGGTTTAGTCCACTACCACTCAGAACTCCCACACTCAAGTGGTCTACCAGCTTCAGCCTCCCCAATGGCAAAGATTACAGGAGTATGCCACCATGCTCAGTAATCGATTTTTAACTTGCCAGATGTGAGCCATTTAGGGTTTTTTGGTATTAGAAAAAATGCCATGTTGGGAGCAGCCAGGCATCTCAGTGGAAAGAGAGCCAGGCCTAGAAAAGGGAAATCCCAGGTTCAAATCTGGCCTCAGACACGTGCTAACTATGTGACCTTGGGCAAGTCACTTAACCCAGCCTTTACATCCCTTCTGCTTTGGAATCAATATATATATCATCGATTCTAAGATGGAAGGGAAGAGGTTTTTTTTTTAAAAATGGAAAGAAAAAAATACCATCTCATAGGATTTTATTTGCCCTTCCAAAAATAAAGCAACCAAAACAAAACAACCAAATCAAGAAGAATGTTTGGAGAAGCTTTAATTCCCAAGGAGAAAAAAAACATATTTACTTAGTGACTATTCTGTACAAACTTTGAGGCAGTTGACATCTCATTTGAAATACATAGAAAGGCTGGTTGTGGTTTGACTCATATTTTTCCTCTTCTAAAGCACACAATTGAACTATTGAAACTACTTTCATTCATGGGTGGGGGGTTAATTTTTTATTATTATTCCAAATGTTTACAAATCCAAACAAAACCAACATTTCCATATAGAAAAAGAAGACAGCACACAAATGAAAACACAGATCTCCTCTATGTGTAGCTTTTCTTCATATCTACATAATAGATCCCATCAATTAGTGTCCCAACCCTTCCCCACTCTCCACATGTCATAATAAAAGGAATAAATACTATAAGATTATATAATTTGATGTAAAAAATTCTTTGATAAAATCCCACAATTCTTCCCATTAAAATCACTGGACAGCACAAGTATAAATGATATGAAGCATCTACCTAAAACCATCAGCTGGCATTATGTGTAATGGGGAGAAACTAGAAGTGTTCCCACTAAAACCAGGGCTAAAACAAGGGTGCCTGTCCATTCTCACCAGTATTGCTTAACATAAAATTAGAAATTCTAGCAATAGAAATGAAAGAAGAAAAAGAGATGGAGAAGTCAGATTGGGCAAAGAAGTCCTAAAACCATCTCTGCTGATGACATGATCGTATATGTGGAAAATTCCAGGAAATCAACCAAAAGAAACTATAGATAATTCAGCAAAGTATCAGTACATAAAATAAGTCCACACAAATCAGTATATTGCTGAAACCACATTCATTTTGAAACACAACAAATATCTTAAATCCTCATCTTCCATCCTCAAACCAATGCTAGGCATTGGCTTTCAAGGCAGAAGGATGGTAAAGGCTAGACAGATGGAGTTAAGTGACTTACCCAAGGATCCAGATTTGAACCCAAGACCTCCCATCTTTGAGCCTCACTCTCTGTTCAATGAATGAACTAGGTGCCCCCCTCCAAGTATTTTTAAAATACTCAAGTTCTGGGTTGAAGATGGACACATGATCCTTAGAATGTCAAGTCACTTTCCTCCCATCTCTCTGCAAAAAAAAAAAGTGTTTGATTCTTTTTTTTTTAATAATATATTTTTCTAGTTGAAGAAACAGTATGGCTAAATAGACAGAAAGACCTGGGTTTAAATTCTACCTCTGACACTCCTGTATGCCTCAAACAACTGCCTGGGACTCTAAATCCTAGACAGAATGTGATCTGCTTTGGTGCAGGCATTTAGACACAGGGAGTTCCCTGTTCTGACAAAGTCACAGACATTTGGCACATTTGTGTGTTTCTCTCCTAAAATCCCCAAACCTTTGGTGTTTGTTTTCTACACTCAGAGTGAATGACAGTTTTCCATTTTTTTCAGGCTCTTCTCGGGGACCCAGCCCTCTGACAATGGGTGCTCAGGACACCCTCCCTGTGGCCGCAGCATTCACAGAAACAGTCAATGCCTATTTCAAAGGAGCAGACCCCAGCAAGTAAGCTCCAGCCCCAACCCCAACCTGTCCTCCCTAGAGGCCAGTGAGGTGCTTGGCTCCCCTGAGTCAAGCCTCATCCGGAGAACCTGTTTTTCAGCTTTGAACGGTCATAGGTGACCCCTGACCCTCAGCTCCAGAAATATCTAGTCAAGCAATAGGTGTCTTTGCTAGTCAAGGTAAGAGGGTTTTGTATGAACAAGATGTTGCTACTAAAGCCCAAAGCATTTTGTTTACACAGATCAAAATTCTAGAATTGTAGGTTTAGAGCTACTAACTCATTCTCCAGGTGGGGAAACTGAGGCACAGATGGGTTCCATGGTTTCCACAGTTACACACCTGGTAAGTGTCAGACATGGGAACTGAGCCCACATCTTCCTGACTGCTCCAGTCCATTCCTCCATCCTTTTCAATATAAAATCACAATATATTGCCATGACCCAGGAGGTGAAGAAGCAGCAACTAATCATGTCATGAGGAAATGTCTTTACCCCGTTTTCCTAACTCTTGCCCTTCTGACTTAAGAACTGTTACTAAAGGGCAGCTAGGTAGCTCGGTAGATAGACAGCCAGGTCTGGAGATGGGAGGTCCTGGGTTCAAATCTGGCTGCAGAAACTTCCTTGCTGTGGAATCCTAGGAAAGTCACTTAAGCCCCACTGCCTACCTGTTACCACTCTTCTGCCTTGGAACTAATACTTCCCAGTAATTCTAAGACAGAAGATTAGGCTTTAAAAAAAGCCTTGTTACTAAGATGGACAATGAGGTTTTTTTTTTAAAGAAAGTAAATGAAGGACAAACAGAAATATGCCTTCAAATGCCTGAAATGTGCAATCTGGATGCCCACCCCAAGTCATCTCTTCCCTGGGGCAAACAATCCCCAATTGTCTTAATGAGCAAAGAAATGATTAACAATAAATTGGTAAAAATGCTCCAGCACCAAACCAAAGCGTTGCCCAAAGGGGCAACTTTCTTCTAAGAATTTGTTTCCCCTGCTAGCAGGACTGTGAAGCTATGCTCAGCATCTTGTTTTCTAAAGAGTGCGGGATTCATCTGTGATGCAATTAAAAATCTTGGCAGGAAAAATAGACTGCCGAGTCAACCTAGGGTACAGCTGGGGAGTTAATGAACTCTGAGCCCATGAATTTACATGGTGAAAAAGTGGGAAGAGAAGTAGTGGGGTAGGGAGGCAGCTTGGGTTTTTTATTGTTAAATGTATTAATCTCCTCTCTCTTGCACAAACACACACAGGCTCAGAAATCATCATTGGCTTTATTGGCATGGTAGAGAGACAGAAATATAATTGTAGAACTCTACCTGCTTTAGCCATGTTGTTTGATCTCATTGTACTGATCAGGTATGATTATGACTCAGGCCTCCATATATTTCTGGCGAGTGTTCTGTGCCTGATCCTTTATTACCTTCTTTCTTGGGAGCCTTGAGTTTCTCAAATCCAGACTCAGTTTTAAGGGTCTACTGGGCAACCAGCCTGAATGGCGCTGTCACCTTTTGGACCCTAATCTGTAAAGGTCAAACTTCTCTGGCCAATATCTGTATTTGATCTTGGGCCTAAAAATATACCAGAGAAACATGGTTTGCTCCTTAGCCCATTGACCTCTTGCTCTTTCATCAGCAATGCCTGGTGGCTATTTGATGTATATAAATATATGGTGCCATTGAAGTGAAAACCCCCATCTTCCAACAGCTCCCACATTTGAACCTCCTGAAATAGCAATGGGCTTTGAGCTTCAATTTCCTGTGTATCAAACACATGGATATTCATCCTTTGACTGCCTGCTGGAACGAAGAATTTTTATACCTGTCCAGCTTGCAAAAAGGCGAGCCAGCATGGGTTTGATGTCAGGAAAGATTTCCTAATGATGACAGCTGTCCCGAATGTAATGGGCTGCCCTGGGAGGGAGGAAAGGAGGTGCCCTCACTGGAGATCCACAAGCAAAGGCTCTGAAAGCACTTGCTGGACATTAAACAATTTTGGACTTCATTAGGATCTGTGATGGAACTGATTGCTAAAGTTCTCAGTGGCCATTTCTTCCAACTCAGAGCCAAGAGACAATCTTCACTAAAGCAAAAAGAAACAAGGCATGTAGGTGATGGTCACAGCAAGACAGACAAGCTTCATCAACCCCTTCCAACCTCCTCACTGTGAGACCTGGGCAACTTGCTTAACCCAGTTTTTCTCAGGTTCTTCATCTTTAAAATGAGCTAAAGAAGGAAATGGCAAACCCCAAATATCTTTGCCAAGGAAGCCCCAAACGGGGTCACCACCCCATGCTGCCTCACAGTTTCTTGACTAGTTTTTGACTGAGGCGCTTGGCTAATGGAAGCAGCCAATACAATAACATCTGCAAGTTTACATTTACACATTTGGGGCATCTTCTCTGCTCTAAAAGTATCTCAGTAGGGGGTATATGGGTAGCTCAGTGGATTGAGAACCAAGCCTAGAGAAGGGAGGTCCTAGGTTCAAATTTGGTCTCAGACACTTCCCAGCTGTGTGACCCTGGACAAATCACTTGACCCCCATTGCCTAGCCCTCACCGCTCTTCAGCCTTGGAGCCAATACACAGTATTGACTCCAAAATGGAAGGTAAGGGTTTAAAAAAATAAATAAAAATAAAAATAAAATAAAAGTATCTCAGAAGGAAGGATAACTTCCAATGCAGGAAAAGTCAGAATGCAGCTTTGCCAAATCCATTGAATGATTGGGAGAAAACAATCTACCTGGATGCAGCCCAGGCTAAGATATATTTTGCTAAAGGATCTCAGCTATATAAGGTCATGAAGCCATTGTAGAGTCAGCACTAATTTTTCAAGAAAACCAAATTATCCTTCCATCTTAGCTCCCTTTAGGGCAGGATAAACTCCCTAAATATGTGTCAACTGGTAGAAGTTACTGCATTGATTGTTTCCATCCATCAATCAATCCCTTTGGTCAAAAACTAGCAAAAACACCAAGAGGCAGTATGGACTGATAGACTAGTAGCTGGTTGTGGGTTCTAGAAGATCTGAATTCAAATTCCATCCCTGACCCACACTGGGTATATGATATAAGGCAAGTTGCTTAATGTCTCATTGCCCCAAGCATCTCTAAATCCTAAGTTGGGAGCAGTTGCCCAGCTGCATTGGTGGAGGGATTTTCCTGACTAGGCACCTCTCTCCATGGATGAACATGTAGATATGGAAGGTTCTCCCCTCCCTAAAATTTAACTCATTAAATGAAGAAAGCAAAAATGCTGAACTGGAAAGTCAGTATCATCCATCAATAGAATAGGCATTTTTCAGCACCTGCTGTCTACCAAAAAGACTAAGGCTCTTGATGCCTATGGAGAATTGATAAACTGGAAACCATTTTCCCCAGACTGAGCCAAATGGCGTCCAAAGGAAGACAATTGGGATAGTGAAGGTCTTAAGTCCACGCCACATGAGGATCTGTCAAAGGAGAGCCTAGAAATGTTTATCCTGGAGAAAAGAAAACTCAGGACAGGACAGGAAAGCTCTCTCCACCTCTTTTTTAACCCTTACCTTCCATTTAAGAATAAATACTAAGTATTGGTTCCAAGTCAGAAGAGCAGTAAAGGCAAGGCAAATAGAGATCAATGACTTGCCCAAGGTCACATAGCTAGGAAGAGGTGGAAACCAGATTTGAACCCTGGGCCACCTGTCTCCAGACCTGGCTCTCTGTAAGATCTTAGTCCCCCCCCCCCGCCCCCCGGCTGCCCCTATTCAGCCATCTGAAGGAGTTAGATTTGTTCTTTTTTGGCCCCTGTGTCAAAGTTGAAAAGAGACCAGTTTGAGCTTCCCATCCAGAAAAGCTTCCTAACCAGGAGGGAGGAGTGAATCCTCCTGGGGGGGGGGGAGGGAGGGGGAGTGAGCACTCATGTGGGACACGATCATGGGGATTGCTTTGGTGTATGGGGCTGGATTGGACAGCTGCCGAGATCCCCTCCAACTCTCCAATTCTGGGGTCTGAGATGAGAAGGCATTACAGCTGTCTTGGAGGAAATTAAGAAGCTGTCACACAGAAGAATTGACCTTGTACTACTTGGCTCTAGAAGTAGCATCATTGCTCTGGGGGGGGGGGGGGAGGATCCTAAAATCTAACATTTAAAGGCAAAAGGGGCTGCCTTGGGAGGAAGGAGTAGTTTCCCTCTCGCAGGAGGTCCAGAAGAACCACCTGGCAGGTTGGTCACCAATGGTCCCCACTGAAGCCCCTCCCAGAACTGAGGCTCTGGGAGCAGGAGCCAGGTAAGAAGCAAAGGAGGCATCCAGCCGCCTGCCCCCCCACCCCCAGGGCTGCCTCCTTCTCTGGGGTCTCTGCACAGGCGTGCCGGGTGCTCATCCGCCTCCCTCTGTTTTTGCCCACCCAGGTGTATAGTGAAGATTACTGGCGAGATGGTCCTGTCCTTTCCTGCAGGCATCACCCGACACTTTGCCAACAATCCCTCCCCGGCCACCCTGACCTTCCGAGTGGTGAATTTCAACAGGTTAGAACACGTCCTGCCAAACCCCCAACTTCTCTGCTGGTAAATACCATTTTCTACAAGCTCTTCCAAGATGGGTGTGGCCTGGTGCTGGGGAGCAGGGTGGGGGTGGGAAGGGGGCGACATTGTAGACAGCAGACCTTGTCGAGAGCGCAGCATCTGACATGGGTGCATCCGGATCAGGGGGAAAGGTTTAGCGGCGTGTGCGTGTGTGTGTATGTGTTTGGGTGTGTGTGTGCTTCAGCAGTCTTCTGCTTTTTCCTGGAAAGCTAACACAACTGAAACAAATGAATCAGCCGCCAAGCAGGTTGTATTTATTCAAATAGAAAAGAGCTCTTGAAAATGCTGCTGGATGTGGTTCAAATTCTAGGCTGCAAGTCACAGACTTAGAGATGTGAAGGACCTTAACAGTCATCACACACAGGCCCCTCGATTTACTGAGGCACCAGAGGGAGCAATGATGTTTCTATAGTTAAAGATGGTGAGTGAAAGGGCTCAGGTGAAAAGGGACCAGGCAAGTCAATTTAACCAACAGAAAATATTAAGTACCAAATGTAGCCATGCAAAGCATTGTGGAAGTAGCATGGAAATAAGGTCTGGTCCCTGCCCTCATCCATCTTACAATCTAGGAGCGATAATACAAATATTTTCTTTTTTGTTATTAAAAGTATTTTGATAGAGTTTGATAGAGAGACAGAGGCCATATTGGTGGGGAGAGAGAGGAGAGAGACAGAGACAGAGAGAGAGAGACAGACAGACAGACAGACAGACAGACGGAGACAGAGAGATAGAGACAGAGAAAGAGAGAGAGAGTGAGAGAGAGACAGAGACAGACAGAGACAGTCAGAGAGACAGAGACAGAGAAAGAAAGAGACAGTGAGAGACAGAGACAGAGACAGAGAACTTACTTACCCAAGGACAGAGTGCCAAACTTCCAAAAGGGTTAGACTTAGAGCCAGCAAAATATAGATCCAAGATTTGCCTCTAACAAATGCTGGATATATCTCTCACGGCAAGCTACTTCATCTCTCAATAACCTAGGCCAACAATGTCCAACTCTCGAGGAGCTGACAGTCAAACAAAGCTCAAACACTTTAGAAAATGCCATTAGTGGAGATCTGTTTCAAAGCATTTGCAGATAACCATCATTAAAGCGGACCTCGAAAGGACCTCCACTAGACAATACTTCTTTTGCTTGGGTTCTATTTTTGCACTATGATGTTTAAAGATAATCCAAATTGCATTCCTTTGAAAATGTAAATTATAATTGACACTTTTTCTGACAGCTTCGCCTGCCTTAGGCTAAATCGAAATCTGCTTATTTTATTCCACATTATACGTAGATGTGTTTAATGACATTTGACTGTACTTTCTTATTGCTAATACCTGTGTAGAGGCACATTAGGGAATCAATGTGTATAACAGTATTAAGGATGATCATGATAACCCAGATTTCTATAGCGCTAATAATTACATCTCTTATGCCATCAGATCACCACCCCAACCCTAGGGAATAGGTGTTCCTACCACCCCCATTGAAAGAGACAGTGTAAGATGGGTGATGAGATCCTGTCTTGCCATTCACTCTCTTTGTGGTCCCCAGAAGATCTCCTAATCTCTCTGTGTCCTCAGCTGTGCAATGGGAGGCTTAGACCAAAAGACTTCCAAGCTCCCTTCCTTCTACTAAATCAATGGAGAGTCTCTGAATGTGAAATCGAGGCCAGCTGGGGACTGGACTGCCCTCTCTGGGAGTCTCTACTCTCTCGGGTTCTCACCACTATTTTTCCTTCTTTCCCTCATTCTAGACTTTCTAAATTAAAAGACCCCAAAATGTAGAATCTCAATGGACCGAGAATGGTCCCTATTACCCTTCTCTTCTTTGGGGAACATGGTGCCATGAAGAGAGGACTGAGACTCACTGGACAAACCCAGAAGCCTGTGTCAGTTTGGGAAACAGCCGTTATGGTACTGGCCTCATTATTCTGTTCAAGCAAACACTTCCTAAGCATCTACTATGTGCCAAGCACTTCATTAGGTGCTGGGATACAAGGCAAAAAGGAAACATTCTACTGGGAGCCATACCAAATGTCTACAGATAAGGGGAAGTAAAGTATACACAGAGAAACAAAAAATGATTTTAAGTGATAGAACAGAGGCAGGGAGGTGGCTCAGTGGATAGAGCATGAGGTCTGAAGTTGAGAAGACCTTGGTTCATATCTGGCCTCAGATACATCTATGTAGATTAAAAATTAATATCCAAAATACTCCAAGTATTATATTAATTAAGATTCATTAATAAAAACTAAAAATTTAAAAAGCTAGAGTAAAAAGGGAGCTAGAGTCACGAGAAAAGAGAGAGAGTGGACAGAGTTACAGAAACTTATATACTAACAACTTGGGGACAAAAAGGAAAGGGATGCTGGGTAATGAAAAACAATTCTGGGAGATGGAGTCCAAAGAGATTTCTAATTACACACTTCCTAGCTGTGTGATCTTACACACTCCCCTTTCCCTAGCCCTTGTCCTTCTGCCTAGAGTTGTTACAGGGCCAGAAAGTAAGGGGGTTTAAAAAGGTAATCCAGAAGGATCATGCAGGAGGTGGCATGGAACTGGGCTTGGAAAGAAGCTGGAGGTTGCAAGAGGCAGATGTGAGTGGTGAGCACCCTGGAGGCACAGGGGGACCAGAGCCTGGGCTGAGACTCTGGATACAGGAGATGGAATGGCAGTATGGGGACCAGCCTGTTTGACTGAAGAAGAAAGTCCATTCGAAGAGATTGAGAAGGGAGGTGAAAGTCTGATGATAGAAAGCTTTACTAGATGAATCTGTGTATTGTTCCGGAGGTACTAAAATCCTCATGTGGAGGAGCCAAGGGAAGCTTTTGCTCTGGATCCAGAGAATCCCAAACCTAGAAGGCAAGTCAGACACCATGCGTTCTGATCCTCATTTTGCAGATGGGGAAACTGAGAATTTCCGAAAATAAGCAGAAAAGTCAAACACGTGTATGTTTCTTTGTGTATTGCATGTGTGTACATATGGATGGTGTGATGCTTTTCTTTTGCGTAACCAGAAACTCCAGCTTTTCTCATTCTTTGAATAGTGATGATGCCCAATCTGATGCCAACACCAAGGAATTCTGGGTAAACATGCCAAATCTGATGACTCACCTAAAGAAAGTGTCTGAGCAAAAACCACAGGCAACGTATTATAACGTGGACATGCTCAAATATCAGGTAAGATCACTCTTGTCAAGCTAAAGATGCCTTTTTCAAGTTGCCAATTCAAACTTGTCCCAAAGCACAGAATATGAAGTGAAGCAACACATCCTATCAGAACTGGAATGTCCCAGCCAACCCCTCAGCCTCTCCATAGTATGCCTGATAAAGGGGCATCCAGTCCCTGGTGGAAGACCTTCACGTGCCAGCCCTCAAGGCAAGCCATTCCACTTGGGGTCGCCTCTGATTGTCAGGAAGTTTTTCCCATTGGCAACTTCTCCTCGTTGCTCCTAGTTCAGCCCTTGAGGGTCAAACAGAATAAGATGACTGTTTCGTCCACACATCCCCATCCCCACCACCACTCCCAGTCTACAGTTCCCCAGTTCCTTTTCATGCTCTTCAGATGACATGGACTCAAAGCCCTTTGCTCTCCTCCAGACACTCTCCAGGTTATCGATGTCTATCTTAACTCTTGGTGCCCAGAACCGAGAAAAAGATTCAGGACAGATAACAGAAAGCTTTGCCCCTCCCAGAATCCTTTAAGGCCATCAAAGATCTCCTTGACTTTTTGGGGTTTGCATAATAATAATAATTATAATAATAATAATACTTGTTATGCACCAATTTAATGTTTACAAAGTGCTTTGTAAATAGAATTATATTCTAATTATCCCCATTTTGCAGATAGAAAATTGAGGCTGCAAGGGCTTAAGTGACTTGCCAGAGTCACATAACACCTGAATCAGGATTTGAACACAAGTCTTCCTGACATCAAGGCTGATATTCTACCCACTAGGCAACACTGTTTTTCTAAGTTACACATATACTTTGATGGATTTTGGTCAAATTCAGCCAAGAAAAATGCAAAATCTTACACTGAGATTTTTTTTAATGAACTTGCTCCATACAGGATGGAAAAAGTGTGGTTGGATGCCAGGTTTTTTTTTGAAAGAGAGCTCTGGGTTTTGTTGGACTGAGAATGAGGTATGGAAGCCAAAAAAACTCATGTGACCTTGGATAGTGTGACGTGAGGTGTGGCTTCCAGGAACAAGCAGACAACACTCGTCTGAAATAGTTTATTCACTTCTCAGAGCCACAATTTTAAAAATATATTGAGGGGGCAACTAGCTGGTTCAGTGGATGAGATCCAGGCCCTAGAGATGGGAAGTCCTAGGTTCAAATCTAGCCTCAGACACTTCCCAGCTGTGTGATCCTGGGCATGTCACTTAACCCTCATTGCCTAGCTCTTACCCCTCTTTTTCCTTGGAACCAATATTGATTCTAAGATGAATGGTAGAAGAGCTTTTAAATTTAGGGTTTTTCATTTTAAAAAATTATATTGATGAGCTAGATACATCCAGATTTTGGTAACCAGAATGATGAAAGGTTTTAAGCCATGTCATATGAAGACTGGTTGAAAGGACTAAAGATATGTGCTGAAGAAGAGAAGCCTAGGTAGATAGCATAGCTGGCTTCAGGTCTCCAGTCTCAGACATATAATACTGGCTGTGTGACCCTGAGCAAGTCACTTAACTCTGTTAGCCTCAGTTTCTTCATCTGTAAAATGAGCTGGAGAAGAAAAAGACAGACCTCTCCAGTAGCTTTGCCAAGAAAACCCCAAATGGGGTCACAAAGAATCAGGCATGACTGAAACTACTCAATAATGAAAGAGATGAGATTTGTTCTCCTTGATCCAGAGGACAGAGCCAGAATCAATGGGTGGAAGGTGGCAGGTACAAACAGGAGAATTTGGGCTCAGAGAGAGGAAGAGTTTCCTAGGAGATTTGTCCCAAAGTGGAATGGGATGCCTTGAGAGGCAGTGGACGCCCCTTCCACAGAGGTGTGCAGACAGGCTGGAGGGCTACTTGTCTAGTATGTTATCTAGCAAAGATTCCTTCTAGGCATAGCCTGGACAAGATGGCAGCCGAGTTGCCTGTTGCCGCTCCATCTATGATCCTCTAATGATTTTCATCCAGGGAGTTTTTTCTAAACAAAATCATGGAATCAGTGAATTGTCCATCGCGGAGCCGTGTGATGTGGGGGATGCAGAGGAAGCTTCATCCTCTTTTTCTTGATTTGTTTGTTTCTGGCCCAGGTATCTGCCCAGGGTATTCAGTCCACTCCACTGAACTTGGCAGTGAACTGGAGGTGTGAGCCAGCGAGCACCGATCTGCGCATCGACTACAAGTATAACACAGATGCAATGACCACCCCAGTCGCCCTCAACAATGTCCAGTTCCTCATCCCCATTGATGGCGGAGTGACCAAACTTCAAGCGGTGCTGCCCCCTGCTGTTTGGTAGGGAAGGACCAGGTCCCATGGGCCCTTTCCAAGGTCCATTCATTCTGCCCAGTTTTCTGCCTTCCCTCTGGGCTAAGAGAGCGCGGTGGTCCAGGAAAGGAAAGCGCCGCTTTGTGCTAGAAAGGCTAGGACCCTGCCACCTAGACTCTGGCCAGGAAGAGCATTCCTGTTCCCGACCCAGTTGTAATAAACACAGAGCAGATAGAGCTTTCTGAGAATTTGTGCATCTGCCTTAGCTTCATCCTCCCGAATTAGACCACCTTCCGCTGACCGGTGCCAAGACAGGTGCTTCCTTCCAGAGTATTGCCGAGGTAGAACAGTAGCATGATATGGGGGAGGGAGGCGTCCTCTGAGTCAGTCCCCATCGGAGACCAGCCTCTGATGGATTCAGATTGGCATCTGCTTGGAAGCCAATGCCCATCCAGGTCATAGAAGGGCATGTGATCCACGAGAGGGCCTCACACCGAGGCAATCCCAAGGCTAGTCCTTTTTTTTTTTTTAACAAAAGCATCAGGAAACCATTGAAAAAAGATGGGTTCCTGACACCTAGCAGATGCCCAATAAATGTCTCATGCTTTTAGTGGGTTGGAATCTGTCTCCATCCCTGACACTAGCTCTGTGACCCTGGGGAAGTCACATAACCCCTTTGGGCTGCAGACGTGCCACAGGGGGAAATTTATTTCTCTTCATTTCTTAAAGACTGAGAGTAGTACTAGAAAGGCTTTAGGTACTAGCCCAGGGCTAGATCCTGTTTGTTACCCCAAATCTACACTGGTGACCCATTTGGCCTTTCCTTGGCAGATATAATGGAATGGTTTGCCATTCCATTTCACAGATGAAAAGACTGAGACAAATAGGATTAAGTGACTTGCCCAGAGTGGCACAGCTAATAAGTGTCTGAGGCCAGATTTGAATGCAGGATGAGGAGTCTTCCTGACTCCAGACCCAGCACTCTCCCCATTGTGCCACCCAGCTACCCAAGACCATCTTCTAGGTGGAGATTGTGATCGGCTTTAATGGGCAGGGGGCGCCCACAGCAGCGGAGTTCCAATCTTTGGCCAATTGAGAAGCTAGGAAAAAAATACAAAGAAGGAGGCGTCCCCATTCGCAGTGAACGTATGCTCCAATGAGAGAAATGACAAGCAGACAAATGTGCCTGCGTAGGAAGTTAACATGCATGTCTACACACAGAGAGACAGAGCGGTGAAACGCAAGGGGGCTTGGCAGGGAGGCCATTAGCAGGGGATCCAAAAGGTTTCCTTGTAGAACGTGGAGTCTGATGGGCATCTTCTAGGAAAAGGGGGGCTCTGAGAGGCGAGGGCCTGGGGAAGTCCATTCCTGTCTGGGAGTGAGGAAGACAGAAAGCCAGTTTAGTCGAACCAACGACGACAGGAAGGGAAGTGGGGTACATTGAGGCTGGAAAGCTTTGTTGGGCTGCTTTTGAAGGGCTTTAAAATCCAAGCAGGAATTCTTTTTTCTCAAGCAATAGGAAGCCACTGGTCTTGATGGAATAGGGGAATTACATGATCAGATTTGTCCTTTAAAAAAAAATGACTTTGTCAAAGTAGCTAGTCGGCTCAGTGGATGGAGAGCCAGATCCGAAGACAAAAGATCCTGGGATCAAATCTGACCTCAGACACTTCCAAGCTGTGTGACCCTGGGCAAGTCACTTAATCCTCCTTGCCTTGCCCTTATTTCTCTCCTGCCTTAGAATTAATACACAGTATTGATTCTAAGATAGAAGGCCAGGGTTAAAAAAAATTTACTGTCAGCTCTATGTAGAATGGACCAAAGAAGAAAGACTCAGGAAGGGAGGCCAATGAAGAGTCTGTTGCAATATCTAAGTGAGCGGTGATGAGGGCCAGAGCTAAGTTAGTGACTGGGAGCATAGAAGAACAGGTCAGATGAGAAAGGAGAAATGGTAAGCTTTGGCAGCAGATTGGATAAGAGAGAATCCAGAGTCTCTATGAGCCAGTCACCAAGATTATAACCTGAGACACTATCCGGCTGGTGGAGTCTTTAGCAGAAGGAAACAGACATTTGGAAGAAGGAAGGGTTTAGGGCGGAAAATAATGAGTCCACTGTTAAACGTGTTGAATTTTAGATTTCTTCTAGATGTGATTTACATGGTAATGTTTCCTATTTTGTTTTAAGGAATGCTGAACAGCAAAGAATACTGTGGAAAATCCCTGATATCTCTCAAAAATCAGAAAATGGAGGTAATTCATTTGTTTATTCAATAATAATAGCACATTTGGATAAATGGATGGACAGATGGACAGGGAGACAGACAGACAGATGGATGGATGGATGGATGGATGGATGGATGGATGGATGGATGGATAGCTAGATGGCACTTTAAGGTTTGCAACATATTTTGTATCCATTAATTCTTTTGACTCTCAAAACTATAGGAAATAGGAACTTTTTAACTGAGTCAGCTCATAGAGTTTAAGCAACAAGTTCAGGGTTGGACTGGATATCTGTATCTGAATCAGTCATTAATGAGACTCTTACCTGTGTCATCCCATAAATTTGACACAAAGAGGGGGCGGGCACCAAGGAGCTTGGGGCTTTCCTTTCCTTCAATTATTTCCCTCAACATAGCATGGATACCAATTGTCCATGTGCCATAACTCCAGAATATGAGGAGCCAGGTTAAAAATCCCACCTCTGATATTATATACCTTAGAACTGGGTCTCTCCCTGGACCTCAGTTTCACCACTTGTAAAATAAGGGGATTGGTTTACTTATCCTCTGAGGTCCTTTCTAGGTCTAGATCCATAACCTTATATATGACATAGGGAAAAATCACTTCCTCTCCTTATGCCTCAGTTTCCTCATCTGTAAAATGAAGCATTTGGATTTGATGGCCTCTACTAACTCTATAACCATGGTCCTAGGATCTCTCTTTCTGGTCTGCCATCTTCTCTTCCAATCATAGGGAATTACAGATTTGAACGCCCTCCCATATCTCATCTCTGCCCCCCCCAATAAAACCTGAAATAATAACTGTTTAAATAATAATTTATTACCTAAAAATATCTATCACCAGATGTGAGGTCTTACCTCCTGATCATCTATGTCAGCAAACAAAAAGCCCATCTTGCTAATCTTTTAGCTTGTTTCTTTAATGAATTCCTCTCATCCCAGGCAGTCCTTTCTACTGCTTCCCCAACAGAGAGAGAGAGAGAGAGAGAGAGAGAGAGAGAGAGAGAGAGAGAGAGAGAGAGAGAGAGAGAGAGAGAGAGAGAGAGAGAGAGTCAAACAGTCAAACAGACAATTTTCTAAGCAGAGAACGTGGCTCTCCCATGTTCAGACACCTGTATACTCCTGGATCATTCTGATATTTTTAATCTTTCATCTAACTTAAATCACCCAGTGGCAAGAAAAAAATAAACTGCTCTAAAATAGCCTGCTTGCCCCAAATTCTGCAGTGTGACTTTTGTGCGTCATGCAGACACTCACCCTGCGGTGACTAGGAATCTTTAATGATAAACGTTCTTCATCATTAATCTTACAAGTGAAATACACCATTTTCCCAACGAGTCACGTCTTGCATTTTAACTGCTGAGTTAACCCTCAGCTTTCTTGTCTTGTCAGTGTAATCACTGTATTATTACTTTCCCCTAATGATGGATTCTTATTTTTCTCTTGGAGGGGTTGGTTCTTTGCTGGCAAGATTCCAGTTATCCGAAGGTCCTAGCAAACCTTCCCCATTGGTTGTGCAGTTTACCAGTGAGGGAAGCACCCTTTCTGGCTGTGACATTGAACTCGTGGGAGCAGGGTATCGGTTTTCACTCATTAAAAAAAGGTTTGCAGCAGGTAAGTGGGAAGGGTAGTTCTGACCACTTTGTGTTTGGGAAGGTGGCATACCTCTACACCATGTTGTCCCTCCTTTCTCCAGAGGTCATAGGCAAAACCATAACTGGAACCAGAAGCATTGGACTTGGCTCCTACCTCTCATGTTTACTGCCTAAATAATCTTGTGCAAGAAAGTTATTTAGCTCCCACTCCTCAGTTTCCTCATCTGTGATATGAGAACACTGGACTAGATTGCTGCTCAGGTCCATTTCTAGCTCTAGATCTCAAAACTTATGCTATTAGGGAGATAACCAGTTAGTCAATACACATTTATTAAGCACCTACTATGTGCCAGGTCCTGCTCTGAACATTGTAGATACTGAAATGAAAATGAAACATTTCCTTCCCTTAAGGAGCTTATATCATACTGGCAGAGACAGAGTAGGAGGTAGCAGAACAAAGATCATTCAACCCAACAAACATTTATTAAATGCCTATTATATCCCAGTAGCTAAACTAAGCACTAGGTACACAAGGAAGAAGAGAAGGAGGAAATACGCATTAAGATAACTCCTACTATGTGCCAGGAACCATGCTAAATGCTTTTTACAAATATTATCTCATTGTATATTCACAAGCAACCCTTAAAAAGGACATGTTATTATTATGCCCATTTTGCAGATGAGGGAAATGGAGGCAGACAGAGGTTAAATGGCTTGCACAGGGTCCCATAGCTAGTTAATGTCTGAGACTGGATTTTAACTCAAGTCTTCCAATCTCCAAGTCTCATGCTCTGTGCACTATGGCACCACCTGGCTGCTTCTTTGAAACAGTTTCCTCTCAAGGAGCTTATATTCTAATGGAGAAGGTAGGAACAACGTGTACATCTACAAAATATACATAATTTGTAAGAAATGGACGCAAGGAAGTTTGGGAGATGGTATGTCTATAGTTAAGGAGATCAGGAGAGGCTTAATAAAGGAGTTGTTTAAGCTGAATCTTGAAGGATACCAAAGATGTCCAAAGGGGATGGAAAGGGAGAAAATAAAGTCCAGTAAAGGGAGACAGTGTAGAGGGAAACATTTGTGTCCAGAGTTTAAGGAGACCAGGAGAGGCAAGCTATAGTTCAAGAAGGCAGAAGATCTAAGACAACAGACTGATATTCAGGAAACCCTGGGGACCTGTACTGACACTTATCTTGTGTTCTAATGGCCAACCACATTTATTCTCATTTTGTGGATCACAGAATGTGGCTGATTCAGCCCAAATCCTCTTTGTATTAATGGTCAAGTGTATAAAATACAAGTGAAGTGGTCTTTCAACTTGCTATAAGTACCAAGCTAGTCTGAGTCCAATTAAATAGCAAGAATGTTCTTAAAAAAAAAAAAACCTTACCTTCCATCTTAGAATCAATACTATGTATTGGTTCCAAAGTAGAAGAGTGGTAAGAGATAGACAATGGGGGTTAAATGACTTGCCCAGGGTCACCCAGCTAGGAAGTCTATTTGAAGTCAGATTTGAATCCAGGACTTTTTATCTCTGAGCCTGCCTCTCAATCCACTGAGCTATCTAGTTGCCTCTCAAAGAAAAGATTTTCAATCAATACATTAATTAACACAATAATAAGTTAATAAGCACTTCCTCTAAGAGGTAGTGCAGTAGAGTTCATGGAGATCCAGCCTCAAAGCCAGGGATAGCTAGGTTGTCTCATTTCTGACACATACTGCCTATGTGTCCTTGACTCAGTCTCTTAAACATTCAGTGTTCTACCCAATTCACTAAGACAGAAGCTGAAGAAAAGGTTCTGGCCTTCTTTGGTCATGGGAGTTTGGTTCTCCCCATTAATGAAACCTTAGTCTAAACTCCATCCCCATCCTTCTTTGTGCTGGGTGCTATGCAAGGATTTGGCACTGACTGGCATTTTTGTAGCCTCAGTGGGATCCCATAGGGTTGTGTAGCAGAATCACTGAAAATCCTGAGAGGTCTCTGCTTTCCTTTCCTTATTTCTTGAGAGCCCAAGAAAAGTCAGGTTGGTTTAAGAGAATAAAAAGATCCTGAGGCCATTCTTGGTCCACTATGAAGTCCTGTAGGTAACACTCAATTAGACCTGGTGTCCCTAGTTGACCAATATCCAGTTCTGGCCATCAACACTGGAAGAACTCTCTGTCCAGACAGGATTTCTCAGACTCAATGATTCTCTCCAGCTTATCCTATAAGTATATTCTTTATGCCTAGCTATTTACATATGATCTCACCCCCTTCAACTGTGAGCTCCTTGAAAGCAAGGGAAGTATGAGGGCAGGCATGAGGAGCGGGAGGGTTTTTTTTTGTTTGTTTTTTTGTTGTTGTTGTTTCTGCCTTTCCTTATATCTCCAACAAGTACTAAGTGCTTATTGAGCTAAACTCAAAGTTGTAACTATGATGAGACAGCCAGGATGCCTGCGTTTTACAGGGCACTGGCAGCCCTTCTATGCTCTTGTTCACTGTGTATAAACCACTGAGCAGGGCACTAAGTGAGCAAGAATAATTGGTTTAAGAAAGGAAGCTTCCAGTTGGTGCACTCCCTGCTGCATCCCAATTAAGTTCCTCTTAAGCCCAAACCCCCAGTGGCCCTCCCACAATGACCCATGAGCAAGAGCTTCATCGTATCTCAAGGTCTCCAACCTGGAGCACAGGCTCTCAGGGTCTCTGTCTTCCCTATCATGAAATAAGTCTTTCCTTCAGCGGGTCATTGTTTCCCAGGTCCCAATATCCCAAGTGTCTTTGTCTTTAAAAGGTGAATTGAGGACATCCCCTGAACCCTAAATCTAGTCTGAGCTCTTCCTCATCTCTGGTTGGAGAGAGAGAGCCAAGGCAAATAGAATAGTTATTCTAGAGAACTGAACACTAGATCAATGGTGTGATGGAGGAAAAGCTTCCATATAATGACAATGGTGTCTAGTTGCCTATAGTGTGAGAGACATAAAGAGAAAGAGAGGTTTTGCAGGACTTGTGGACCAAGATGCAAGAACCAGGGTTCCAACGGAATGTTCCCAGTTGTTGGCAGTTTGAGCTGACAGCGAGGAGGGGACTTGGTCTCTGACTGGAAGTCACTCTTTCTCCCTGGAGTTTTGAAGCTGGCTGAAAGACCTTTGTGAGACTGACTTGGTTTTGGGGGGTTTCTCTGGCTCTGAGCAGTTGAAGTTGACACTGAGAAGAGAAACTTGGCTTTTGGGACTGGGTCTCTGTCTCTCTAGCTCTGAGCAGTGGAACCTGACCAGGGGAGAAGCTTTTGAGTTGGTGGTCTATTTGAGAGTTGAGCTGGCCAGGAGAAACTTAGAAACTTTGAACTTTGTTTTTCTCTGGGGTTGAAGCTGAGAAAGGAGACAAGCCAGGCTGATTTTGTGAAGTAGAAAAAAGAAGATTCAAACTGCTGTCCTCCATCTCCCTAACTGTCTTAGAGTCACAGTTTGTGACTGGAATACTTTCTCAAACCCTCCTTTAGATTAGGGAAATCCTTATCCCTCTTACCTCAGTTTCCTATCCTGTTATCCCAATAAATCCCTTGACTTGAAAAAGGAAAAGAAAAGAGAATCTTTGTAGTTTACTCAAGTGGGGAAGGAAGGAGCCAAAGGCTTCAAGAAGAACTGGGTGGAGAGGTTTGGAAAAGGGAGGGAGCGAAGGAGGAAGGAGGTTAGGAAATAGATTGATTCATCAACCATCAGTAGGGATCAATAGGCAGAACCCCAGAGTAAACCCCAGAGCAGTCCTCTGTGTACCAGCATCCCTCAGCATTTCTTATTCCTACCTCCATTACAAATAAGCAGCCTCAGGTTCCCGTAACAGCTCTCTCTAGTCACAGCCAGAGAACAGTTCACTTCTCCATTTCAAGAAGAAACACTTTCTCTTAGTTTACTTCTTCTATTTCAATAGTGAGAAGGAATGGGGATGTGGTCACCTAAAAGCCACTCTGTCCATGTCCCACCGCACAGACCCTCCCCATATAGACGGTGTTTGGTAACCGAGCCTCCCAACCTTCTGTTTTTCAGGCAAATACCTGGCAGATAACTAAGAAAACCTTTTGCAAACATATGGAGAACCCAAATCGCAGAGGACTCTGTCGTACATGGAACAGGTTTTTGTTTTGGGGTTTTAATGAAAACAAAGTAAAACCTGCCCTTGGGACATTCCTGCTGAAAGTATCCATTGCTTTCAGCGACCTTTCTCCCTCCGTGGACAACACCGTGTTGAGACCAGTCCCACAGTATTTACTTCTAGGTGTAACATTGTTAATGGTTTTAAAATGTAATTATTGTATTTGTAAATTGTACTCATTCCCGTAAGACTGTATTTCAGGCGATTAGACAAACTTGAGTTTTAGCATTTGACCATTCATGAAATGGGTGTAATTTAAACTCTAGTATATAAATTTATTAGTAGTCCTGTTGACTGGCACAAGGCTTACAGAGATAGATTGCATTTTGTCAATATATAAAGTTGAAATACGATATCGGTAGCGGCTTTCAAAGGGGGTGCCTCATGCAAAGAAGGATTGGCAGAAATAAGAAAACGCTTTCCTTTCCTCCTCCAGTCCTTCCTATGTCTTATTCTAGAGTGTGAAATTAAGAGTTCTACCTTCCAACATTTCGTGGGGTTAAATTTCAAGACTTTTCATTCAATTCTAAGGTTATACCGTATTTAAAGAAGGCAAGACGTACCACTTTTTAACCGCTTTTTTTTCAAACGGCAAATTTCATAAAAATGCACGCCATATAAACAGGGCCTCTTATTTTTATAATGTATAAAAAGGGGATATTTAACGTTAAAATTATGAAATTATGATTCAGATTCCAGAGGATTCTGGGATCCAAATCATTTCCCTGTGCTCACCACCTCTCCCCCAAACTGGGCAAATATGGAGATTCCTGAATAGCCAGGCGCTTTTATTGGGATTGTGAGATGATGAGAATTTTTCAAGATCTTTATTAAGAACTTTATTGCTACCCGATTGGGGATGTCGCTATTTCTGAAACTCTGCAGGCTGAATGAACTGCATCCTCTAGCCCCTTCCCCTACATGTAGGCTGCCCATCTTTGAGGGAGGTGGCTGGGAGCCCCCCTGTATCCATCTGACAGGAGATTTTGATCTGAGAGTCATTTGGGGAATGGGAAAAACCAATTTAGGCTGTATGAGAAAAGTTCTCTGCAATAAATGTTCTGTCCAATGAGCAAAATGTTCCTTAAAAATCGGAATTACTGTAAACTAGAAACACTGGCCATCATTCCTTTGGAACCAACAAAATGGGTGCAATCCACAGCTCCTCTCATTGATCTCCATTGCCACAAGGCAGAAGGGGAAAATGGAGTCCTCTCATCCTGACCAGCAGAATGCAGGTTCACAGAGGACAAATATTTTGGGGGGGCGTGGGGGGGGGGGAGATGCACAATGATTGTCCAGTCTTTCTATGGAAGAACCTGCCCTCCAGCCTCTTGGCACACCACCCCGCTAGCATTTAGGTACTTTTTCGGAGAGGTGGGGGGACTCTATGTTCGTTCATTGGTGAAGAGTATTCCCTATGTGGAGATTCCCTTCACGGATAACAATGTCTCAGAAATTAATCATTTTTAGGATTTGCCGAGAGCACTGAGACTTTAAGACTGTGGTCAGATAGCCAGTATACATCAAAAACAGGACTTAAACCAAGATCATCTTGACTCCAAGGCCAGCCTTCTCTCCAATGATTACACTGCCTCTCTTGGATACATACATATATGGGTTTATGTGTATATATAACACACATCATTTTAACCAGATGTGATTCTATCAGTATAATGGACAACCAGTAAAGAAACTCCCTCCACCAGAGCTAATCTGCACCTGCTTTGAAATTTCTCATTTTAAAAGGTTGCCTGGGATACTGAGAAGTTAAGGGACTTTGCCAGGGTCACCCAGCCAAGACAAGTCAGAGGGCCTGAACCCAAATCTTCCTGTCCTTGTGGCCAGTGCTCTCTCCAGTATACTTGTCTTAGATCCTGATCCCCTCCTTACCCACCTTGAAATTATGGGAGTTCTGTTCTTGAGCAGTCTCCTGTTCTAGTCTAAGTTTATTATTATACCCATAAATCGTTCTTTTTACCATTCATTGCAGTGATCTTTGGCACCTACAAATTGGGGGGGCCAGGGGTTAAAATATATTGAGAAGACCATCTTTAACCTAAAACCACTAGAGGAAAAATTTGAGCATTGTTTTGTTTGTACATGTAGACTTTGGCAAGTGTTTTAACCTATGTGAATGTGGGAATGGACAGTGGGTTTCACTGGGGAAGAATCACGGCCGCCCTACTCATCATCGTCAAGAAGGTTCATTCACCCATCCTTCTTTCCTTCCTGGTAAAGACACTAGTTACTTGGAGGCTCCTTGTCCATTTTGACAAATGAAACCCACAATGAATTAAGGAGCTCAGAGATGTTGGGGAACCCCAAATGTAGGAGTGAAAAGAAAAAGGGGGACATCACACTTAAAAGATGAAAGATTGAAACTAAAAAGAGACATGGATCAGAAAATAAGATATGTGTGAGGAATGGAACTATCAAGAGTGTCTGGAATAACCCCTCCACAGAAGGGAGTTGACTGAGTAGTCACTCAGAGAACAAAACACGTGTAAATATTTCTTTCTGGTTCTCATGTCTTACTCTTTATATTTTGCTTTATACAGCTCTATTACTTAAGTCATATAAACATATGGTAGCTCTTTAAAAGGATGCCTTCTTTTGTTGATATTGTAAAAATGTAATTTTAAAAATATATATGACAAGGATCCCTAATGTGATTCAGACATCACTAGTTAAGAAATTTTAAAGACTTATTATTGCCTACAATCCCTGTACCAGAGAATGGGACTCATAGGCTTCTAAATACATGAAAACCTCATTTAACTAGACAAACCCTCCTCCCCACCCACCCTTCCTTCCTTCCTTCTTATACTTTTTTCCTTCCTTTTCTTCCTTCTTTTCTTTCTTTCCCCATTCTTTTTTCTTTCCTTCCTTCCTTCCCTCCTTCCTTCCTCTCTTTCCTTCCTCAAACATTTATTAAGCACTAGTTACTCTGTGCCAGGCACTGTGCTTGGGCACTGGGGGTACAAAGACGAAACTAAAAATGGCCCTTGCCCTCAAGTAGCTTGCATTCTACTTGAATTCAGCTTGCAGGAAAAAGAGACAAATAGCAGCAAAACAAGTTCATATCAGGGACTGAAGTCTGTGTGTGTGTGTGTATGTGTGTGTGTGTGTTTGCATATTTGTGTATATTTATTTCTAGTTGTTTGGCTTTTTATTTTTGCTTTCAAGCTTGGCCTTGGCCTTAGTAAACATGTCATCCAATTCTCCACAACTTTAATTCTACTGGTGTAAAATGGGAATCCATGTCCAAAATAATAAGCTCGAGAGACATGGCAGTGGTCCTCAGCCATGAAAGAATAGTTCAGCCATTGCTGGGGGCTCTGGGGACTATTCCCAGAAGAGTTTCAGTCAGTGTCAACCAGATCACCCTATTGCTCCAAACATCCTCATTCACGGAGACGTCACCCTGCTTGATATGGACAAGGAATGACATTTGAATGGGATAAAAATCTTGTCTTCCCTCGATCACATTCAAAAGTTTTCTTCTTTATTCAAGTACATCCCACGTTTCCATGAGAAATGCTTTTGGAAATGGATTCTGGTTACGTATTAGAATACAGTTAATCTCAGTAATGACTATCATTTTCATCTAATAAGTTTTTCATATAGTGAGATAGATATTTTTCAAGTCTGACCAGAGTTGCAGTTGGCCCAAAGATAAACTTACTGCATTATTTTTTGCATTATAATATTGAGCTGATTAAAGAGGAAAAAAAGATCTGTGCTCAAAGTCAATTAGTATAATTATGTAGCAATTCAGATAAATTAATCTTTAAGTATATAGACATTTCTATTTAGGACAGGGACATACAGGTATGTTTACAAACATACATGGAAGGCAATACCGTGTAGTCATGAATAAAGAGCTGGCTTTGGAGACAAGGATTTGAGTTCAAGTCCTGTCTCTAATTCCTACTGGATTTGTGAGCTTGGGCAAGTCACTTAACTTACTATCCTAGAAAAAGCTCTAAGGCTAAGGAAAGGTGCCAACCTGCAGTGTTAGAGGGAATTTCTTTACCCAGGAGATTCCCATGCTGAGGAAATCTCAGGTCCAGTCTTTTTTCCCTATCTGCTATAAATGCACACACACACATTTGTTGTGTGGAATATTTAGAGTCTCCAAACTGCTTTAGTTTGCTCTGCTGCTAACTCTTGCTAAGTAACCCTGGGAAAGTCATTTCTGAATTTCCTCATTTCTTCCTTGGAAAAATTTGGAGTATAAGGTTAGGTTACTGAAATGTATGTAATTACATTTCAATAAATAATTTAAATAATATAGAGATCTGAAGAATCTCAGAGGCCCCTCCCAGCTCTAAAATTCTAGGATTCTTTGAGATTTCTACTATTGTTTTGAATACATTTTGTTAAGTAGATGTTTGGGACTGTTAATAAGAACCAGGAAGCCCTGCCCAAATGGACCAATTTCCTTTTCTGCTTCCTGGGTAAGAGGATGATAATGGGACAATAAATGTCCACATCTCTCCTGAGAATACCAAGCTCAAAGTGCCCTGAAAAATTACATGGCATGACCCACTCTCAGCAGAAAGACTTAGGATGAGCTAGCTGCTCCCCTAAGATGCCCTTCCAGCTCGGACATTCTGCTAGCTTTGTCTTGGACACCGAAAAGCCCCCCAAATCAATGTACCTCGGATCAGCAGCTCTAGGTTTCCTGTCTATTTAATTAACTCTTTTCCCTCTTCAAAAAGAAAAAAAGGAAAGAAAGTCCTTTTGTCCATTTTTCTGTCTCAACAGAAACTCTCAGCTCCTCAGGCTTGGCCCCAAATGCAGACTGCAGTCTGTCGATTCATTTCACTCAGGTTCTTTTCTTTGGAAAAGTCTTCTTCAAAACCTCGAAGCTGTCCGCTGTCCGCTCGATTGGGGATGATGGGACATAACTGGGCAGCAGGTTTTTAGCACAGGGGGTTCCAGATGGAGGCTCTGTACATCCCTGCAATGGAGCATTGAAGACTTTAAAAGCAACAGTTTGGGGGGGTCATGAAGCATGAGAAGGGGCTGCAAGGAGAGAGTCCCAATCCCCATTCCCATTTCAGCACTGCCCAACTAAATCCAAGCACTTTAAGGCAAATTGGCCCAGCGGTAGTGCAGCACATCCATAGATTGTTCCTGAAAAAGACCTAGACCTTCTCCCTTCCCAGACTGACGTCTTGTCTTCCCCCAAGCAGAATTCCATGCAGCCTGGCTGTACTTCATTCATTTGGGCACTCATTCAATAAGCATTTATTAGTCACCACTTTGTACCACTTACTATGTGGGAGTGGGCAGGGAGAGCTTCGGAGACAAAAGCAAAACTGTCCAGCCCTCAAACGACTATTTTGCTTGACAGTTTCCAGGGCAGAAATCTGCAAGAAAAGCTCAAATGAGTTTGTCAGGGTTGTGGATTGGAGGCCTTTTTAAAAATACATTTTGGTAACTGTTTAATATGATTGATTTCCTTGTAATCCCAAACATTTTACTGTATGTATTTATAAGCATCATTCAAAGAAGGGGTCCCTAGGCTTCACCAGACTGCCAGGGGGGTCCAGGGCACCAGAAAAGGTTAAGAACTCCTGTTTTTGCTCCAGATGAATGAGATGAATGGACACCTGTGAGAATGGCTCAGAAAAGAACAAAATACACAGATTGTTTCCTCCAAATAGATCAGCTTGGAATGAACTAGAAACCAGAGTGAATATAATCATCCAAAAATAAAACTCCAGAATTCTGGGGATGCCTATTAGGTGTCTTTCCTTAATGAGTCACTTGCAACAAAATGGCCATATGTCTTTTTTTTTCCCTCTATAATCCATGGCATTTCCTCTTAAGACTTGACACTATCCTTCACTTCTTTGCTCCATTCCCGTGTCACCTTAGAAAATAATAGCAAGAGGAAGCCTTTCTGCATTCATGAACAGAATGAAATTGCTCCACCATCTTTAGATGACCTGTGGAGGAAACCGAGATTCATTCATTCAAAAAGCAGTTTGTAAACCCCAACTATAGGCCTGATATTACACTAGGTACTAAGGATGCGAGGATGAAAAAACGATACAGCCTCTAGCGTCAAAGAGTTGAACTTCAGCTCAGTTACGATGAGAGAGATGAGACCTGGAGTTGCTCAGCAAGCACCTACTATGTGCTTTCAGGCACATCCAAGCTAAGTGCTGAGGATAAAAGGTCTCATCCATTTAAGAGTGCCTACTCCCAAGGAGCTCACACACAGAGAGGTAAATACCAAAGAGGTTCAGAATAATTGGAGTGGAGAGGGGAGGCGTTAATCGCTGACAACCAGGGGAATCGGGAAATGCCTGGTACAAGCTGGCATTTGAGCTGATCTTTGGAGGCTCTTCAGCATTTTGAGAGTCAGAAAGAAACATGGAGCCCATCCCAAGAATGGAGGAATAGCCTGAGCAAGGTGTAGGGTCCCAGGGGATGTCCAGCAAGTTGAGGCCAAGGATCATCAAGTAAACCAAATTGTTAGAAATATAAAGGATGTGAGGGAGAGCAATGGTGATGTCAGTCTGGAAAGGGAGACTGAAAGGATGGGGAAGGATACTAAGTGCCAAAGGAATTGCCTGGGGCCATATTCCCATTATCCCTTGGACAACAAGGAACTACTGAAGCTTTCTCAGCAGAAGAGTGACCTGAGCAGACTATAGCCTCAGAGAGTTGCCTAGTAAACTTGCCCATTGTCGCATACTTAATATAAGTTGGTTGTAGGGTTTGAACCCAAGTTCTTCTGAGTTCACTCTGCCAGTCCCCTCTAAAAAATACTGTTCTTTGCTGTGTTCAACTCTTTATGCCCCCATTTGGAGTTTTCTTGGCAGAGATACTGGTGCAATTTGCCATTTCCTTCTCCAGCTCATTTTACAGATGAGGAACAAGCTCAAGTGACTTGCCCAAGTTCACACAGCCAGTATGTGTCTGAGGCCAGACTTGAACTCACCAAGCTGGGTCTTCCTGTTTCCAGACCCAGCATTCTAACCACTGCACCATCTAGCTGCCCTCTATTACTCATTTCAAATTTCTAACACTCATCCCCCACCCCCCCAGTCCAAAAATTGTGGCAACACAAAGTTATGGAACTCTGTAAAAGTATTTATTTGAAGTCTTGCACTTGGAAAAATATCCTCAGCTCTTCCCCTAGCTTTGAAGTTTTTATAGCTTAGAGCTCATGCCAATAAGCAATCAGTCACGAGGTCTGGGTGAAGTATGCCTTTCGTTTACTGAATCGTGTTTGCGAGGTGATGATTTAACCATTTGTAACCACTTCCTCCCAGTACTGTATGAAAAAGCAAAAATGTAGTAAAGGTAAAAAGTAAACCAGTGAGTAGTCGCATGGTGAAAAGTCAGTATCCTCCCGGCACTTCCTAGTTCCGTTTCACTGTATTTGGGCTTTCCAAGTTTTACGGGGAAATTGGCAGCGTTTGGTGTTGTGAAAAGAGCCCTGAATTGGGTCTGGATTCGGCTACCTGAGAATGAGAAAAACTGATGTTTCCATAGTTCTTTTGGTCTTGTGAAGCTCTTGATTCACCATAAACTCATGAGGTAGGTTGGTCAAGTATTATCATCCCCATTTTACAGTTCAGCACACTGAGGCTCAGACAAGTAGTGACCATACCGACGGTCCCACCTCTCGTAATGGATGGGTCTGGGATGCTATCCTATGCCACACCAAGGCTGCCTCCCCATTTTACAGTTCAGCACACTGAGGCTCAGACAAGTAGTGACCATACCGACGGTCCCACCTCTCGTAATGGATGGGGCTGGGATGCGATCCTATGCCACACCAAGGCTGCCTCCCCATTTTACAGTTCAGCACACTGAGGCTCAGACAAGTAGTGACCATACCGACGGTCCCACCTCTCGTAATGGATGGGGCTGGGATGCGATCCTATGCCACACCAAGGCTGCCTCCCCATTTTACAGTTCAGCACACTGAGGCTCAGACAAGTAGTGACCATACCGACGGTCCCACCTCTCGTAATGGATGGGGCTGGGATGCCATCCTATGCCACACCAAGGCTACCTCCCTTTCTTCCTGGGTGCTCACCTCCGGGTGCCTCCCAGAGGATCTAAAGTCCAGGGTCTGCTAAAGGTTTCCTAGACAATTCCTATGTTTTCAGTTTTAGCAAAACAACTCCTTGGCATTTCTACAAACGGCTGACATTTTCCTCTCATCCAGAGTTTGTAATTGTTATAGAATAAGCAAAGCATCTAAATGTTTTCTTATTTTAGCACAAGGAGGATTCAAATGGGAATGTCGTCTCGGCTCTCTCCTTCTTATATACGCATCACTGGCAATTTTTCATTGATTTTGTTGCCTAAATTAATTCCTCCTGTTACTAATGTATCATCCTTGCAGATTCCTTTTCGTAACCCAGCCAATAACTAGGGCCATGTGACAGTTCTGCCCCAAGTCCAAAGCCAGATTCTTTCCTTTCCTGGTAGGTTGCCAGGCTGATAATTGGATTCTTATGTAGACTGGAGCCGGCTTTGCTAGTCAGTATTTTAATCGTGGTGTGATTGAATTTGGATGTGACTCTCGTATCCCAGGAAAGATGGAAACACTACTGAAGAATAGGTAGCCTCCTACCCCTAAGTGTGGCCAGAGCTGCCTTCAAGCATCCGAAATTGGGAGCGGGGTTAGCTTTCTTCTCTCCTGAGACCAAAGCGAGGTGCGATGGAGGGCAGGGGCAGAGAGGCAGATTTCGATTCCAAGAGGGCTGCCCCAAAGGCAAAGGGGCTGCCCCAAAAGGTAGCGAGTTCCCCTTTGCTGGAGGTCTTCAGGCAAAGATGAGGTGACACTCATTAGAGCTTCTGTCAAGGGGTTTCTTCTTCAGGTATGAGTTGGACCAGAGGGCCCCCGAGGTCTCTTCCAACTCTGAAAATTCTGGGATGCTGCGAATTTTACCTGTGATAGCTGGGACCCGCTGCTTGCAAGGGGGTTGAGGTCTGTTCTTGTGTTTGTATGGAAGAGAGTTCTTGTTGTTCTTGTTACTATTGTTTATCTTGTTTTTACTTTGCACAGAAAATAGAAATCAGATGGTTGAGTTTAGCGTGGGCCCCAGTAGGTGACCCTACACCCCACTTTTTAAACATATCTTACTTCCCAAGAAAAGAATCATGGAAAGTGTCTGCAAAAATGTGTCTTAAAAGTCATGAGATTCAACTGGGGTGTTTCCAGGAAAAAGAGCTCCCTAATGAATGCCAGGGCCTTTGAGCAAAGGGGAAGCGAGGGCCCGCTGGCAGCTTGGGAGTCCAGGGCACTTTCTGATCTGGGATGGCAGGGATTCCTTTGGGGTTCTGTCCCCTGCCCCCTTGGAGCAGAAGTGGGGTGGATCTCTCCCTTCCTGGTCCCATATCAAGTCGTTCTATCATTTTCTAAGATACTTTGTGTATAAACTGTTTATAAGAATTGTGGATGAAAATACACATAAGTATATTTTTCAAGTTTAAGTTAAATGCCTGGCCTTTTCGCCTCTGTGTGCAATTTATTCTGATAGCCCGTGGACTGCTTGGTCTGTAATGAAAGCTTTACTGGGTAGCCAATGTTCTCAGAGAAAACCCCACGCAAGAGCAGGGGGTGTTCCATCCAGCCCCCCCACCCCCCGCAGCCCCAGAGGCATCTGATTGGCTACAGATGGACCCCGGTGAAATGAAAGTGTGGTATTGAGTTGTTGAGGACCATCGCCAGACAACAGAGTTGAATGCGACTTGCCTTATAGAGGAGGAGACAGATCTGGGGGTGTCACTTTGGGGGGTAAATAATGGTTTTTATAAATGTGTTCTGCCATGTTCGCACCCACCCCTCTCACTCATGTCACAAAATACTGATTATGCAATTCTTGACCATGACCGATTCCTTACTGCGGGAGGGTTTCCATTTCAGAGCAAAGTTGACTCATTGTATGCCGAAGAACAAGAGGAACTGTCCAAATCAGTTGTCATTGAAATGTGATTTTTTTTCCTGGAAAATAAATGAAAACTATGAGAACAGTGTATCTGGGCTCTGGACTTTTTTCTCAAAAAGGGAAACTTGGCGTTGTGTATCTTTATATCGGCATAGAATAATGATAGGACGACTGGACCAAGTAGCTGGATTTCGGAAGCGATAGAGACAATGGCCAGAAGCACGATGGTGCTGGACGAGGGACATCTGGCCCCAAATACCATTCGCTACAAGGCAAGAAGATGCCCTGTTCAGTCTGTGGGCACCTTCCTTCATGAGCATCACCTGGTCATTACAGCAAAGGGAAAGTCATGTTTTCAAGAGTAGAGTCCGGGCCTCTTTCCATCCCGGAGGACCAGAGGTTTAGAGAATAAAACTTCAGCCTCCCCATTTTACCCATAAAAAACTAAAGCCCGGAAAAACCAGCTGAGTTGGCCAAGAGTGGGACACAGGAAATACTGCTAAAGAGACCCACAGGTCTAGCACAGGCTACCGAAGACTTGCTTGTCCTCCAGGGTGGGAAACCAAAGGATGGGAGAGATGGGGAAGCGTGCCGAGGGATGCAAGAAGACTTGGCAAGAGGCTTGAGAGGAGGTGAGGGAGACAGAGTAGGTTCAAAGATAGCCTCCATGAGTGTGAGTAAATTGTGATGCTGACAGTCAGATGGAAATTCGGGGAATGGTGTCTTTTGAACTTTGCTTGGGAAACATGGGGTGTGAAGCACCAAGGAGGAGTGCTTCTGAGAGGGGCAGCCAGATGGCTCAGTGGATAGAGATGGGAGGTTCTGGGTTCAAATATGGCCTCAGATACTTCCTACCTGTGTGACCCTGGGCAGGTCACTTAATCTCCATTGCCTAACCCTTAAAACTCTTCTGTCTGGAAAGCAATGCTTAATATCAATTTTAAGATATAAGGTAAGTAGGTTTTTTTAAATGCTTCCCAGGTGTAGTGAGGTCCCATATAGGTATCCCTGTATAGGTATATACGGACAAAGGTCTTGAGATTGATCATGGGGTCATAGATTTAAAGTTGATGATATAATGCAATTCCCTGATCTGACGTATAGTTAAGGGAGATTCACAACACATTCCATTGAGCAAGCCTGAGGTGGGGAGTGGGGAACATTGCTGGGAGGAAAGAGCATTTTGGGGATGAGGAAATATTCCGTTTGACTCCCACAACATATAAACAATAAAATTGAAGGCCAAAGAGCTTACATGATTTGTTCAAGATCACATAGATAGTGGGACAGCTAGGTGGTTCAATGGTTAGAGTGCTGGGCCTGGAGTCAAGAAGATCTGAGTTCAAATGTAACCTAAAATATTTACTAGCTATGTGACCCTGAGCAAGTCATTTGACCTTGTTTGCTTCAGTTTCCTCATCTTGAAAGTGACCTGGAGAAGGAAATCACAAACCACTCCAGGATCTTTGCCAAGAAAACCCAAATGGGGTCACAGAGCCAGGCATGACTGAACAACAACAAATGTATTTATCTGGGCTCCTAGGTAGCACAGTAGATTTGGTGTTGGGCCTGAAGTCAGGAAGACTTCTTTCTGAGTTCAAATCTGATTTCAGATACATACTACACAATGAGCTGGGGAAGGATTGGGCAAACCTCTCCAATAGCTTTGCCCAGAGAACTTCAAATGGAGTCACAGAGTCAGACATGACTGAGCACACATATGTAGTTAAATGTCAGAGCAAGGATGTAAGTATGGATGCTCTGACTCCAAATCCCAGGCTCCTTCCTCTGGACTTCCCTCATGCTTTCCAGATGCAGCTCTGTCCCTCCAAAAAGATCAAGTTTGGAGAGAAAGCCTGAGCGCGTCCTGCCCAGAAGTGCTAGTTGACACTGGAGGAGTGAATAACGCAGACAAGGAAAAGGGTAAGAAGTTCAAGGTCAGACTCCTGGGAAAGTCCCACATGGAAGAGTCAGGGAAAGGATGAAAAAATTAAAAGAACAGTTAGAGAGGCAGAACTAGGTGAATGTGGGGTCTATGGAACAAGGGAGGAAAGGGCATGTGGGATCAGGGGTTGGGGAACATTGTCCTGAGCATACATACTCCCCTCATCCCCAATTTCCATTCCCAAGAGAGCTATGGTTGGGATGGAGAGGGATGGGAGAAGGGAATGGGGCTTGGAGGAAAGTCAAGAAGATGGGAAAATAAGAAACAAATTAGCGGTGTTGACCTGGCTGCATACTCCCAGGACCCCTGGCCCAAAGTTATTCTAATCACTTAGCCTAAATTTTTCTTTCCATTTTTAATACCTTGAAATGCACTAAACCTAAAGATCATTTAGGGAAAAGGATTTCCCCACTTCTTAAGTGTTAATTCATCTAAGGGAAGAGAAGTTGTGTGATTCCACTTAATCATTCATATAGCAGTCTGAATTAATTAAAGCAGATTATGTTTTCCAGGGAATGAGTATTGTAAGGGGGCAGTGTTTGGAAAGCACTTTGGAGAGTAGGACTTGAACAGGTAAGAGGCATGTATTAGGAGGGCACCTTATCCTTGGGAGGAATAATAATAGCTTCTACTTCTATATCACTTGAAGCCTTGCAAAGCATATTTCACATTTCACATATATTATCTTATTTGATTCTCCAAACAACTCTGTGTGAGGGCAGGCACAGAGCAAACAGGATGGAATCTACAGGGCATCCCTGGAGGGCAAGATTAGCAACCTCACCTTGTTTGATGAGCCTGGGAGCTTGTATCCACAGGAAACTATTGGAATTCTCTGGCAGAGAGCATCTGTGTCTGCTGCTGCCTTGACTCAGAAGGTTTAGCCAACAAAGATAAGCATAATTATAAAAGGCAAAAAAAATGGATATTTAACAAACTAAAGGTGTTTCAACTATTCCTGTGGGGAAAAGGCAGAAGTCAATGGGAAAGTTGGTTTATAAGTCACACACAAGGTAACGAAAGACTAATAATAAGCACCTCCAAAATCAAATTGTTTGATTCCATATAGGAAAATGGTATCTATGACCCCTGGAAATGGCATCCCTGCCAGGGTACTTTGAAGGGATATGGATGGATGGATGGATGGATGGATGGATGGATGGAAGACTCAAGGTCAAGGTAAATGAAGTAGAATAAGGCAAGATGGTAGTGGAATGGATCAGGAGGAGGTAGAGTAGAATGACTATCTCATTGAGAAATGAATAGAGGAATTGCCATAGAGAAGTGAAATAGGGGGTAGAGGGCTGGTAATACTAGAATCCTACTCTAATCAGACCTGGGATAAAGAGAGAGCAACATGCACAATTAGAAGAGTAAAAATGTTCTTAACATAAAAATAAACAGGATAAGGGACTGGGAATCCCCTTGAAGGACTAAAAGAATACTAGGAGGGCTCAATTGGGGGGATAAGGAAGGGATTTTTGGAAAGGGGAACAAAATAAGAATTAAGAGGTAAGGGAAAAGAGACAAGGGAAGGACTTTTGGAAAGATGGGGCAATTTTAAATTAGGAGGTCAAAGGGAGAGGATAAGGGAGGACTTACAGGAAAGGGTATGAATTGGAAAGGTACTGGACATCCAAGGAGGTATATGATGGACAGAAGGGGATAAACAGTGAGGAGGAACAGAGTAGATGGAAACACACAGCTAGTGCTCTTCCAAAATCTCCCTAAGGCATTGAGCATGAATAGCTTTATGGTTTTTAAGGTATATGTTCCATCTTGTTTTCTAAAAAACAATTCACATCTGCTCTAGCAATATAATGTTAGACCTGTTTCTCCATGTATCTAATAGAGACAATCTGTTCCCAGAACCATAAATAAGAAAGAAATTAAGGAAATGAATAGAACCTTAGATAAGTTAAATATGATAGATACCTGAAGAGTCCCCACACAACTGTATGGGGTCAGTAATATATTTAAGCCAGAGCAAATACATAAGCTAAGCATAATATCTGGTGGCATAAAAATGGTTTAGAGAGCATAAATATTCTGCAAAAATCTTACTTTTAAACTCATCATACTATGGAGGTAATCCTGCATTCCTAAGGAGTTCTGACATTGCAATAAAAGCTCTACTGAGTATGATCAAACTGGAAAGATTTGCTTTTGGAAAGAGTATGGTCCTAGCAAGAGATTGTGTCTGCTGCCAAAAGGACCAATCCAGCTAAATAGGCCCTGGTAATGAATGTTAACTGAGAACCAGATGGGTTAAGTCAATCAAATTAAACCCTGATAAGTACAGAGAAGAGATCTAACATATTGCTAGCGCAGCTGTGAATTGGTTTGGTTTTTTTTTAAAAAAACAAGATGGAAATATATATTAAGAGTTGTAAAGCTTTTTCTGCTCAATGACCTAGGAATCACATTACTAGGATTAGGCTTTAAGGGCATTATTGAGAGGGTAAAAAGCTGTGTATGTATGAAAATATTCATGGAAGCTTTGTAATTATAAAATAACGAAATAATACAAATGCAATGATTGGGAGAAATGACTGAATAGATTGTGATATTGGAATGTAACGGATTGTATTATGTTATTAGAAATGACAAATACTGGAAATATAAAGAAAGTGAAACATGTGAAGAAATGAAAAGAGAACAAGAATAATACATACTATGATTAAATTTTTTAAAATTATAGCCACAAAAATCAAGAGAAAAAATATCAAAATACAGCAAATCAAAAGGGGAACTCAAAAGCAGAGGATTTTTATACTAGCACACATATATAATTCACATATTTTAATACAAATTATATATAATGTAGTATTTATGGTTTAGCACATAATTTTTCATGCATTTTTGTTTATTTGAATATTTGGTGGTTGTGGTTACCAAATATATAATAATTTTGAATGAAAAAGAAGAAATCCCCTTAATTTATCATTGCTCATACTACAGATGTGTGTTCAGTTATAGCCAACTCTCAATGACCCCATTTGGGATTTTTGTGGCAAAGATACTTAGAGTGGTTGCCATTTCCTTCTCCAGCTCATTTTGTAGATGAGAAAACTGAGGTAAAAAAAGAAAAGGTTAAGTGGCTTGCCCAATGTCACACAGTAAATGTCTAACACCAGATTTTTAACTCAGGAAGATGGGACTCTGGCTCTAACCACTATACAACCCAGCTTCTCTTTATTAGATTAAAGTGTCTGTTACTTTAGACCAATTAACAAATGATTTCTAAATCTCTTGAAGCAGGACACTTCACAAATGAGTTCAAACACCTAGAATATTGATTATTGGAACCATAATTTATTAATAAAAGAGAGAAAGAAAGAATCTACCAGCTGGGACAGAATTCCCTAGTGGAAAACTGCACAGGTTTGGCATTAGGGAACAGGTTATATAGGTTTCCCAGATACAAGTTACACATACAGGTTCTTATCTGACAATAAACAGACCTTAATGCAGGAATTTTATGTTGGAGACCAGAAGTTCATCCCAGGGGTTGTACAGTTCCCTGACTCTTTGATATTCCTGAAATTCCTCCTTGTCTCCTACCAGATTATGATCTATATAAACAGTTTGATCTCCTGGCCAAAGGGAAGCCAGGTCTATACCCTAAGAATGGGACAGGGGTAATTTTTCCATCTTTGGTCTTTTGGGGGCTAGTTCACTCTGATAATCAGAGAGATGCAAATCAAAACAACTCTGAGGTATCACCTCACACCCAGCAGATTGGCTAACAGGACAGCAGAGGAAAGCAGTGAATGCTGGAGGGGATGCGGCAAAGTAGGGACACTAATCCACTGCTGGTGGGGTTGTGAATTGAACCAACCATTCAGGAGGGCAATTTGGAACTATGCCCAAAGGGAGATAAAAGAATGTCTGCCCTTTGATCCAGCCATAGCACTGCTGGGTTTGTACCCCAAAGAGATCATAAGGAAAAAGACTTGTACAAGAATATTCATAGCAGCCCTCTTTGTGGTGGCCAAAAATTGGAAAACGAGGGGATGCCCATCAATTGGGGAATGGCTGAACACATTGTGGTATATGTTGGTGATGGAATACTATTGTTCTAAAAGGAATAATAAAGTGGAGGAATTCCATGGAGACTGGAACAACCTCCAAGAAGTGATGCAGAGCAAAAGGAGCAGAACCAGGAGAACATTGTACACGGAGACTGATACACTGTGGTACAATTGAAGGTAATGGACCTCTCCATTAGCATCAATGCAATGTCCCTGAACAATCTGCAGGGATCTAGGAGAAAAAAACACTATCCACAAGCAGAGGATAAACTGTGGGAGTAAAAAACACTGAGGAAAAGCAACTGCCTGACTACAGGGGTTGAGGGGATATGACTGAGGAGAGACTCTAAATGAACACTCTAATGCAAATACCAACAACATGGAAATGGGTTCAAATCAAGGACACATGTGATACCCAGTGGAATCGCATGTCGGCTATGGGAGGGGTGGTGGGAGGGTGGGAGGAAAAGAAAATGATCTTTGTTTCCAAGGAATAATGTTTGAAAATGACCAAATAAAATAATGTTTAAAAAAAAGAAAGAAAAAAGTTTAACCAAAAAATGTTTTTTTTGGAATTTAATCTATTTATTCACAGATCATAGTATCATATACTAAGAGCTGAAAGGGACTTAAGAGTCCCAGAGTTCAATTGCCTCCTTTTACAAATAAAGAAACTGAGGCCTTAGAGAAATGAAATAACTGGGCTAGGATCCCATAACTTGTAAAGCAGCAGAGCTAACATTCATTCTAGATGTCTTGGCTCCAAATTGAACATTCTTTCTATGGAGGTAATCCTCTACATCTCCCAAAGGAAAGAGAGGAGACTCCAGTTGTGGCAGCAGGATACAAGCCCAAGGTCTTCAGTCTTCCTCAGGTTATCATACAAGGATGTTAACTAGATTAACCAATAAAAGCATCTCTTGTGCCAGGCACAGTGAAATAGGTGCTGCCCTCAAGGAGGTTACATTCTACAGAGGAGACCACTCTCAGCCAGGAGGATGTATGATGTAGCCAAAGTAAAGATGCTAGTCCCCCGGGGCTCCTAATATTGCCTCTCTCTTGTCCCTTTCACACTACAGTTGTCAAGCCCTGGCCTTTTCCATCTTCTTAACATGTCTCCTATGACAAGCCTGCTTCTCTCTGAAACTGCCATCACCCAAATGTAGATCCTTGTTTCCTGGCCTCTAGACTACTGCAAGAGCCTGCTGAGGGGTTCCCTGTCTCCAGTCTCTCCCCACTCCAGGCCATTCTCCTCTCAGCCATCCAAGTAATCTTCCTAAAGGCCAGGTCTGGCCATCTGACCCTCCCAGCTCATAAACTCCAAGCCCAAAGAGATAATCCTCTGCCTGGCTTTTTCCACTTTTGAAATCTTCTTATGCCTTACACTGGCCTCCTTGGGGTTCCTTGAACTGTCTCCCATCCACCAACACCCCACCGTTTCTCCCTGACCTGAAATCACTCTCTCCCTCCTCATCTCCACCTCCTGGCTTCTCTGACTTCCTTCCAGTCTCAGCGAGAAGTCCTCCTTGATCTCAGGACCTTCCTCTAAGAAGCCCTTCCGCTGTCTGTAGCTTATTTGAACAGTTCTTTGCACGTTGTCTCCCCCATGAGACTGGAAGCTGGTTGAGAGTCGGGAGCCTCTAGCCTTTCTTTGTAGAGCCAGCACGTTGCTTGATAAAAGGTGGTTGACCGACTGGGTTGTGTTAATGATTAAGAAAAAGAAAGGCAGAGATCAAGCTGCTTGCCCAAGGTCCACAGGGTGGGATTTGAATTCAGACCCTCTTGATCCAAATCCTTGAACCATTTGGGGGTCTGAGGGAGTTGCCCCGGGCAGATTAAGACGTCCAGTTACCCTCTCTCCTGCTCAACCCCGGGCATCTCGCTGGGTGGGGAGGCTCCAAGAAGGAGAGCTTCTGGACTCCCTTCCCCAAACAGAGGCGCCTGGGCGGTACTTAGGGTGTCCCAGGACTCGGGGTGGGCGGTGTGAGCTGCCAGGGGGAGGCTCCCAAGACAGACCACCTGACTGCAGCGGGCGGGTCCGGGATGGGCTGCGGCCCCCTTGTTTGGCCGGGTAGCCCTGGAGACGCTGGACAGCAGCTAAGCTCTTAGCTGGAAGTGCCCGGCTCGGGAGGAACCGGGAAGTTTGGAGCGACCGCCCACCCACCGGCCGGCCGGCTCCGGGTGGCCCTGGGAGCCCGCATCCCCGCGCTTAGGAGTCGGCGCTGCTGCAAGGGGTGCGTTGTGTGCCGCGCAGGTCCTCACCTCACCCGGCGCTTCTGGCAGACGGGCAGGGAGGGAAGGACGCGTTTGGGAAAGGATTTTCGCCTTGGAATGGAGGGGAAGAGGGAGGGAGCGGGAAGGACTGGCTGGAGACGGGGATTCATCGCATCGCCAAGCGGGATGGGGGGAAGGGAAGAGGGCACGACCGGGAGAACAGCATGGAGGGCCCAGTCGGGATGGAGTGGGGCACCCCCGACCCTTAGGGCGAGATCGATTCCCCCCAGCTTGGACCCCCAAGCAGGGGCCCCCGCCTGCCCCCCACCTTCCGAAATGAAGAGCACTGACCCCAGTAGAGGGTGGGGGGAGTCAGCAAAGATGCTCTTACTTCCAGTCTGCTCCAGTCAGGGAGTAGAGAACCTGAGCTGAGCGGAACCTCTGCCCAGCACCCCTGGAGTGGAGCCTGACCCCGGGAGAGCCTTAAGGCTGGAGACTGAGAACCCTGGCCATTCCCCTTAATAATAAAAAGCATTTAGATAGCATTTCAAAATAGTTTTAAATATTTAAAATCTTAATCAAACGAGATAATTGATCTTCACTTGAGCCCTGGAAGATAAGCTATTCTCCTCCCACTTTACAAGTGAGGAAACTGAGGCTGAGAGAAGTGACTTGTCCAGGGCCACAAACTAGGAAGTGTCGGAGAATATATTTGAACTTAAGTCTTCCTGACTTCAGGTCCAGAGTTCTATGAGCTTCCCTACCAAAATTAATTTCCTCATTTATAAAATGAGGGAATTGGACTCAATCTCTAAAGTTTCCTTCTGGCCCCAAATTGATAAGCCTATGATGGAGTGATTGTTATCTTTTTGCATCTCCAGGGATGTGGAATCTGCAGAACACTGAGTCTAAAGATAGCTGTAGAGCTTTGGGGTGGGTGTGGTAAATAAAGAGAACATACTATCTGGATGCCCAGAAATGCCTGAAGACTCAATTGTTCATGAACCCACATAGTATGTTAGGAAGGGTACTGTATTTGGAATCTGGGGACCCGAGTTCAAGTCCCAGCCCTGACACCTATGACCTACATGACACTGGATTTCACTTTTCTAGACCTCAACAATACAGCAAGAGAGCTGCTAAATGTTTAACCTTGTCAAGTGGAGAGAAGGCTGGACTTAGTAGCAAGAAGACTCAGGTATGAATCCTGTCCAGATACTAATAGCTCGGCAAGTCACTTAATCACTTAACCTCAGTTTCCCCATCTGTAAAGCTGGAATAATGATTGTATCAGTCTCACAAGATGGTGATGAGAATGATTGCCATCCAGCCACATCCAACCCTTTGTGACCCCATTTGGGATTTTCTTGGCAAAGATCCTGGGTGGTTTATCATTTCCATCTATACAAATGAAGAAACTGAGGCAAATTGGGTTAAGTGACTTGTTTGAGGACACACAGTAAGGGAGACCAGATTTGAACTCAGATCTTCCTGACTTCAAGTTCAGTGCTCTTTCCACTGCATCACCTAGCCACCCTCATCTTCGTTTACTTGTATACATGTTTTATTTATCCAATAGAATATAAACTCCTTGAGAGCAGGGACTGTTTCATTTGCTATTATATCTCTGACCTGACACTATGCCTGGCATATACTAGACCCATAATCAATCAATGGGGTTTTTAATTTATTTCAATGCCTCACCAATAGCATGTGACATAATTTGATCCAAGGCTTTCAGCCACTAGGTCTGCTCCAGGTGCCATGCTTTTGCCACTCTGACTCTGATGTGTCCACTGAAATCCATAGACCGTGGAGGATTCTAATCACTGCCAGGCCACATTCACAAGGTCACACATGAATACAGAAGATATCTCTCTATCTGTACCAAAACTGAATCAAATCTGTGATGTTATGAAGTACAAGGAGCTCCCAATGAGGACATTCCACCCATCAATGCATGTTAATGCCTGCTCTATAATTTAGTCTTAGAGAATTTGTGGTTCAGTCATTTTCAGTCTTGTCTGACTCTTCATGACCCCATGTGAGGTTTTTTTGGCAAAGAAACTGGAACTGTTGGTCATTTCCTTCTATCTTGACCTATGGGCTACTAAGAGTGACTTGCCCAGGGACATACAGCTAATATCTTAGAGACAAGATTTGAGCCCAGTTTTCCTGACTTTCTCTCTGGATCTCCATTATGCCACATTCCCTCTAGATTATTAAGAAGCTGGGTTGAATTGTTCCATAATTCAGCAGCAGCACCCCACAAAAGCACTCTGCCTGGAATGAGCAAGCCTGTATTCTAGGAGTTCCAACTCTGATAGAAATTCGCTGGGACTTTGGTCAAGTCACTTTCCTCATCTAAAAGATGAAAAAGGATAAGCCCAGTGATCTTTGCTTCAGACTTTTTTTAAACCCTCACCTTCCATCTTAGAATGAATACTGTGTATTGACTCCAAGCCAGAAGAGTGGGAAGGGCTAGGCAATGGGGTCAAGTGACTTGCCCAGGATCACACAGCTAAGAAGTATCAGAGGCCAAATTTGAACCTAGGACTTCCCAACTTGAGGCCTGGCCCTTGTAAGGATAATTTTAGGGTTGTGACCTAATCTAAATTAATTTTGGTCGCCAGGAAATATCCCAACTAAAATACCCAAGTCAGTTTGCAAATTTATGGTGGTTTAATTAATATAGAGGGAATGAATTAAGGGGAAGGGAGAGGGGAAAGGTGTAGGATTTCTCCTGCCTGGCCTGTGCCAGGGGGAGTTCAAAGTCATCCGCTATAAGATCTCTGAAGAAGATTAATGGCTTTCTAAGAGGATAGTGTTTGGAAGGTAAAGGAGAAAGAATCAGCCTAAACTCCAAGAGGGCTCAGTAAGATGCCTCACCTGAACTAGGCTACTCAGTTTCCTCCAATATGGTATCAAGGAAAACTCACCGCCAAACCCAGACAATAGCGGCCGCCACCCAAGATGCTGAAATTCTCAGCATGCTCTGCCAGCCACCTCTCCACCACCAAAGAGGCCGGAGAGAGGAAGTGACGTGAAATATTTAGAAGGTTTTAAATCACTTTCTTGCATCTCATCTGTACCAATGGTAGCTTAAGCTTGACTTAGGACAGCCCAGGGGTCTGTCAGTTATTTCTGATTTGTCATTTGTTAGCACATATCTGTCATAGGCAATCAGGAATGTATTGGGAACTTTTAAAATTACTCCACCCTACTTAGATAGTGCCTTAGGGGAAGATAAAATTGTAAACTCCTGTTTGAACAATGAAAGTCCCTAACTCATACCTTATAATAAAGCTAGAACCTTAAGTTAGGTCTATTTTTAGATCTAATACAAAAAGGTGTTAAGTACCTGTAAAGGTTAAATTAATCACAAAAAGGTCAAGTAACTTACAAAAAGGTCAGCTTGACAAAGAGGTGTGAAGTACTCAGAAGATTTAATCTAACCAGAGAAGGTGTGAACTATAGAGTGGTGAAAACTAAGAATGGGCAGTCCTAGAAAAAAAGTGTCTACTATTATTGGTAGATGTGAAAATTTAGGGGAGGTGACATAAGAGAAAATTTTCTTTAAAAGGAAGAGTAAAAAGTGAGTTCAGGTAAATTAGAGTTCAGGAGATTCAGTGGAGGACTGGAGCTTGCTTGGAGATGGTCTTGTGGTGAGTAATAAGACTGACTCTCTCTCCCTTAGGCTCAGGGAGGCCACTTTGGCCTAGGCCTTTAACTACTGCTTGGCTCAGCCTGAGCCAGAGCAGTTTAAATTAACTCTCTCTGTCTCTCTCTCTGTCTCTCTCTCTGTCTCTCTGTCTCCGTCTCTCTCTCTCTCTCTCTTTCTCTCTCTCTCTCTCTCTCTCTCTCTCTCTCTCTCTCTCTCTCTCTCTCTCTCTCTCTCTCTCTCTCCTTCCTTTAATTCCTTCTCTCTTTATTAATTAAAATCTCCATAAATCCCCAGCTGACTTGGGTATTTTCATATTTGGGAATTTCCCATGGCGACCACTTATTTTAGATTTTAACTCAAAATACTAAAAATTATCCTTACAGTTTTGGCATTTATATAACAATTATGTTCACTTCTGGGTGCCACATTTTGGAAAAAAACATCGATAAAATGGAGGATTCCAGAGTGGAGTAACTAGGGCCATAAAGAACATCAAAATCATGTGATAAGAAGATGAGCTGAAGGAATTTGAGATGTTTCTGTGGGAAAAAAGAAAATTTGGAGTTCTCATAATAACCTTCTTCGAGTCCCTGAAGAGTCCTCTGGATGGAAAAGGGAGGAGATTTCTTCTGCTTGGCCCCAGAGAGCAGAACAAAGAGAAATATTGCATAAGTACATTTCAGTTTGATGTCAACAAAAGCTTCCCTCCAATTAGAAGTCTCCAGAAGAAGACCAAGCTACCTCAAGAAGCCATGGAGGTCTTCAGAGAGAAACTGGGTGACTACTTACTTATCAATAATACTATGGTAGGAATCATTGGACTCTTACAAATTAGACAAGACCACCTATTGGGATCCCTTTTGTTTCTGAGAGTCTGTGAAAATATGCTTCAGAGCTCATCAGGCTAATGAGTTGTACAGTATATAATGTGATTTGCTACAAGCCTTCTAAGGAGAGAAGTAACAGCAATCATCTGAGGGATGTTTAAGTCTTTCCTTTCCCCAATAGGGGGCACCTGTGCTCTGAGGTGTGCCAGGATTCCCCAACTAGCAGGTACATCTGCCTGCCAGAACTGGGACCATGGCAGAATGAATGGGCATTCATAGATCCATTAACTAACTAGTCCTCTTAGTTCCCTAAAGCAAGCATCCCTCAAACACCTCAAATCAACTTTGTAATTCATGATGTGCACATAATACAAGAGATAATGAACACACATTTAGTTGAGAGGGACAGAGAATGGTTCCTAGAGTAGCTCATAGAGGGGGGTGTTACTAACAATTCAGACCATCTGGGAACTTCCTCTCTTTGCTAATTATTCTTGCTAAGTAGGTGCTAAATTCAATTATTTTTATACTGTTGAAGAAGCGAATGTGTTGTCAACACTTAATATAAGAAAGTTTTAAATGGTGTCATCCCTTGAAATTATAAAAGATCATTTGCATCCTCTGGTATTCTGGGAAAGGACCCTAATGGTCTGGACACTGGAGTCCTAAGTAACATGATAAGTAGAGCAATCCCCTCCCCTTGGAAATAGGGCCCTCCACCATCACAAAGATACAAAAACAGGACAAAAAGAGGAAATTGAATGGCAATCAGAGTCTAATTCTTCTCTCTTTCAGAGCACATTTTGGGAATTTATGGAGACCTTGGGACAAAATTTACAAACTCTATGGCTTCTTCTTCCATTCAGAAATCATGTGAGCTCTAGAATCAGTCAGAAGTCTTGGGTTCAAATTCTGTCTTTGCTGCATGTCCTTGAGTAAATCATTTAACTTCTATTTGTTGTAGCTGCTCCATCACTGTAAAAAATGGGAATATTCACATTCATTCTACAATGGAAAACTATATAATTTGAAAACAATCATGGTATCAAAGATTTAGAGCTGGAGGCATCCTCAGAGGTCATTTAGTCAAACTTCCTCATTTTATAGATGAAGAAACTGAGGCTCAATGAGAGAAATGTAAGCTCCATATGAATGCTCACCAATATAAGAAGCTACAAGTTATCTAGCCAGTAACAGCATCTGTTCTTCATCTTGTAGTTGAGAGGAATTAGGAGGCATCAGTTCTATTTTTAACTTTAAAACAGTTTTTAATTTGCTATAGCCAGAATAATCCCATATATTTTAAATAATCACTCACATTATTAAATCTTTTTCATGGGTCAAAATCACTTTTCTTAAAACAAACATGGGGTAGGTAAAAACAAGTGTTGTCACCACTTTACAGGTAAGGAAACTGAGTGTCAAAAATGGTATTACCTGCATGTGGTCACAAAGTTAAGGTAAGTGGCCAAAGATCACACTGCAAATAAATAATATAGTCAGAATGTTAACTCTGGTCTTTTGACCTGGTGTTCCTCACTACTCTGGGCTACCTCTCCTTAAAGGAAGCACATCTAAGGTAACCCCACTTGTAAAGTTTGTAAAGTTAGTAAGCTCAAAACAAATGCTTTCTCATTTTTCATTCATTCAGTGTGGAAAAATAGAAAGATACACAACCTGGAGTCCAAAGATAAGGGTTCTAATTCTGCCTGATTCTGCCATTAAGAAATAGTATGGTGTCGGCCACATCACTTTGCTTCTATAAGGTGTCATTTTCTTTCTTTATAAAATAAGGAGTTATCTAGATATATCTCGAAGGATCCTTTAAGCTCTTAAATCCCATGACTTTAGAATGTACTCAGCTACTCAAATCCTGGGCATTTTTATAAATGTCTATTTTCCTTTTGAGAAATGGGGTGATTTTTTTGCTACTATGATGAAGTAATTGAGAATATCTTTGGATGATAAACTACACCAGAGAGTAGCCAGAGAAAGGCAACCAGATTAATGAAGGACTTTGAGTTCATGCCATTCAAGGATAAATGTGAGGAAATGGAGATGTTGAGCCTGCTGAAGAAAAGATGGCAGGAAGTACCAGAGATATCTTCAAATATTAGAAGGGCTGTCATTTGGAAGAGGGCTCAGACTTAATCTGTCCATCACCCAAGGGCAGAACCAAAAGCAATATCAGTAGGACTGGGTGAAAGATGAAGAGAAACAGACTGAGACTGCAGATTGATACTTCATGAGATGAGGAAGAGGGGACTCTAGCAATCAGAACTAAGTAAATGGTGCAGTGGAAAGAATGCCAGGCATGGAGTCAGGAAGCCCATCTTCCTGAGTTCAGATCTGACTTCAGATACTTACTGTGTGACCCTGAACAAGACCCTTAATCCTACTTGCCTCAGTTTCCTCATCTGCTAAATGTGCTAGAGAAGGAAATGACAAACCACTCCAGTATCTCTGCCAAGAAAACCCTAAATCGGATCACAAAGAGTCAAAAAAGACTGAAAATGACTGAACAACAATAGATAAAAGTAGAATGGACTATTTTGGAAGGTAACAGGTTTCCCCTCACTGTGAAAGGACAGACAGACATAGAGAGGCAAAGAGAGGCAGACAGAGACAGAGACTGAGAGATACAGAGAGATAAACAGATTTGCGGAGAGAATTTATTAAGTACTTCCTATGGGCCAAGCACTATGCTAAATTCTGGAAATGCAAATACAAGCAAAGATGCCCTCAAGGAGCTTACCTTCTGAGACCAGAAATCTAAGATGGAGGAGAGATGGCAGGGAGGGAGCAGTTTAGACAGTCTTGGGTTGAGTCAAATTTGAAATAAGTGTGGCTTTGTGGATTCTTCCTCAAATGGAAGTCCTCTGGGATGGAGGCAGGGGATCCCAGCAGAGGCTGGATGGCTCTCTGTCAAAAATGCTATAGATGAAGGAGCTTCAAGTTGGATTTGACCGCTGAAGTCATGTCCAACTTGTGTTTTCACTTACAGATCAAACAGTCCACATGCATTCATTAAAAGTTCCTACTATATTCCAGGCCTTGGGGATACAAGTACCAAAAGTGAAAGAAGTCCAACTCATGGGAAGTTTACATCCCAGTGAGAGAGACAAGAAGTGCCCATATAAGCATGTGCAGAATAATTTCAAGGTAGTTAAATAGGAGAGGAGAGGCTGCTAATATTTGTTCAGAGAGGGTCATTGCCTTAAAGGACAAGTGGGATTCCATGAGCTGAGGGTAGTACTGAAGAAAGTACATTCCAGGGGTGGAGGGGAAAGCCAAGGCAAAAGGTAAAGAGATGAGAGATAGAGTATCATGGGTAAAAAACTGAGAGAAAACCAGTTTGCTGAACCCTGGAGAGCAGGAAGGGAAATGATAAATAATGAGTCTAGAAAGATAGTTTGGGGGCCAATTGTGATGCACTTGAAGAGCTAAGCAGATGAAAGTTTCTATTTTATCCTAGAAGCCCTAAGGATCTCCTGATGACTACTGAATAGATATTGAAGTGATATGGATGTTAATGGTGTACTCTCTGGCTTCAGATACTTATTATTAGGTATGTGACCCTAGGCACATCACCTAAACCTCAGTTTCTTCATCGGAAAAGTCATGGGAATAGTAGCACCAACTTCTCTCCTACCTCCCAGGGCTGTTGCAAAAATCAAATGAGATAATATATTAAAGCACCATAGAAATGTCAATTAGCATCACCACCATCACTTGCAACCCCAACAAGGTTCAAACCCACCTGTTTCCATATTTCTATCACACTATGTTAGATGTTTCCTTTTTTAGTTTCTGATCAAGATGTCTGAGATCGCCAAAGACAAGGCTTTTCGGTTACTGAAGAAAAGAGGCAGTATGTCATCAGTGAACAGCCCTGACATCAAGATGAAGGAGATCTATGGAAGAGCCAAAGAGTGAGTATCCATGTCTCTAATTGCTCCATTTCCAGTTTTAGGTAAACAAAGTCAGAGTATTGATTAAAATATATTTCCTTCTATAATTCGATCATGCTGAGTATGGAAAAACGAGATTATGATTGAGTGTGATACCAGAGCAATCTTTAAAGAAAGGTTAGAGTTAGGTTGTGAAATGCCAAGCTGAGGAGTTTGTATTTGATCCTAGGAAGCAAAAGGGAACCACAGAAACTTCTTAAGCAGTGGAATAGCATGGTTAGAACTGAGCTTTAAGAATATCAATTTAGCAGTGATGTAATAGAGATCAGTGGAGTCAAATTCAAATAGAAAGATACTCCTTCCCCGCACTGGCTGTGTATTGACTTGGAAAACCACATAATAATAGTATCTATGTTGTATTGTATTATTATTTGTTTTGTTAAATATTTCCCAATTGCATTTTAATCTAGCTGCTCTCAAAAGTGTTGCAAGCCTCAGTGTTGCAAGTTTGACACCACTAGTGTAGGAGGTGAAAAACAAAGGTCCCTAACTAGGAGTGGAACGCATTAAGTATCCTTTTACACAAAATTCATATAACTGAAAAGCTCAGATACCCACAATTTGGGGACGGAGGGCCAGGGATTTGCTTCTAATTTCTTTAAGATAGACAAATTCCAAATGAACAGTCTGATAAAATGGATTACATGGAAAAGTAGCTTCCAAGATATCTCATCAGGTGGTTACAGTCCAACAGCAGCCCTGTTTTCAAGTTACTGTCTTTAAAACAGAACAATTGATGTAACTGCTATTCACAGCAATGTTTCTATGCCAGAACATAGAGCCTAAAGGGAGGTCCGAACTAGATAAGTATTCAGTTAGGTTTAGTACATTTTCAGCATGAAGTATATTTTATTGCAATTTGGTTTATTTAGAAATTGGGGTGGGGGACATGCTATGGGAAGGGGGAAATGAAAACTTAAGAATTAAAGAATCTAGATTTGTAGACCTGCTCTGGCACTTACCAGCTGAATGACAATGAGAAAGTCAAAGTCACAACCTCTCTATGCCTCAGTTTACTCAACTGTAAAATGAGAACAATAATAGCACTTAGCTCCCAGAGTTGTTGTAAGGGTCAGTTTGCAAAGATGAAAGTGCTGTTTAAATGCTAGCTGTCGTTGCTGTTGCTGCTGCTGTTGTTGTTAAGTGGGCTATCCTATTTCCCACCCCTTTTACAGAAGCAGAGTTCAGTCTTTGGCCAATGTTGAGTATTAGATCCTACACTGCAGGAACTGTCCATGGTATTGTCATAGTCTTGAATGGAATCTGAAACATAGAGGTTAGGTTACCTTCAGAGAGTAACCCAAGATGAATCTGTAGGGAGTCAGAGAATGCTTCCTAAGTTTACCCAGAGGGTTGACCACAAGGTTAGGCTACAGATGAATGACTGTAAACATATATGGTCAGTTGAGTCTGGCCCCAGACCAGGAGGATTGTTCAAGAATGTCACACAACTATAACAAAGAGTGTGGCTCCTTAGAACTGCCCCTGTCTGTACTCTGACAACATCCAGTCCAACAGGGGAAGGGCAGAGGAAACAGAATCCTTGGGCAAGTCTTGGGTTATTCAGTTGGCTTTGGGGAATTAGGATCATAGTGATATCACTCCCTGGGATAATCTCCAATTTAGCCTGCATATGTAGGATGTCCCCAAAGACTTTCTATTTGTTTAAAATCTTACCTTCCATCTTAGAATCAATATTGTGTCTTGGTTCCAAGGCAGTAGAGTGGTAAGGGCTGAGCAGTGAAGGTTAAGTGACTTGTTCAGGGTCACAGAGCTAGGAAGTACTTGAGTCCAGATTTTAACCCAGGACCTCCCAGGATCCCCATATAATGCCAGGTGGTAGATGAGATTACTAGTTATATAAGTCTGGCTCTCAATCCACTGAACCACCTATCTGGTCCTTGACTTAGTATACTTTTAAGTTTTAAAGTTTTAAAACTGCACTATCTTTTGGGATACTACATGTAATTTATTTGGTTATAGTTGTTTGCATATTGTCTCCCCTACAAATAAGAGCCACTTGAGGGCATAGACTGTGATTAACATGGTGCTTGGCATACAGTAGGTGCTAAATTAATGCTTGTTGATTTGATTCTCCTGACTTAAAGCTAGAAGGAAAGTTAGAAGTCATTTAGGTCAACTGAGGCCAACAGAGATGAAGGGACTGGTCCCAGATCACAAAAATACCAAGCATGGGATCTATACCTAGATACTATGACCCTAAATCCAAAGTTCTTTCCATTAGGGCCTGATCACTACCCAACCTGTTTCACTGTTAGTCATTCATATCTCTAAGGGTGGAATAATAATACCTCTCTTGAGAAGGAGTAAGCATGGGAAAAAGAGGACTTCCCTTTAATTCAGGAAAGGTCTAGACTCCGCCTCTGAAAGCCTGCTAGCTATAAATCTTAACGATCAAAGAAAATAAAGTTGGGTCCCAAAAAGAACAACCAGGCACTCCTAACACTTTCCTAGAGGATAGGACAAGATGTCTTTGAATGGAGCTCGGCAGAAAAGCACTTAGGCAAGGTTTTTTTGAGGTTCTATTCATCTGTTGCCTATGGTTCTCTAAACTTTCCCTAAGACTCATAGATACTTTGTGTGGGAGATGCTATGCCAATGCTGCAAAGACTTCCAGAACTCTTTCCCAATTTCAAAGCCCATTATATATTATCTCCTTTGAGTCTCCATTGATCCTTGTGAAGGAGGTACTCCATATTTATTACCTGGACTTGTGATTTCTTCATTTTACAGAACTCTCCAGTGGAGAAATCCCCCTCCAGCAAGACAGATCAGAAACTCACTTATAACTTAGACCCTTTGAGAGCTGCCCAGAGTACTAAGGGGTGAAGTGATTTGCCCAGGGTCACTCACCTAGTTGAGTGTTAGAGATGAAATTTGAACCCATATCCTCCTGACACTGCGTCTACTTGTGAAACTCAAAATGTCTCTTTTTTTCAGTCTTTATTCTCTGTCTTAGAAAGGATACAAAGCACAGGTTTCAAGGCAAGAGAGCAGTAAGGAATATGATTAATTGGGATAAAGGATTTGCCCATAGTTAAGAAGTGTCTGAGGCCACATTTGAGCCTAGAACCTCCCATCTCTGGGCTTGGCTCTCAATCCACTGAGCCCACCTCACTGCCCCCGATATAATGTCTCATAACATACTGCTAAAATTATTTTTGCAAAACTTGCTTCTTTCTCATTCACTTTCCAATGGGAGATTGGGCATAAAGAGAGGTCAGGGGTAAGGATTCTTCACTTTGCCAGTAAAACTACAATAAAATTCCCAGAGAAGACTTTCCTAGGACTAAGACTGCTCCAGATTAACTCAAATCAATCAATTAATCAAGAACTAATTAATTAGCATTTGTTAATTTCATACTAGGTACTGGTGGCACAACAACAAAGAATGAAATAATGCACATATGAGAGAATCTTCAATTGTAGAATCAAAGACAAATATAAGCATGTGAAAAATAAATATCAAGAGAATATATATGATATAAATATGTTTAGGGAGGAGAACATTAGTAGTTGGTGGCAAATCAGGGATATTCTGTTGAGCTTAGAGGAAGGTATGGATGTAATTCTCAACATAATTAATTTAGCAGAAAGTTATTTGCTGTCCAAGTTTGAAAACAGAAATCCAAAACCTTCTTACTATATCCAGGAACAAAGTCTTCAGAGTGCTTGACTATTCCCCCTGGATGGCCAGATTTCATTTTCCCTGAGGAGTTGTGATGGCTTTAGTGAGTCCACTGGATGGCAGCATCTCTCTGGTAGCTATAACCAATGTCCAAAGTCTTCAAGGCTACCATTTGGAAAGAGACAGTGAATGGTATTTTATGGAAAAGGTTGACAGGAGGATATCCTGTTTATTTTACCCAACACTTTAGCTGGTGGAATTATAGCCAATCTTTCTATATCTTTTTTTAGTTAACAAAGCATTGTACCTTTGCTATCTCACTTGATCTCCATATAATGCTGGGTGGTAGGTTAAGATATTACTTATTCCCATTTTACAGAATTCAAAACTGAAGTTTAGGGAGGATAAGTAGTTTGCCTGGGGCCATCCTGGATCTGAACACAAGTCTTCCTGATTAACTGCTTCACTAAAAATAAATCTGCCTGTATCCCTAAGTAAAATTGCCCTTTTCCTCACAGAGCTTTGAATGGGGAATGGAACATGCACCTAAAGTGGTAGATACAAGATCCATACACAGTGGGTGGTGACCTTAGAGAGCAAGGTGGTAATATCTAGGGGACCCTGAAAGGCTTCCTAACAATAGCACTGACCCCAAGTGACAGGGGCTGCCTCAGGAGGTAATTGAGACCTAGAAGGAACCTTGAGATTACCTAGTCTCAGCTTTTTAGTTTACAAATGAAGAAATCAAGGCCCAGAGATGGGGCAAAACTTGCCTAAGGTTCTTCCATTTAAAAATTAGCAGAGCCAGGAAGTGAATTCAAGACTTAGACACCAAGTCCATCTCTCTCCACCATGCCAGGCTGTCTCTCAAGAACCCAAGGGACAATTTGTTTCAGGAAGTCAAAAATGCTGAAGGAGAGATAAGGCAAAGAGCATTCTGGACAGAGAACGACTGGCAATTAATGGTATTTCATAGGAGGAAAAATTGGGAGCTGGGAGGATCTTAGAAGTCATTGAGGCCAATCTCCTCTTTTTACAGATGAGAGAACTGAGGCCCAGAGAAATGCTGTGGCTTGCCGAGAGATTCATGAGTCACTAAGTGGCCAAGCTGGGGTTGGAGCCCAAAGTTTCCTCCACCCAATCCATCCTTTGAGGCATATTCCACAATGGCAAGTCTGTCTTCTTTAAGTAGTCACAGCCACTATTTTATTTTTGTTAGTTGTGCATTGGGAAATAAAGGTTTAGTATACATACATACACATCTACCTCAGGTTCCAAACATTCACCACCATGAAAGATAATGAATGACATTTCAGTACTTAAAGGACCCACACACAGTTCCATCAGTGTGTCAAAGGATCATAGATATGGCTCTGACAGTTAGATGACTTGCCCAAGATCATACCTGTAGTAAATAGGACAGGATTAGAATCCCACTCCTCTGATCCCAAATTCTCTGTATTATACTACATAGAAATATATATATTCAAGAATTTAAACATTTATCTATTCATGTGTGTGTGGATTTAAATGGCATACATGAATTGCAACCTCCCGGCCTGCAAGAGGCTGCAATGGGGGGAAGAATTGAGAGGATAGAGATAGAGAAGAAGTTTTTACCCGCGAAGGGCGTGAACGGGCCGACTTTAGAGATGTGAGTAACCGAGTCAGTAGGCGAATATTATTTGTATGAGCCACAGCTAAGCTCCGACCACTGGGTGTGAATATTCAGGCTGAAACCACCCAATGATCCTCTTTTAACACCGTACCGGTCAGAGGATAAAGCTAGTGCAGATGGAAAGGAGACTAGGAACTACAAGAGGTAGATAATGCTAGATAGCATTAGGAGAAAGAGAGGAAGTAAGGCAGGCCTGGACTAATGACCATGCCTTAGTAAGGCAGGCCTGGTCTAAGGACCAGGCCTTAGTAAGAAAGATAGAGAAGAGGGACAGGGGAGAAGTTGCTACTTGCCAGACCCAGGAATCCTGAACCAGTGGGCGGAGCTTAGAGGAGCTGGTTTATTTATAGTCATGCCAGCTCAATACATATTGAACAGTTATATGATACCTCAATACATATGGATGAGTTATCTGGGGTACCCCTATTGGATAATACAACCTATGACAAGGTGAAGGTGGGGTTTTACTCCTCAGGTGAGTGGGACACAGGAAAGCAAGGTTTCGCGCCTAAACTTCAGCCATGCTGGCAATAAAGCTCATTGCCATGCACATAATGGCCATGTGCTCACTCACATTCCTTGCTTCCCCACAACGTCTAGGGCTGGGCTGCTACATGAATGTGCATGTATGTGTCACATGCGTATTGTATTATGGCTAGGCATGGGCATAAACACATGTATGTTTGCAATTTATGTGTACCTGTGTATATTATGTATGTACATAGTGTTGTATGTGAGCACCTAGGTGGTATAGTGGATAGAATGCTGGGTCTGGAGTTGGGAAGACTTATCCTCCTGAGTTTAAATTCAGCCTCAGATACTCCCTAGCTATGTGACCTTGGGCAAATCACTTAAACCCTATTTGCTGCAGTCTTTTCATCTGTAAAATGAGTTGAAGAAGGAAAGGGCAAAAGTGTCCAGAATCTCTGCCAAGAAAACCTCAAATGGAGTCACAAAGAGTGGGACACAGCTGAAACAACTGAACAATAACAACAATTGTGTATGTATACGAATGTTTTTGTGATGAGGTTTATCTGTGTACAAGGAAAGTTGGAGAGCAAGAGCAATTTTGTTCTTGTGCTTTTATCTCCAGTGGCCAGCATGGAGACTGGCCCATTTTGTTGTTGTTGTGCAGTCGTTAATATCGTGTCCAGCTCTTCAGGATCCCATGGACTGTAGCACACCAGACCCTCCTATTCTCCACTCTGTCTCTTGAAGTCTCTCCAAGTTAGTGTTCATTGGATCCATGATGCCATCTCTCCATCTCATTCTCTACCATCCCCTTGGCTTTTGCCTTCAGCCTTTCTCAACATCAGGGTCTTTTCCAATGAGGCCCGTCTTCTCATTATGTGGCCAAAAGATTAAAGCTGGGGCAAATCCCATAGTAGTGAACCTTCCAGTTATTAGTCTGAATTAATTTCTCTAAGTACTGGTTTGATCTCCTTGTTGTCCAAGAGACCTTCAGAAGTCTTCTCCAGCTCCACAGTTCACCAACTTGGGTTCTGGGGTGCTCAGCTGGCATGCAGCAGGTGTTTAATAGATGCTTGCTAATTCTCAATGGATTAATTTTATATATGCATATGTATAGCTAGATATACTTATACACATGTATACATATTTGCACAGATGTGTTTATAGATCATATGTGTATATAACTGAAGCTTTTAAATTTTTCACTCAAAATCAACTTACTCAATATGAAGAAGTAAAGGACCAACAAGTCTTTTGCATCCCCATAGGAAGGGGGGTGCCCATGAGCATAACAGAGAACAATCTTCCCCACCTCCTACTTAATGAAAGCACAGGTCTTTCCAATCTTGAAAAGCCTTTTTTCCCCATCCCCCTCTCCATTATCTCACCCCCCTTTGAAGTGACACCCTAGATTGCCTCACAGGTGGAGCAGGGTCAGTAGGGCCCATATGGAGGCTGCCATGAAGCAGTGTCCGTTGGGGCTCACCTGAACTAGGGTGGAGCTTGGGAAACCCACTCAGTGCCTCCATCCTTGGATCTCCTCTTCCAGGTCAGCACCTGGGAGAGCTCATATTGCCTCCCTTTGCCCAAGCAATTGGCCTTTCTTGGTGATGAATAGGAGGATGAAAGGGGTCTTGGATGTTTATTGATTTAGGTTGAATTGTGGCTTCTCTTTGGGGGCGTTTCTGATTCTTTCAGCACCAAAGAGTTTTTGCAAAGGATTTGTTGTAATCACCTTAATTCCTCCCCTGTTCACCAGGTGATGGTTCTGAGCTACTTTGTGCTTCCAGTTATATCTCCTAATGCTATTGTTGATCTCAGCCCAAAGCACCGTTAATGCCTTCTGGGGTGCAGGGAGGGTGCAGTCATTGAAGGAGCTGGAGTCCACACCATCTGGGGATTGGTTGAAGGAACTGGGGATGTTCAGCCTGGAAAAGAGAAGACTTGGGACAGGACAGCACGAGAGCTATCTTGAAGTCCTTGAAGGGCTCTTCAAAGAGGGATACAGTTTATTCTGGTTGCCTCTAGATGGAAGTAGAAGGACCAGTTTCAGCTCTGTATGGGAAAGGGGGGACTTCCTACCAACTGCAGAACATAGATTTAAACCTAGAAGGGAACACAGAGGCCATCCTCCAACCTTCTCATTTTGCAGAGGAAACCAAGGCCTTGGGAAGTTAAGTGACTTGAAAAACACCACATTGGTGGTAAACATCTAAGGCAGGATTGTGAACTCAGATCCTCTGATTCCACAACTAGTGCTTTCCATTTGACCACACTGCCACTAATATCATGAGCTGCCTCAGGAGAGAGAATGTTCCCATCCTCCAGGCAGAGGAGAAATGACCTTTCCTTGGGCCATGTAGGAAAGGGGATTTTGTAACTAGATGTTCTCTGAGGTTCCTTCCAACTGAAAATGTATAAATTCTAAAGCTGATTTATTTTATCAGAAGGTAGAAGAAAGGAAAACTTTTTGCTATAGAGCAGGAAGTGGATTTGGGATTTAACTGGTTTAGGAAACTTCTGGGTAAAGAAATATCCTCTACTAACACAGATTGGCACATTCTCTGCTATTTTTAATATTAGAGAGCTTTTCAATCATAGGAGTTTGAGGGGTTTGGCCAAGGTCCTAGAGCCAATGTGTGTTAGGCATGACTCAAAACCAGGTCTTCTGTCTCCAAAACCAACTCTTCATCTATCTACTAGATGTTATCTCTCAGCTAGAGAATTCAGGTCATTTCTAATTTACTTGATGAAATAATATTTTTTTTCTTTTTTACATAATTACCCTCATTTACTTTCTGAAAGCTGGTTAGTATGAAATATAATTTGGGAACAAACATAGCCTTACATAGAAAAATATATTGGAAAGGATATTGGACTAGGAGGCTAAGAGCCCTAGCTTCAAATTATGGCCCATTTCCTAATGATGTGGCCATAGCCAAGTCACATACACTCTCTAATCCTTGACTTCCCCATCAGTAAAATGGGGATAATGATATTTTGACTATTTTTCTGGGTCTCTGTAATTAAAGTCCTTTATATTTAATAATTAACAATAGGGGGCAACTAAATGGCTCAGTGGACTGATAGCGAGATCTAGAGATGGGAGGTGCTGGGTTCAAATTTGATCTCAGACTCTTCTTGGCTGTGTGACCCTGAGCAAGTCACTTAACCTCCACTGCTTAGACCTCACCACTCTTCTGTTGTGGAACCAATACACAGTATTGATTCTAAGGCAGAAGGTAAGGGTTTAAAAATAATAAGAACAATTAACAACACACTTAGCATTTATGCAGCCCTTCCTTAAAGTTTACAAAGCACTTGCAATCTATTAACTCATTTGTTTTGTAAACAATAAAAATATTCAAATAATACACTAGATCTGTGACCTCATCAATATAGATGTGCCCAATATGGATGGGTAAATCACAAGCTCTTCATGCTTTGCCCACCCGGAGGGACTCTCATTTGGACCTTCCCATGTATTTGTCATAGGGAATCCACCCAATGCACTAGGAACTCTTCTCAATTTCTCCTGACATTTAATAACATCATGGGAGCATGCAGGCTGTCCAGTAGTTATCTCTTACTCTTACCATAGGAAAAACCTGTCTTCTTTTTCTATCAGATATTTCTCTGATGACATCCTTTACCATCATCCTTTTTTTTTTGCAATAAATGATGGATCTTTATACAAATGCAACAGAAGAGGATTTATTTGTGAGCTTGCCATGGGCAGAGCACTGCTTGGAGCACTTAAGTTATAAGTAGAAAGATAATCCAGTCCCTGTTTTAAGGAGTTCATATTCTAATGGGGAAACAAAGCTTAAAGAAGGATTTATGATCTTGTTTATTTCATGGAAATGGAATAAGCCATGACAAGTCATACGTGAGTTTTGGGTGGGGAAAGTCATAAGGCAGATTGGAAACATGAGCTGTTCTTGCTTAAAACTTTCTTAACAAAAGCTGGACCTTTGAAACTTTTGGAGATGCTTCCTTCTGTCAGGATAACAAGAGAAATTCTCTTCCACTGTTGTCCTTAGTTCAATGAGTACTGTGTCTTACATGGATGAGCCCAGCCACCGGGATGATGCTTCCCACTTGGCAGTTCAGATGGAGAACACCTATCAGCTGGGTATGTTTCACCACCCTCCCTCTCCCCATTTGGATTTGTAAGTTTTTATTTTGAAATGTCAGCATTCTTGGGCCAGCAACCTCTGGTGAACAGGTGAAATAATCCAGGGGCTGGGGGGGGGGGGGGGGTCGATGAAATTCTATAACATGTCCTTTCCACAAAGAATAGTCCCGGATCATGGTGGGATAGCCACCTTTCCCCCTCTAAACCCCTGGTCCTCTTGAGTGTCCAATGCTTAGAGCCAACCTGAAAGGTTTTGGAATCTGATTTCAAGGTTCCTCTGGGAAAAGAATACCCAGGGAAGAGAATGAATCCTGAAAAGGAGCCAGAGGAAGTGGTTCAAACTTTATGCTTTAGAATTAATTAATTTAAATATAAGATAGTTACTAGACAAATCAGGTTGCTTATATTGAGGTTCAATGATAATCACTTAATAAATTATCAAAAGCAGTCAGAAAGAAACTCACATTTCTGGTTTAGACTGTGCCTTTTATGTGTATCCTTTAAACTGCATTCTCTTAAAAGACAAATGGAAGATAAGAAGCCAAAGAGATCTCTTATCCATTTGAGAAGTCTGTCTGTGGAGTAAACTAAATGAGATAAAACATTTAGAAATTTTTTCCATCACCTCTTACAAGAAATTTCTCCTGAATCAATCCTTTTTTGAGAGCTAAGTTTTTAGTTTGGTTGGTTATTTTAAGTGTTTGCTCAGCCATCTTTTTGTTACCAAATTCGATCTTGTATTTCCACATATCCACACATCTCTATTTTTGTTTTACACGTGCTTCCTTGCTTCTGCCATGATCTGCCTATCAGAAAGGTTCTCAAGGAGTTTGGTGCTCCATCTTCCTGGTGTGGAGACAGCTCGTCAATTTGATGAAAAGAAAATCAATCTAATTAGGTATTTGTTGTGTAAGGGAAAACTGAGAACAATTATCAAATGAAATCATTTGCTCTCCAATAATTTGAGTTATCCCTACATAAACACAAATTCTCTGTTGAAAGAGTTTCTGTTGTGTCCATAGAGTCCCAAATGAGAAAGGAACACTTCTGGTCATGTAGGTGGCCATTTTTCAGACACTGAGCATTCATTAGATGCCAGGAACATTGATTCAGAACTAGATGGAACAGAAGAGTAAAAGTTCATCTGTTTGTGTCCCATTAACCCTTAGGCAGTTTGATGAAACTTCTTTTTTTTGATGAAACTTCTGTTTGCCTTCTGAGAATAATATTTTTAAATGTATAAGACTAAATACATAGGATAAAATACAATTATATTGATTATATACAGGCATAAAAATACTTATTAAAGACTTTCATATCCCAAGTTGAGAGCTAGTTCAGTCATTTTGTCCAACCTTCTCATTATAGAGGCAACCCCAAGACTCCAAAGACTCAGCAAGGGCCTCTAGACTCCCATGGACTCAGGATCATGTATTGGGGTTGAGATTGAGGCAAAGAAGGTCCCTCTAGCTCTGCTCTCAATCTAGAATAACACTTAAGGGAAATCTTTAAAGCTACACTTGGGTATAATTCATGTCTAAGATCTCCCCCAAATATGGGTAACAGAATACTCTCAAAAAAAAGATACTCAATATCGGTATGTTAGATAGGACAGCTACTTATTTCCCCCCCCCCCCCCACAGGACTTGCATAAGACCCAAAAGCAGGCATGAACAAACACAGGAAATAGAAGTTCTCAAGGAATCCATTCCATTCATTATAATCCCATCTCTCAGCAAGGTGTCAAGCATTAAGAAAAAAAAATCTCTCAAATAGAAGGAATTGGTTGAGTTGAAATGATTATTTATTAAAATGGAAAATAACTAGACATGAATGCCAGTGACATTCAGAATGAAGTGTCCCAGATCAAGAGGGGAAAGGACACTGATGCTTACAATCCCCTGAGGGTGGTCTGGGGTGGAATTGGGGTGGAGAATGGGCAGGCTCTTCCAGGAACAGGTGGAACACAGAAGCAGAATGGCTCAAGTGATTTTGGTAGCATCTGCAGAGCAAAGGCTTGTTTAAGCCAGCTTGAATGGCTAGAGGTAGGGTTTATGATGGACAGTTCAGCAGGGTCAGCCAGCAAACAGCCGAAGGTGTCTGGAAATAAGCTAAATTTCTGGCTCACTGTAAGTTTGTGATCAATTCTTCCTGCAAACAGGCTTCATCTGTGTCCAATGCATTTGTATAGTAAGGTAGCTCATGGGGAAGAGACATATTAGTTTCAGGAGTATTTTGACAAAGATAAAGAGCCTCTGAGGAACAAATAGAGATTCCATACATATATTAGGAACAGCATTACTTAGACAATTGACGGAGCCCAGACCTGCATCAAAACCTCCTAAATCTCAGATTTTAGAGCTGAAGGGACTTGATACAGTAGGAAAGAGAACTGGATTTGGAGTTCAAGGACCTGAGTTCTAATTTTAGCCCTACTACTTACTACTTTTGAGGTTTCAAACAAGTTAATTTATTGCTCGTTGAGTAGATGAGAAATCTGAGGCTCAGGGAAATGAAATGAATTCCAAAGATAGGACTTTCTGACTCCTATCCCAGCACTTTACCTGCAATGTGACCAAGCTGGCTTCAATTTTACATTCATATCTGCATTGCCTAGCATAGTTCCTGGCACCCAGGAAGCTTAATAGACAGATGACTGATTATTTCAATGTGTGAGCACACTCGGTCTTCCTCCTCCTCCTCTACCTTCAGTTTGACTCATATTAAAGCTTGGATTTTTGAGAGCAAAGGAGATCCTCTCCTTGGTGGGAGAATGCCCCAAAGGCTCAAGGTCCTCACTGCTAATCAGGTGTTATTATGCCTTTGCTTACTGTGCAGAAGGGAAGAAAATGTTCAAAATGTTCTTGAAATGATGGTGAGAAAATAATGTACTCAGGGTGCTACTAATACAGCGTTTCTCCTTCCAGGTCCTAGCAAATGTTTTCCTGTGGATGCTGTCAAACACATTTTGAAGGATGTACTAACTAATTATCTACAAGAAGAAAAATATGAACCTGAATTGTGTAGACAGATGACTAAAACAATAGCTGAGGTAGGTTGCCGGTTTAGCTGAACTGCATGCATGATTTACGGTGCCCTTCCAAAGAAGACAAGACTTTTGTTTAGGGAATTAACAGCCATTCCAGAATCACTAATCAGTGGGTACCATGGGAGAAGCCAATGCCATGGCTTAGGCTCTGGGGATACAAAGATGCACACCTCACCTCAAGGAGCTTTCCCAATGTCTCTTGGGGAAACAATGTATTAGATATCATTAAACTATAAGATTGCTACTGGCTTGGGTGGCAAATCCTATAGAACACTGAATGATATTTAAATGGCAAACATTTTACAAGTGAGGAAGAAAATGAGTTTGTTAAGAAGATTGCCTGTGGCCACCAATGAAAGAATCACTAGTTTCCTTCAGAGTCCAGAAAACACATTTCTTTGACCTGTCTTCCTCCTCCCCCAGCTTTTAGAGCTTCTCCACATTACCTTTTCTATGCACTTGACATATAACTTGGGTGTCCACGTGTCCCTCTCCCACTATAAAACAAGTTTCTGATGGGCAGGAGCTAGTTCATAAGCCCTGTGCCAAGGGAAGAGCCTGGCATTTAGTGGGTGCTCAATAGAAAGACTTGAGTAATTGAATTTTGCACAACTTCTCTGAGAGAGTACTGCTTCAGAATGGGCATGGGCTCAAAGAACAATTAGCAAGTATTTTATAAAGTGCCTACTCTGAGCCAAATGCGCCCAGAGAAAGCAAACCTGGTCCTGCCCCCAGTCGTAATAAGAGAAAACACAAACACATCAATGAAATCATATTTATCAAGGGTCTTCCAAACTTTAAAGCACTCTGTCAATGCCAGCTACACATAGTTTCTACACAATCCACACATCCAATAGCTAGAATATTGCCACTAATTCTATTCCTGGGCCATTATTGCCATTACTACATTACTAAACCTACTCTGGCTCCTATTTGTTATTGTTCAGTCATTTCAGTTGTCTGACTCTTCCTATTTGGGGTTTTCTTGGCAAAGGTACTGGAGTGGCTTGCCATTTCCTTCTCTGGCTCATTTTACAAGTGAGGAAACTGAGGCCAAAAGAGCTAAGAGACTTGCCTAGGGTCACCCAGCTACTAAGTAAGTGTCTGAGGTGGCTTTTGAACTCGGGGTCTTCCTGACTCCAGGTCTGGCACTCTGTCCACTAACATTCATCTTTGTGTCCCCAGAGCCTGATACATGGCACTGACTTCCCTAAGGGTACCAGTTGAATGGTGATCCAGGCATGGTTGCTAATTTCCTAAGCAAAAATCTTGTCTTCTTTGGAAGGACACCTTGAATCTAAGCACTCCCTGGCTGCCATTTCTCTTCTTCCTGTTTCTGCTATAAGACCTACAAAGTCATACATGTGAGTGTATGTGTATGTAACCATAAACATGCACTTATATGTGTGGATTCCACGGTGGAACAGTATCACACTAGAAATTCAGGGCTCTGGATCTGCTGGAGTCAGCCTACTATCCCCTACGGTACTCCTGCTGTCACTCCTTCTATTACCTACTCTCATCACTACACCAGCTCTATCACCACTAGCACTGGTAGTGTTACTACTTCAGCCATCATTATTACTGTAGTGGTCACAACTCACATATATCTTAACGTGTCCAGGGACTCAGATCCCAAAGTATAGGACAGAGCAGCCGACCAGTTGGGCTGGTCAATCCCCTGGGCTAAAATTAAATTGAGCTCATGCCAAACCCCAGCCTGTAAAGTAGAAGAGAGGCAGAAAGGACTGATGGCTCCTAAGGGAAGCTGGATGACACTATAACTGGTGTTGAGAACTCCCAAGAGAAGAAATGCCTTTGGCTAAAGCAGGGCTGCCCTTTCTCTGCAACTTACAGTTCTAGAGAGTTGCCAGGAACCCTGAGATTGAGCTCAGGGACGTGTCCTGGGTTATATAGTAAGAATATGTCAAAAGAGGATTGCTAGGTTGGCTGTAAGGACCTTTGTGGAATGCACACGGTTCATCTCTGTGACAGCACTGCATTCCTTGGGCCTCTCCCAACTGCACTCACCCCTATGGTCACTTGTCATCCCTCATTATTAAACAGTTCTCTGAAGATCGTTTTTCAATGGACCATTTTCTGAGATGATGAGTCTGCCATATGAGCTGTTAAAATGGATCAAAATCACCAAATCACAGACTTGCTCAGTTGGAAGTTATTTCAGAATTGTCAAGGGCAACCTGTATCCCTTCTCTAACCCAACTGCCCTGGCTGGTCATCCGACCTCTGCTTGAAGGCACCCGAGGAGGGAGAGCCCACGCTGCCCCCTGGCAGGCCACCCCACTTTGGCTCAGCTGCTTAAAACCAACATCTCTATATCTGCAACAATATCCATTGCTTCTGGATATTCCCTCTGGAGTCGAGCTGAAGAAGACTGATCCTTCCTCTGCCTGACATCTTATAACATACTTAGTGATGACTGAAATCTTCAGGGCAATGAGGTGGCCTGCTGGATACAGTGCTCAGCCTGGAGCCCAGAAGGGTCATCTTCATGAGTTCAAATCCAACCTCAGACACTTGTGGTTATGTGACCCTGAGCAAATCACTTAACCCTGTTTGCCCCAGATTTTTCATCTGTAAAATGAAGAGCTGCAAAAAGCAATGGCCTCCCATTTCAGTATCTTTGCCAAGAAAACCCTAAACAAGGGCTCAAAGAATTAGTCAACAACAAATCAAGTCCCTGTCCCTCCCCAGCCTTCTGTTCCCTCCACTTAACAGCCTCAGTTTCTTCCACCCTTCTTCACAGGGCATCATTCCAACTGCCCTCCTCTGAAAGCTCTCCATCTTACCAATGTCCTTCCGGTTCTAGTGAAACCATCGCCTTCTCGTACCTGGAAGCATGTTATTCTGTGCTCACATTCACCTTCTTGGTTCCCATGTTACCTGTTGACTTATATTGGCCTGGCTGGCCACTAAAACCCCCAGATCTTTTTCAGACAAATTACTCCTTACCTATGCATCGCCCATATTATTCTCACAAAATCAACTTCTTGAACTCAAGTATAAGAATGTGTATTTAGCCCTGTTGGGGGTTTTTTGAACCCTGATTCTTTTCTCCAGGATGTTGGCTGCCCCACCTATCTTTGTGCCACCTGAAAATTTAATGAGGATGTTGCTTATGCTTTTATCTAAATCATTGGTAGACTGATTTAGAGCATTTCTAAAACAAAAAGAAAAACTCTTCTGTAAGCAAAGGAGCTGAAGCATTTGGGCTTATTTTTAACATATTTTTAGTTCTTAACAACTCATGAAGGTGCTGGCACAGTTGAAGGCTTTCCATGATTTATAGACTTCACTGAGCCCCAGAAAATTCCTGCTTTTGTCATTAAAATAAACTCTTCACTAAGCCATCTTTCCTGCATTAGCGATGCCCTAGATAGCTCCAGACGTTCTGTAGGAAGTCTAGTTCATTATGAACAAGGCAATAGCACAATGCTAACACTATTGGCACTGATGATGCCTCATCACAGATCTTCAAGGTGAGTATTCTGGATGTAATTTTTTTGTCTATTGAAAAAGAATTATTTAAACCCTAAATATTGGCTCCTATAGAGAAAAGGCTTTTTAAAAGTTCTGATTATAAAATAGTTTACAGTAAGGAGAATGCTATATTGGAAGTCAGGAGAGACCTGGGTTCTAATCCCACCTTGGACACTTAGATTTACTATATGATTCTGGAGAATCCACTCGGCCTCTTTGAGATACGATTTCTTCATCTATAAAACAATAACAATACTCTTCAGGCTATTGGAAGGATCAAATGAAATCATGTATGTAAAATACTATTTTTCTTGTTTAGACCTGTGACTTCATCCACAAAAGGAATTGCCAACATGAAAATCCCCTCTACTTAAGCAAATTAGCAACTTGTCTATGATTTACGGATGGGAGGTCTTGTCCTTTTGTGTGTGTCAGACCCACTGAGCAATCTAATGAGATCTGTGTATCCCTTCTCAGAATAATATTTGAATGCATAAACTAACAGAGGATTACAAAGGAAACCATTGATACTGAAATGCAATCATCAAATGTTTAAATTGTGATGATAATAGCTAGTGCTTTAATAGTGCTTTAAGGCTTTCAAGTAACTTTTTAGATCTCAGTTGATCATAAAACAACCTTGAGAGGTAGGTACTAATTGGTCTAATTTTTCAGATGAGGAAGCTGAGGTAGGCAGAGGTTAAGTGATTTGCCCTGGATGACAGAGTTAGTAGTTGGAGGGCAGATTTGTATTAGGGCCTTCCTGAGTTCAGGTTGAAAGCTCTATCCATCTAGCGGTCTCAGAATGATACCCTGGAGAAAGCAGAGTTTTAAAACTGGAGGACCTGTGTTCAAATTCTACTGATACTTATTGTTTGTATGACTTTGGGAGAGTCACGTAATGCTCCAGACCTCAGTTTCTTCATCTGTAAAATGAGAGAGAATAGATTGTCCTTTACTGAATAATTTGGAATGGATGCTTCCTTATTTTCATCTCCTTCAATTTTCTCACCACAATAACTTCTACTATGCCATCTGGAATGCCTGTTTCACAGGCAATAAACTTTCTTTCTTCCTAACTCTCTCCTTTCTCACTCCTTCCATCTTTTAGCAATCATGGACACCTGGCTCCCTGGCCCTGGTGACACCCTTTCCAATACTGGCTGCACCTCCACTCATTCTCCTCAGCATTTTGGTTGAGATAGGGGAGTTGGAGTACTCCTCGCTCCCCATTGCTGCTCCCAAGTTCTCCCCCTACCTCCATCATTTGAGATTCATATAACTCCTCTCCATCACTCAGTTAAGATTCTCATCAGATCCCCAGGTCACTTCCCTGTCTTCCTGCTCAATGAGTACAGTACATGGTTCACAACTTTTTTCTCTTCCCCAACTCCTGCGCTCATACTAGGGGTACTAAAAAAATCCCCTTCAAGCATCCTATCCACTCGATTCCTCAGTCTCCTCACTTCCCATGAACTAGTCTACCCCAGCTCAATCACACACAATAATAGTCCTACCCCTGTTCTTGCCATCACTCCCAAATGTACCAATACCACATTCAAAACTTCTGAAATCCCTTCATTCAACCATAATCTCTGGCCTTTTCACCTCCTCCTCTGCCTTTCCTTACACAACCCCACTTTTCATCCACCCTGTGATGTCCCATCCTTCAATCCCTCAACTCTCGCAGGCCATCTCCCCTGCACTAGCCCCTCTCTCCTCTTCTCCCCATCTGGGCTCCTTGGTGAACAAACTCAACCTGACGCTATGCTCCTCTCTTCAATCTCTTGCCCCCTTATGGTATCACCACTTGCACCCAGCCAAGCCGCAGTCTTAGATCAGTCCCATCATTCATCATCTTCGTGCCTACACATGTGCTGTTGAACAAAGGTGGAGAAAGTCACACAATCTTTCTGACTGAGTCCACTACAAGTCTGTGTTGCCCAACCTCAACTGCTGCTAGGCAATCCTCCTATAACTCCCTTCTCACCTCTCCCTCTCCCTCTCCACACCAGCTCTGACAACCTTTTAATCCCTCCTCAAACGTGCCATGGCTCCACTTCCCCCACACTCTCAGCTAAGAATCATGCTTCCATTTTTTTTAGAAAGAATTGAGAGCATTTCCTGTGAGCTCCTTCTTCTCTCCTCTTCCTCATCTCCTATCATTCAAGTACCTTCGACGGCTCTCTCCACCTTTACTATTGCTTCATACGATGTTGTGGCCTTACATCTTATTTGGGTTAGCCCCTCTACTTGTCCAAGTCATCCTCTTCCATATTATCTCCTCCAGCTTGCCCTCTCTGTCCTCCCCAAATTCTCACTAATTTTCGATCTCTCTGATTTTCTGTTGGTGCATTCCCTACTGCCAACAGGCATGCCCATCTCGCTCTTATTTTCAAAGAGTCCTCATTCAATCCTTCCTTATTCACTAATTATTATCCTATATCTTTTCTGTCCTTGTAGCTAAACTCTTTGAAAAGGAATATACAATAGGGGCCTCCATGTTCTCCCTCCTACTCTCTTCCTAACTCCTTATATATGGAAATAGGTCTTGATCAATGGCACATGTAAAACCCAGGGGAACTGCTCATTGGCTATGGGGGAGAGGAGGGGAGGGAAAGAACATGAATCATGTAACCATGAAAAAATATTCTAAATTAATTTATTAAATAAAAATAAAATAAAATAAATTAAAAAAAACCCTTATAACCCTCATCATTTCATCAAACATATTCTCTCCAAACTTGCCAGTGATCTCTTAGTTGCCAAATCCATTGTTCTTTTCTCAATACCCATTCTCAGGGGACAAATGGGTGACTCAGTAGATAGAGAGCCAGGCCTAGAGATGGTAGGTCCTGGGTTCAAATTTGACCTCAGACCCTTCCTAGCTGCTCGACCCTGAGCAAATCACTTAACCTCCATGGCCTAGCCCTTACCACTCTTCTGCCTTAGAGTCAATATCTAGTACTGATTCTAAGGCAGAAGGTAAGGGTTTAAAAATACCCATTCTCCTTGATCTCTCTGCAGCCTTTGACACTATGGATTACCCCCACACACACACCCTTGTTGATTATTTCCTCTCTTTAGTTTTTAGGACATGATCATCTCTGGTTCTCTTCCTACCTCTCTGACTGCTCCTTCCCTGTCTCCTTTGCCTGACTCTCCTCCAGATCCTGCCTTCTAATCGAAGGTGGCCCTCAGAATTATGTCCTGCGTCCTGTTCTCTTCTTCCTCTATATTACCATTTCTATCCTGATGATTCTCAAATCTACCTGTCCTTCTTTACTCAGAGGGCATACAAATTTGCATTTTCAGCTGCATTTCAGACATTTTGAACTGGATACCAGATAGATATCTTTTTATTTTTACTATCTTCCCCCTACACTTTCCCTCCCCCTCTTAATTTTCCTATTATTGTCAATGGCACCAACATCTTCCCAGTCCCTCAGGTTCACAACCTAGGAGTCACCCTGAACTCCTCATTCTCTCACTCTTCATATCCAACATGGTGGCCAAGGTCCATCTACTTCATCCCTGCAGCCTCTCTCAAATATGTCCCCTTCTCTGCTTTGACATTGCCCCTACCCTGGTGCAGACCCTCATCATTTGTTATACATTTGTTTACATTTTGTTCCTCCGTTAGACTGTAAGTTCTCTTACAATCGAAGGGCAAGGACTGTCTTGCCTCTATATATCCTCAGGACTTAATGCAGTGCCTGACACAAAGTAGGCACTTCATAAATGTTAATTGACTGATTAATTAGACTAGACAACCTCTGAGTTTCCTCAACTCATTGTGAATTCCTCTATGATGATGTGCTGTATTTTCTATGTTTATCTCCAAAGGCTTATGCTTAAGTTCTTTGCCTAGGAAAACAAAAGGATATGTTTCCAAATTAAAACATGAACTGCAGCCTTCCTGATTCAGAGACTGGTTCTCTATTGTAAACGCCAAAACTGTAAGGATAATTTTTAGTGTTTTGACTTAAAATCTAAATAAGTGGTTGCCATGGGAAATTCCCAAATATGAAAATACCTAAGTCAGCTGGGTATTTATGGAGATTTTAATTAATAAAGAGAGAAGGAATTAAGGGAAAGAGAGAGAGAAAGAAAGAATTAATTTAAACTGCTCTGGCTCAGGCTGAGCCAAGAAGTAGTTAAAAACCTAGGCCAAAGTGGTCTCCCTGAGCCTAATGGAGAGGGAGTCAGTCTTATTACTCACCACAAGACCATCTCCAAGCAAGCTCCAGTCCTCCACTGAATCTCCTGATCTCAGTTCAGAATCTAACTCAATTCCAAACTCAATTCTTCCAACTGACTTTTTATCCCTTCCTTTTAAAGAAATTTTCTCTTATGTAACCTCCCCTAAATTTCCACGTCTACCAATCACAGTAGACCCTTTTTTCCAGGACTGCCCATTCTTAGTTCTCACCTTCTTTGGTTCTCACCTTCTCTGGTTAGATTATATCTTCTGAGTACTTCACACCTCTTTGTTAAGCTTGCCTTTTGTAAGTTACTTGACCTTTTTAGGCACTAATTTAACTTTTACAGGTACTTAATACCTTTTTGTATTAGATCTAAAAACAGACCTATCTTAAGGTTCTAGCTTTACTATAAGGTATGAGTTAAGTACCTTCATTGTTCAATCAAGGGTTTACAACATTATCTTCCCCTAAGGCACTGTCTGAGTAGGGTGGAGTAATTTTAAAAGTTCCCAATACATTCCTGATTCTTGTTAGACCAAGTATCTCCATTGTTATAATAAGGGAATAGCTAGACCAAATCTTCTAAAGAATAGTCTGAGTAGTTTTTAAGATTCACACTATCCACTAGGCTTCACTGCCTCTCTGTTCTCATTATTGTGACACTGTTTTCCATGTTGTCCACCTTCCCCAAGTTGAGAGTCTCAGGGAGGTGCATCTTTTCAAACAGAATTCTCAAAACCAATCTACTACATTTTAACACAAGGCTGTGATCTGTGGTCAGTTGCAGATAAAATCACAGGTTCTGGAGCCTGTGGTGAGGCTTGCCTTAAAGGGCAGTTCTGTGACTAGAAAGAGTTCAAGGAGATAAAGTTCTTTGTATGGCATTACTAACATCTCTACAGGTTGTCATCCTCCCTGTAACAATGGCGCTTAAGTCCCTTTGGTTTCCCAGTGTCAGAAAGGGTCTAAGCTTTGCAAATTTGCCAGCAGCTCCATGATTGCTTTTTGTATTTGCTTCTAGGTTGTTAAAGCCAGAGTAAAAGATCTCATGATTCCAAGGTACAAACTCATCGTGATTATCCACATTGGACAATTGAATAATCAGAGCCTACACATCGGGAGCCGATGTCTCTGGGATGAAGCAAATGACACCTTTGCCTCCTTCACCTTCAGAAACACCTCTCTGTTTGCTCTAGCCACTGTCTATGCTATTTATCTCGAATGACTGAAAGAGATCTCTTCATGAATGAAGAACAGACTTCAAGTGGCCCTTTTCAATGAAGAGATATATGCATGCTTTGGGTCTATACAGCCTTCCATTCCATTCAGCAAACATTTATTGAGCACTGACTGTGTGCTTCTTTGATCCTGGATTAAGATCTTTGGGTACAACAATCTCCAAAAAGTAGAACTGTAATATTGTGCCCAGAACAATGAAAAGACACCCATGGGCACAGGCAGTAGCACATAACCAACAAGGAACTCCAACGTAAGACCCCATCCAGTATGAAGAGAAGATGGGCTGGTCACACAGTGATGGCTAGAGGCCTTCCCCAGGAATTCTTATGATGCCAGAAGAAACTGAAAATGGCCTCTAGGACTTAGCTTGATCTTACTGTGATGGACTTATGGGAGGATATGGAATGAGAGTTGCAATCTGCATCATGAGAGGAAATAGCCACATTAATGAGATCACCAATTCCACTGGACTTTGGACTCTGTGCTAGGCATTGATACAAAGCACCCAGCCTGCCCCCCCAAAAAATACCTTTCCTCAAAAAGCTTGCATTTGGGGAAGAGGGAAGCTGAGAAATAATAATAACAGAAGAACTGTTATTTACATAGTGCTTTAGAAATAGATCTCATTTGGTGCTCACGACAAAACCCTAGGATGTAGGTGCTATTATTATTACCATTTTACAGTTGAAGAAACTGAAGCAGATACGGATTCAATGACTTTCCCAGGTTCACAGAGCTAGCTAGTGTCTGAGGCCAGATTTTAAACTCAGGTCCTCCCATCTCCAGGTCAATGTTCTATGGGTTTTTAAATTAATATTCAATAACTAAGTATTATATTTTAAAGTTTTATTAATAATAACTAAAATAAAAGAACTAACTAACTCAGCTTGGATGGCATGGAAAGAAAGAGGAAAGAGCTACAGAACTTATAAAACAATAATGTGACCACACAAACATGGAGGCGCAGGAAAGATTAAAGAGAATTTTGGGAAATACAAAGGGATTTCTGGGGGATGAAGTCCAAAGGTTCACAATCTCCATTTGTATAATTCGTATTTCAAATAGATCTCAGAATCCCTAGCTTCTTCCTCCAACAGGGAATCTTTCCCAGTTCCCCTAGATGTTAATGCTTTCTCTCTTGTATTGATTTATATGTTTAGATATCATATCTCCCCAATAAAAGAATTCTTTATCCTTTGTTAGATCATACACTCCTTTAGTAGTCTCCGGGGTTCTATGGGACCCTTCTCAGAATCATTAAAATAGTTCAAGAAAATGCCCGATTTTAGTTAGAAGCCAAATGAAAATAAAGATATTCTTTTTCCCGTTGAAGTTCATAAACACTCTAAAACCTATTTATGGACTTCTGTGGCGATCTCAGTTTAAAACCTGTGCCCTAGTAGAACGGGAGTTCTCTGTGGATGGCAACTCTTTCTTTTCGTATGCTCAGCACCAAGGACAGAGCCTTGAATGTAGCAGGAGCTTAATAAATGCTTGCTTGGTCATGAAAGGCTCCCAGGATTCTGGATAGAGGGTTGGGAAAGAGCTTAGAAGCCATTTAGCCTGATGCCCTGCCCCATCCTAAAGTTTGCTTATTCCAGTTCCAGTGCTTTCCCTCGTTTAATGACCTCCTATTTATCCTGTACATAACTCGATTTACATCTATTTGTTTGCCTTTTTTTATTCCTCCCTCGAAAGTCACCCAAGATCACACAGTAAATGAGCGGAGCCAAAGACAGAATCTTTGCTATCAAATGCAGCGTCTTTCCCACCCTGCCGTGCTGCCTTCAGAAAAGGAATGAATGAATGAATGAATGAATGAATGAATGAACCGAGCTTCAGGTCTCTGTTTTTGCCATCCCTTTGGGGGGGGGGGGGGCGGTGGTGCCAGACAGGAACAGGGAAGATGGGCTTGACTCCTGTTTCTAAACGTCTGGCTTTGGCTGGATGGCTAGTTTTACGTCTTTCACAGACGGCGGTTCCTACCAGAAAAAGCTGTTAAAAACCAGACGACTTTCAGTATTCCCTAAACTCTGAGAGCACTCATCCCAATCTGGTTTGAAGGCAGAGCCTGGGAAGATGGTCCTTCTCAGGGGCCAGCAAACACCCAGCCAGGGGCCGTTGGGAACATTAACCTTGGGGACAAAGTGAGCACACCTCAGTGCCCGTCGGTGATGGTGCCGGCTTCCACATTGCCATCCTTTACTAAGTCTGGCGTTACACACGGGACAGACCCGAGCACTGGGGTGAGATTCATGACAGCCGGCCTGCGGACTCCCTTGGGTCATCGGGCTTCCACCAGAAACTCTCAGGAGCTGCATGCAGTGGACGAAATCTTATGATTGCTGGTGGCGGCTCTTCCATAATGGAATCCATCAGTAGCTTTGCAAGGCACTAAAGTAAAGCCGGGGCATTAAATATACATAGCACTAAGCAGTAAATACGTTTCTAGCACATAAAACCGCCTATTGAGCTCTAAAAGAGCCATGCTCCGAGGCATTTTTGAGTTGACTTACCAGCCCAAATGGCTTTTAAAGCAAACATGTCGTTGTGACTTTAATAAATACAGCATGTGTGCTTCTCTCCCCAGGTGACCCGGGTGCTTTTGAAAGCCTGGCCCTGAGCATTTATAGTGCTAAAGTGCCTTGTTATTTGTGGGCTCTGGATCATTTCTTTTATGGGGCTTTCAACTCCCTGCTTGTGTCTAGGGATGCACCGGGGGTCGTTGCTCTGGGGTGAGGAGATGTTGAAGGTCAAAAACAGACAGCACACCAGGAGTAGGAAATCAGGCAAGGGTTGATGTTGGGAAAATAGCATCTAAGCCCAAAGAGCTCCACAAATGGAAAGATGCACTTATAACTCCAAGGATTTGTGCAGGGCTGCAGGGCAATATACAATCAGAAATGTATGAATTCTGATTGCTCCCTTGCTGTCTGCTGTGATTTTAAAGTCATTTTTATTTCTCCTAATGGGCAAGGTCCAATAGTCATTTCTCTGTTAGAAAAGACTGTATCTGGATCATAATTTAGTTCCCCAACTTTTTATTAATCTTAAAAGGACAATTTGACAACTGGATAAGATCTCAAGGATTTTCTGTATGTGTGTGTGTGTGTGTGTGTGTGTCCACATGCACATGTGTGAGTGTTGTCATCTATAAGGAACTCCTTCTACAAACATAGATCAGAAAGGACCCTCCTGGTAGCTAGGAGAGATGCCCGGGGGCAATGACAATTTAAATGACTTGCCTACAATCACAGATCCTGTCACTATCAAGGACAGCTTGGAAACCCAGGACACCCTGACTTTGTGGTTCACTCTCTGTCATGCTCCTTCTGGTCACAGATAAAAAAAGAAAAGGTCAAGGAGCCAGAAACTTTCAGCACTTTTCTGGTGACCATCATTCTTTTTAGAACTATGAAAGGGTGATTGACCCATATGGCTAAGTCATTCACAATTCAGTGACATTCCTAGATCCTAGAATCCTAACCATAGAGCTAGAAGGGTTCTTAGAAGTCATCCAACCCAACTCCCTAATTTTACAAATAAGGAAACAGGAATAGAGATGTGAAATCAAAGATTATAGAATTTGTAAGAGACAGTCAAGATTCAGAACTCTCTATGTTAAAAGGTACCATAGATAATGAAACATGATCAATACTAAACCTATATACACCAAATGTTATACCATCCAGATTTGAAAAAGAAAAACTACATGGGTAGGACGAGCTAACATAAAAATGACAATCCTACCCAAACTAATTCACTTATTTAGTGCTATACCCATTGAACTACCAAAAAACTTTTTTACTGAATTAGAAAAAAAAAACATAACAAAGATCACCTGGAAGAACAAAAGATCAAGGATATCCAGGGAAATCATGAAAATAAAAATGTAAGGAAGTGGCCAAACAGTACCAGTTCTTAAGCTATACTATAGAGCAGTGGTCATCAAAACAATATGGTACTGGCTAAGAGACAGAAAGGAGGATCAGTGGAATAGTCTTGGGGCAAGTGACCTCAGCAAGACAGTCTATGATAAGCCCAAAGATCCCATCTTTGGGGACAAATCCTCACTATTTGACAAAAACTGCTGGGAAAATTGGAAGACAGCATGGGAGAAATTATTAGATCAACATCTCACACCCTACACCTACCCAAAGATAAACTCAGAATGGGTGAATGACTTGAATACAAACAAGGAAACTTAGGTGAATACAGAATAGTATACTTGTCAGATCTTTCGGAAAGGAAAGTTTTTAAGACCAAGCAAGGGTTAGAAAAAATTACAAAATTTAAAATAAATAATTTTTATTACATTAAATTAAAAAGGTGTTGTATAAACAAAACCAATGCAATTAAAATTAGAAGGGAAGCAACAACTTGGGAAAAAATCTTCATAACAAAAACCTCTGACAAAGGTCTAATTACTCAAATTTATAAGGAGCTAAATCAATTGTACAAAAAAAAAATCAAGCCATTCCCCAGTTGATAAATGGGCAAGGGACATGAATAGGCATTTTCAGATAAAGAAATCAAAACTATCAATAGGCACATGAAAAAAGTGTTCTAAATCTCTTATAATCAGAGAGATGCAAGTCAAAACAACTCTGAGGTATCACCTCACACCTAGCAGATTGGCTAACATGACAGCTATGGAAAGTAATGAATGCTGGAGGGGATGTGGCAAAATTGGGACATTAATACATTGCTGGTGGAGTTGGGAAATAATCCAACTATTCTGGATGGCAATTTGGAACTATGCCCAAAGGGTGCTAAAAGACTGTCTTCCCTTTGATCCAGCTATAGCACTGCTGGGTTTGTACCCCAAAGAGATAATAAGGAAAAAAACTTGTACAAGAATATTCATAACTGCCCTCTTTGTGGTGGTAAAAAGCTGGAAAATGAGGGGATGCCCATCAATTGGGGAATGGCTGAACAAATTGTGGTATCTGTTGGTGATGGAATACTATTGTGCTCAAAATAATAATAAACTGGAGGGATTCCATGTGAACTGAAAAGACCTCCAGGAGTGGATGCAGAGTGAAAGGAGCAGAACCAGGAGAACATTTTACACAGAAACAGATACACTGTAATACAATCGAATGTAATGGACTTCTCCACCAGTGGCAATGCAAAGACCCAGGACAATTCTGAGAACTTATGAAAAAGAACACTATCCACACCCAGAGAAGAAATTGTAGAAATGGAAACACAGAAGAAAAACAACTCCTTGATCACTTGGGTTGATGGGGATATGGTTGGGAATATAGATTCTAAACAATCACCCTAATGCAAATATCAATAATATGGAAATAGGTCTTGATCCATGACACACATAAAACCAAGTGGAATTGCACATCGGCTATGGGAGGGGGTTGGGAAGAGAGGAGGGAAAGAACTTGAATCTTGTAACCATGGAAAATTTTTCTAAATTAATTAAATAAAATTTTCCAAATTAAAAAAGGAAACTAAAGGAGTTACAGGTGAAAACAGATAACAAAACTATAATAATGGGAGATTTTTGCCTTCCTCTCTCAGAACAATATAAATCTAACCAAAAATAAATAATAAAGAAGCCAAAGAGATGAATAAAAATTTATATAAGCTAATTCTAGCAATAAGAGAAGAAAAAGAAATTAAAGGAATAAAGTGAGCAATGAACAAATAAAACTATCACTTTTACAGATGATAGGATAGTATACTTAGAGAATCCTAGAGAATCAACTAAAAAACTAGTAGAAATAATAACTTTAATAAAGTCACAGGATACAAAATAAATCCATATAAATCATTAGCATTTCTATATTTTACCAACAAAGTCAAGCAGCAATAAATAGAAATATTTCATTTAAAATAACGCTAAACAAAATTAAGTACTTGTCAAGACAAACATAGGAATTATATAAACACAATTATAAAACACTTCACACAAATAAAGTCAAATTTTAAAAATTGGGAAAATGTTTATTGCTCATACTAGGCTAAGCTAATATAATAAAAATGGCAATTCAACTGAAGTTAATTTGCTTATTCAGTGCCATACCAATTAAACTACCAAATAATTATTATATGGAACTAGAAAAAAATAATAGCAAAATTCATTTGGAAAAACAAAAGTTCAAGAATATCAAGGGAATGCATAAAAAAATGTGAAGTAAGGTGGCCTAGGAGTACCAGATTTTAAATTATCCTGTAAAGCAATAATCATCAAAACAATCTGGTACTGGTTATGAAATGGAATGGTGGATCAGTGGAATAGACAAGATACACAATTCACAGGGGTAAATGACCTTAGTAATCTAGTATTTAATAAACCCCCAAATCCAAGATTTGGGGATAAGAGCTCACTATTTAACAAAGGAAAACTTGTAAACAGTATGGCAGAAACTAGCACAAATATCTCACACTTTATACCAAAATAAGGTCAAAATGGGTATATGATTTAGACATAAAGGATGGTACCTGAAGCAAATTAGAGGAACATTGAATAGTTTACCTGTCATATATATGAAGGAGGAAAGAATCTATGCCCAAAGAAGAGACAAGAACATCCCAAAATATAAAATAAATAATTTTGACTCTATTAAATTTAAAAGATTTTGTATAACCAAAGCCAATTTTACCAGAATTAGAAGGGAAACAACAAACTTGGTGGGGGGCAGGAAATTTATAACAGATTTTTTCTGATAAAGGTCTCATTTCTCAAATCTATAGAGAAATAAATCAAATTTACAAGAAAATTAGCCATTCTCCAATGGACAAAGTCAAAGGATATGAACAAGCAGTTTTCAGATGAAGAAATCAAAGCTGTCAATAATGATATGAAAAAAAAAAACTTTCTAAATCACTCTTGATTAGAGAGTGCAAATTTAAAACAGCTTTGAGATACCACCTCATACCTATCATATTGGCCATTATCACAGTAAAGTGATAAATTTTGAAGGGGTTGTGGCAAAATTGAGACACTAATGCATCGTTGGTGTAATTGTGAATTGATCCAACCACTCTGGAAAGCAATTTGGAACTATGTCCAAAGGGCTATAAAGCTGTGTATACCCTTTGATCCATTAATACAACTATTAGGGCTGTATTCCAAAGACATAAAAAGGTTGAGGGGAAGGACCTGCTTGTACAAAAATACTTATAGCAGCTCTTTTTTGTGATGGCAAAGAATTGAAAATTGAGATGTCCATCAACTGGGAATTGGTTGAACAAACTATGGTATATGATGGTGATGGAATATTCCCATTCTGTAAGAAATGATTAGCAGAGTGATTTCAAGAAGGGCTGGAAAGACTTACATGAACTGATGCAGAGTGAAATAAGCAGGACCAGGAGAACATTGTACATAGTAGTACCAATATTGCAAGATGATCAACTGAGAAAGATTTACCTACTCTCGGCAATAAAACGATCCAGCACAATTCTGAGTGACTTATGCCAAAGAATTCTTTTTATCTCCAGAGAAAGAACTGGAGGAGTCAGAATGCAGATCAAAGCCTACTATTTTCCAATTTCATTTATTTCTGTTTTTATTTGGGGCATACGGTTTCATATGAGCATTCTCTTACAACAATGACCAATATGCTTTGCACCATAATACATGTATAACCCAGAACAAATTGCTTACCCTGTATGAAATGGGAGAGGGAAGGGAGATGATTAGTATCTTACGATTTCAGAAATGTATATTAAAATTGTTATTACATGTAATTAGGAAAAAATACCTTAAAAGAAAATAAATGTAGGTTTCCTTTGGGGTTTAATTGACAAAAGTCTTGAGCAGAATTTGTTTTAATGAACATTTGATGCTTGCATCTAATGCCAGGAAGATCAGATACCTGATAGGTATTAAACTTCCTCAGAAGAGGTGAATGCTAACCTCAGAAAATATTTATTAATGACTTAGTAAATGTGCTATGTTTCTGAAGATGTTTGATATGTTAGACATCTTGGCATTAAGCAAATATGATGATTGACTTTGGGGAGGAGGGTGTTGAGAAGATAGGAAAGAGAAGAACATGGTAAAATGTGGAGCCTGGCATGACCTTTTGTGAAAGGATGTTAACTTTGGAGCAGGTGGGTGGCTCAGTTAGGAGTGTCAGACCTAGAATCAGGAGGACCTGAGATCAAATCTGGCCTCAGACACTTCCTACCTAAGTTGACCTTGGGCAAGTCACTTAACCCCAATTGCCCAGCCCTTGCCATTCTTCTGTCTTAGAACTGATACCAAAGGGTCCAGCCAAGATGATGAAGGTACACAGACCCATTTTATTTCTACCAAATTACCCTCCTCACATCTATGATACAATGCCTCAAAACTAATTTTGCAGTAGCATAGATGGGGTAAAATAATTTTTCAGCCCAAACAACTTAAAAGTCCAGCACAAAAGGTCTATTGCACCAGAGCAGAAGTGGAACACAAAACTCCAACCCTGGCAACAGACCTTGAGATTCAGCAAAGACTATTCAGGCTCTCAGGCACAGATAGTAAGGGACAGGTGGGGTTGGACAACTGCTCAGAACCAGATTAGAGGGATCCCTTGGCTGACTGTGGGTGCAAGACTCTTGTTACATTGACCATACGTAGACTTAGGTCACAGTCTGGGTCTCAATCACAGATAAGAAGAAGCATTAGCACATAAAAGCCCCAAAGGACCAGGGAACCTTGGTCAAATTTCCAATATAGAAAAGATTATTTGTGATTACTTTCAAACCAGAGCACAGGCCAGAAGAGTATTAAAAACACCTCTCTTTTCATCGTACCACTTTGGAAGAACTAAAATCACACAGACCCCCCAGAACTAGCTCTGAAGGTAGCTACATAAAGAACCTGAAGCTTGGAACAACCCTCCCTGCCCCATCATTACAGGACCCACCTTTCACAGGCTTTTTTATTATTAAAAAAAGAAAAAGGTTAGAAAATGAACAAAATACCAAAAAGAATTCAATATACAAAGATATTTTAGTCACAGGGAAGATTAAAACACAAACTCAGAAGACAACAAAGTAAGTACTCCTGCCTCCAAAGAATTGGTCTCAAGCCCAAAAGGAATTCATGGAGGAGCTCAAAAAAGGATATAAAAATTCAGGAAGATAGATAGAAGAAAAATTGGTTAAAAAAATGAGTGATACAGAGAAATCATGAAAAAAGAGTCAGCATCTTGGTAAAATCAACATTAATACTAAAGAAATTAAAACCTTAAAAATAGAATATACCAATTGGTTAGAGAAACAAAAATGGACTGAAGAGAAGAACTCCTTTAAAGGCAGAATTGGACATATGGAAAAAGAGGTACAAATATTCACTGAGGAAAAGAAGTCTTTAAAAAGTTGAATTAAGCAAATAAAAAAGGAAATACAAAACTCCCTCAAGAAAATAATGTCTTATTTAGTACTTGCTAAGAGACAGAAAGGAGCATCAGTGGAATAGACTTGGGGTAAATTACCTCAGCAAGACAGTCTATGATAAACCCAAAGATCCCAGTTTTGGGGACCAAAACCCACTATTTGATAAAAACTGCTGGGAAAATTGGAAGACGGTATGGGAGAGATTAGGTTTGGATCAACATCTCACACCCTATACCAAGATGAATTCAGAATGGGTGAATGACCTGAATATAAACAAGGAAAATATAAGCAAATTAGGCAAACACAGAATAGTATACTTGTTAGATCTTTGAGAAAGGAAAGACTTTAAAACCAAGCAAGAGCTAGAAAAAAAACCACAAAATGTAAAATCAATGATTTTGATTACATCAAATTAAAAAGGTTTTGTACAAACAAAACTAATGCATCCAAAATTAGAACGGAAGCAACAAATTGGGAAACAATCTTCATTACAAAAACCTCTAAAAAAGATCTAATTACTCAAATTTATAAAGAGCTAAACTAATGGTACAAAAAAATCAAGCCATTCTCCAATTGATAAATGAGCAAGGGACATGAATAGGTAATTTTCAGTCAAAGAAATCAAAATTATTAATAAGCACATGAAAAAATGTTCTAAATCTCTTATAATTAAGAGAAATGCAAATCAAAACAACTCTGAGGTATCACCTCACACCTAGAAGAGTGGCTAACATGACAGCAAAGGAAAGTAATGAATGCTGGAGGGGATGTGGCAAAGTTGGGACATTAATTCATTGCTGGTGGAGTGTGAATTGATCCAACCATTCTGGAGGGCAATTTGGAACTATGCCCAAAGGGTGCTAAAAGACTGTCTTCCCTTTGATCCAGCCATAGCACTGCTGGGTTTGTACCCCCAAAGGGATAATAAGGAAACAGGCTTTTACAAGAATATTCATAGCTGTATTCCTTGTGGTAGCAAAAAATTAGAAAATGAGGACATGACTTTCAAATTGGGAATGGCTGAACAAAAAGTGGTATCTGTTGGTGATGGAATATTATTGTGCTCGAAGGAATAATAAACTGGAGGAATTCCATGGGGACTGGAACAACCTCCAGGAATTGATGCAGAGTGAGAGAAACAGAACCAGGAAAACACTGTACACAGAGACTGATACACTGTGGTACAATCGAATGTAATGGACTTCTCCATTAGTGGCAATGCAATGACCCTGAACAACTTGTAGGAACCTATGAGGAAAACCACTATCCACAGCCAGAGGAAACACAGTGGGAGTAAAAACACAGAAGAAAAACAATACATGGGTCAAAGGGGTATGGTTGGGGATGTAGACTGTAAATGAACATCCTAGTGTAAACAACAACATGGAAATAGGTTCTGATCAAGGACACAAGTAATACCCAATAAAATTGTGCGTTGGTTGCGGGAAGAGTAGGTGGAGGGGTGGGAGGGAAATAATGTGATTCTTGTAACCAAGGAATAATGTTCTAAATTGACTAAATAATTTAACTCAAATGGAAAAAAAGAAAATAATGTCTTAAAATTAGAATGGGACAAGTGGAAGTGACCTCATGAGACATCAAGAAACAATCAATCAAAATAAAAATAATTTAAAAAATAGAAATGTGAACTATCTCACTGATAAAACAACTGACCTGGACAATAAATCCAGGAAAGATAATCTAAGAATTATTAGATTCCTGAAAGACATAATAAAAAAGAACATAGATTTTTAAAAAAGAATATAGACTTTCATCTTTCAAAAAATTATCAAGGAAAACTGCTCTGATATTCTCGATCCCAAGGGTAAAATAGCAATGGAAAAAATTCACCAATCACCTCCTGAAAGAGCCAAATTCCAGAACTCCCTGGTCAAGGAGAAAATGTTTCAAGCAGAAAAGAAGAAACAATTCAACTATTCTTTTAGAATAACACAAGGTTAGTTTCTACATAAAAGGATCAGAAGGACTGAAATATGATATTCTAGAGAGCAAAGGAGCTTGAACTTTAACCAAGAATTACCTTCCCAGCAAAATTGAGCATAATCCTTTAGAAGAAAAATGCATATTTAATGAAATAGAGGACTTTCAAACACTCCTGATGAAAAGACCAGAGCTGAATGGAAAATTTGACTCTCAATATAAGACTTAAGAGAAGCATAAGAAAGTAAACATGAAAGAGAAATCAAAAAACATTCAATAAGGTTAAACTATTTACATAACTACATGGGAACATGATTCTTATAACTCCTAAGAACTTTTTTGGTATTAGGGCAGTTAGAAGAAGTATACATAGACAGAGGGCAAGGATATGAGTTGAATATGATAGGATGATACCTAAAAGAATAATATTAAGACATGAGAAAGAGGAATGCATTGGGAGAAAGAGGAAGAAAAAATAGAATGGGGGTAAACTATTGCACATAAAGAAGAGTAAAATCTAAATTAATATCCAATAACTGCAAGTATTATATTTTATAAGATGTATTAATAATCACTTGAAGTAGAAGAAATACAAGAACAAAAGTAAAAGCCTGAGTAGAGCCACATGAGAAAAATTCTCTTGCCTGGCACTCACCCAACCACAACAGCTTCATTCCCAGGAGAAGAGAGAGTGCAGAGCTAGACAAAACTTATATCTTCCCTACATTAGTATATTGTGTAGATAAGTAAATGGGATGCTGGGAGAGTCCTTGGGGAGGAAAATTCTAATTTCACAAGAGGCATAAAAGATATTTTACAATGGAGAGAAAGATGGGGGAGTTGGAGAGGGAAACATACGAACTTTACTCTTATTGTATTTAGCTCAATGAGGGAAAAAGATATGCAATCAACTGGATATAAAAATCTATCTTACCCAACAGGAAAGTAGGAAGGAAGGGGAATATAGAAGTGGGTGGGACTGATAAAAAAAGAAGGCAATATGGGAGATGTGGTAGTCATAAACTAAATAGGAAAAAAATGATAAAAGAAAGGAAAATGATAAAATCTTGTAGGAATTTGGGGAAATTGTAATGCATGGCTGGGGGGAGTTATGAATTGCTTCCGTCATTCGAGAGAATAATTTTTCCTATACATAAAGGACTATAAAGTAGTGCATACTCTTTGACCCAGCAATATCATTATTAAGTTTGTATCCCTAAGAGATTTTTTTAAAAGAGAGAGAAGATCCTATATGTACAAAAACATGTAAAGCAGTTCTTTTTTTTTGGAGGGAATGAATTGGAAAGTATGGGTATACCCATCATTTGGGGAGTGATTGAGTAAGTTATAGTATGTGATTGTTATTGAATACTATTGTGCTGTAAGAAATGATGAACAGGAGGAACTGTGGAATAGAGACATTGAGAATGATTCTGTAGCAGCTGAGTTTGGAGCAGCTGTAAGTCAAACGAGAGTGTTCTATTTATTTGGAATGTTACTGGGAGAAACAGTTAAAGCCAGACCAACTGCTTGGTGATCCTCTGTTGCCTTGTATCAGGGAAGAAAGAAGGAGTTTTTCTCTCTTGGACTTTGGAGTCTCAAGCTGGAGGTGGCCTGGTGACTTTGAAGACAGAAGAAAGAACAATCGTCCAGATATCTCTCTGACTTGCTCTGTTGATGATAGTGACTGAACTTCCAGACCTATCAGCCATTTCTCTCAATTGAACTATATTCCAATATCCTCCAATCTACAACTCACTGTAGTATTAGGGAAATCTACCTCCATTCTTTATTCTTTCCTGTCTTCCCCAAATAAATCCCTTACTTAAGATAAAGAAGAAAATGAATATTTTCATTTGAAACACCATAAACTCACCCTGAGTGATTTAGGAGGAGGAGGAGGAGGAGGAAGAAGAAGAAGAAGAAGAAGAAGAAGAAGAAGAAGAAGAAGAAGAAGAAGAAGAAGAAGAAGAAGAAGAAGAAGAAGAAGAAGAAGAAGAAAGAAAGAAAGAAAGAAAGAAAGAAAGAAAGAAAGAAAGAAAGAAAGAAAGAAAGAAAGAAAGAAAGAAAGAAAGAAAGAAAGAAAGAAAGAAAGAAAGAAAGAAAGAAAGAAAGAAAGAAAGAAAGAAAGAAAGAAAGAAAGAAAGAAAGAAAGAAGAAGAAGAAGAAGAAGAAAGAAAGAAGAAGAAGAGAAAAAAGGAAGAAGAAGAAGAAGGTCACCAAAGCAGGAAAAGAATCATTGACTCTTTTATCAATTAGCCAGAGCCACATTTTGTTCAAAGGAAAATATGCTAAGGTATTTCAATGGGCAAAGAAAATGCAAAAAGTGGCAGACTGATCAGTTTCTGACCCAGAACCTAAACACAGGAATTCTCTCAAATCCATGCCTCTTATACAGAAATTAATATAACATTTGAAAAATAAATTCTCACAATCCTCTTCTATTTCTCGGGGAAACTGTACCTCAGTTTCCCCAAAGAAACACCCCAAATATGATGACTATACATTATGACCATGAAGCTTGGGAGTTTCTCAACATGATTTGTTTTTTGAGTGGTTGCATTGACAGATAGTCATTAGGGGGCACTCCACTTCTGGCATAAGGGTCTTTCAAACAAACAAGATAAAAGTGCATGGGGAGGCCTGAAGGGGAGAGGGGACCCAGCCTTCTTTGGTTCAATCCATTATGTCCAAGTACTCAAAGTCTTATGATGTAACTGACTGATTTCTGGGGTCATCTTCTGTTGCTGTCCTCTTCTGAGACTGTCTGAGGTCATGCTGGTGCTCTGAGCAGCTTCTCTGGTCTATCTGCTTTTCCCAATCCAGGTCACTGGTAACATTTTTCCTTGAAGTTGTTTGGGAAATAGATCTTATCTTACAATTTAATACAGTCACTAAAATGCATTTCCAAAATTTAGGTCAGATGGCGAGAGCCAACTCAAAGCTCAGGATTCTAATTTTATAATATGAAAGACATCTCGTTTTCAGATTTAATTCACAAAGTTCAATATTTAAATGGGGAGAAAGACCTGGTTCTTAAAATGTTATCACACAGCTTAAACTTTTTCCCTAACAACCCTGGGAGAGAGGTACAACTATTTCACCTCATGAAATAATTTACATTTCCTGTGCTTTTTGCTGCTCTTTACTTCTATCTGAACTAAGTATTTTGCTTTGGAAAACCACCAATAATAGGTTGAAAGAAAATTTTAAAACTCAATGAGGATTTAACTATTAGAGCTGACTTTTCTAGTAAATAATTTAATATATACCCAGTTTCTGCAGCTTGATATTAGAACATACTCAAAGCCTTAGAAACAATTAGAAGCACATAGCTGTGATATATTCATTTTATCTTTCTACATTCTTCAGAAACTTTTCACTTTATTATCTCACTTATATTATTTATTATTCATTAGGGTGTTATTTGTTATTATGATTATTCATTTTAATTTTCTCAAACTTTAGTTTTCTCAATCCATCCTCCTAAAGATGAGACTATGTAATATGTTGTAGACTATTAAAATTATTGTTATTTTATATTATATTTAATAATTATGTTATATTATATTTTAAAAATTATCCTATTAAAAAAACCATAGATGACAATACTCTATGCAAACATGTAGCTTCTATGCCTGGGCTTGATGACTCCATAAATGAATTTAATTAAAAGCTATTTCAGCCTTTTATAGTAACAATAGATCTGGGATGGAATTCTTAAAAAACTTGGCAAATTATTCCACATTGTATCAAATAAGTTAAATTATAGTGAATATAATCAGTTTTTAGCCATGCTCAAATAAAAACTAGATATCATACCCACATGTTAGAGTAATGCGCTTAGATCTTCTTTATATCTTTGCGTAACCTGCTTGCAATATCCAACATATTCCATACAAAAGTGTCAGTCTTATAACAAATTACAAGTCTTTAAGTAGAATAAGATGTTGCTTAGGGATGATAAAAGAGAAAATAAAACATTTTTCTATAAGTTGCATAAAATTCGTCTAACCCAAAACAAAGTTTCTGATCTAACCTTATTAAGCATTGGAATTTTAATATTATGTATATTTATATTATATTAAATTTTATTGAATATTATATTTAAATATTGAATATTGAAATAAATGTATTAAAATAAATATATTTTACATATAAAATATATTAGATAAATTATAGAATACTATAATATATAAATAAATATATAAACACACATATAAATACATAAATATAAAATGCATAATTATATATCATAAATACTATATACTCACAATAATTGGAATATTAAGCACAGGAATAGCCTGTTTTAGATGTTTCCAGGTCACTTCCTAATTGTACTACTCTGAGATATTTAAAGGATTTTAAATAATTAATGACAGATAATGAGGTCAAACATTTATCTATCTCATTGTGTCCTGGGGTATTAAAAGAATTATAATTTCACACTGAATGACTTTGATCTTACAAACTAACAGCTTAGATATTTTCCATCCTCAGTCTTATAGATAAGGATTCAATATAGTGTTTGATCAATGGCCCTGATTAAAAGGGATGTCCTATGAAAGGAAGAAGCAGGGACATAATAAAGACAGCATCAAAACTGGTTCTTCAGGCCTCAGCCATAGCTTTGCTTAACTTCAGAAAAGAGTCTGAATTAATTAATTAATTCTTCATAATTAATGAATTAATTAATCTTCATACTTCTGTGTCTAGGATGCCAGATAGATTCTGGATTTAACTCAGTGAGAAATGCTCCTGTCCAAAAGAAAGTGTCACAATAGAGAAACCAAGTCAAGGGAATCCTACCCTCATCTTTGCAAAATTGTTCCCTCAACCTTCCCAGGGACAGTCCCTAAACTACAGGAGTTCCCTTTAAGGAAGGAGTGATGGTCTTAATGGAGACTCAGACTCTTATACCTAAAAATTTAGAATTTTAATAGGTCAAAAATCCCCAAAACTTCTCCTAAAAAGCAAAAGCATCATCATTTATAGTTCAGGGCCAGAGTATTGCTTATCTTCTCCATGCCCCAATAGCAATCAGGGTATAGCACTCATCTGTCATAAGAATAATTACAACCTAATTTTACCCATAAATTGTAGATTAAAAATGCAGCTCTACTAAACTGCAGTTATTAAAAATATAATTACATAATTTTCCAAGTGATACAAAATAAAATTCACTTATCATATAAGAATTAACTCATAAAGTTCATCACTTTAACAAGGAGAAAGACCTAGTTCTTAAAATGTGATCTCACCACTTAAGCTTGTTCCTCAACAACCCTGGAAGATAGGTACAAATATTTTACCTCGTTGTAAACCAGATCACATTACAATTCAAACAAGTCAATTCTTGATCAATAATTAGTATTGTCAAGAGTTAAACCTCATCTTTCCAAACAGTTCAGTTTTTCGGTTAATTAATGAGACAGGCTATAAGACCAAAGTCCTTCAAGAACAATGTAACCTCATAAAATATTCAGTAGTTTGTCTGGTAGGATCCCCTTGACTTGGTTTCCCCATTGGATACTTTCTTTTGAACATGAGTGTTTCTCGCCTAGTTAAATCCAGAATAATTGTTACTAGTCTAATACATTAGATGCTGGTTAAACCAAATTAATCCATTTAAAGTAACTTTATCCAAGCACACTTACAAAATCAGATCCCAAATCTTATTAAATAAATCCACTGCAAAAAAGAAAACAATTTCATAGTTCACAATTAAACCATTTTATAAGATAAATAAATTCTTAATGACTTCTCTCTAAAAATAACTTCCTTTCTAATTACAAAGTGGCTATAATGGAGAAGGGGATACGAATTCTTAATTGTTGGTATGAATCTCAAGCAAACAAGAAGATTTAAATAGATCTCATCAAATTTCTCCTTTAAAAATATAGTCAATTAAATACTTGATGAGTTTTAACAATGTAATCATAACCATAACAAATCATTTACCATTTCCCTAAAGAATAGCCAAGTAACTTCAGAATAAAACTTAAGGCTTAGATTAGAACCAGAATTAGAATTAAAATTCAGAACAATGCATTAGAATTTTACAATATATTATCAATAGGGTTGATAAAATAACATGACATTTCCCCAAATGTGTATGCATAACTTCCTTTAAGAGTTCAGTTTATGATATAAAAACATCCAGATTAAAGATTTAAAAATTTAACATTATATCTTCATAATAATTCATCAAATTTCACCTTATCATAAAAATATGTAAGAATTGAAAATATGAAACAAAACTGATGACCAAATTTTTCAATGATCTTCCACAGAACTGCTCCAGCTTCTACACTTGGCATTATCAAATTTAGAACCCTGAATGAAGTTTTCCAATATCAAGTAATTAAACTCCATTAAAGAAACAATAATTTAGTTTCTATTTCTAATAAATCTGTATGGCCAGGATTACATTGGGAGTGATAAGAGAACAGCTCTGGAGATCTCTAAACACACACACACACACACACACACACACACACACACACACACACAAATCTTATTCCTCTTATCAAAGGAAGCTGTCTGTTTATTTCTTCATCCCCAAAATCAGGCTGGCTCAGGAAAAAGGAAATTATAATGCAAATTAAGCATCCAGACACATTACTGACTTTCTAAAGGGAACAAAAACACCCAGAAGACCAACTTCCTTACCAACATGGTCCAGAAAGAAAATGAAGATAAGCACACAACCATTCTGATGCTCTCACTACCGATCTTTTAACCATCCTCACGGCTGCTCCCCAATAAACTAACACATGTGTCTGATGAACTCCCAGTGTCCACAGTGACTCTTCCAAACCTTCTCATCCCTCCTCAAATCTCCTTTGACTTCCTCTCCTCCCATTCTCTCGCCTGACAACCTCTCCTCATATTTTACAGAAAGGTGGAGACGTTCACCACGAGCTCCTTCTCCTCTCCTCTTCTTTATCTCATGTCTCTCAGGTGCCTTCTACCAGGTTCTCTTCTTTTACCCCCTCTCACAGGATGGGGGGGGGGCTCACTTCTTTTTTTTTTTAACCTTCACCTTCCATCTTGGAGTCAATACTGTGTATGGGCTCCAAGGCAGAAGAGTGGTCAGGGCTAGGCAATGGGGGTCAAGGGACTTGCCCAGGGTCAGGGGCCTCACTTCTTACCAACGCCAACCCTTCTACTTGCACAAGTGATCCCATTCCGTGTCCTCTCTTCCCACAGATTACTTCTTCTGTCATCTTCTACTAGAAGTCTTTCTCAAATCCTATTAATTCTAATTTCTTCCTACTTTAATATTTCTTTGCATGTGGTCTTCCCAACTAGTTCTTTGAGGGGCAAGGACTGCATTTTGATTTTCTTTTTTTTTCTTATTCCCATCATTTAGCACAGTGCCTGGCACATAGAAGTTGCTTAATAAATATTGACCAACTTGATCAATGGCACATGTAAAGCCCAGTGAAATTGTGCATCAGCTACAGGAGGGGGGAGAGGGGAGGGAAAGAGCATGAATCTTGTAACCATGGGAAAATATTCTAAATTAATTAATTTTTTATTAATTAATTTTTATTAATTAATAATTAAATGTTAATTTATATTAATTAATGATTAAATATTGATTTAAAATAATTAATTGAAGGTGATTGATTTATATTAATAATTAATAAAATTAATTAAATAAAATTTGTCAAAAATAAAACACACACCAAATAAATAAACAAATAAAAAATAAATAAATATTGGCCAACTCCCTGAATGATTGACTCTGCCTTTGTCCAGATCCCATGTGGAATATCGTGTTTAGTTCTGAGTACTTCAATTAGGAAGCACTTTGATAGCCTAGAGAGCAACCAGAAAGTACCCTTTAGATCTGAGTAGCCAATATGGTGAAAAGCCATGAGTCCAAGATATAGGAGAATTCGTTGAAGGAACTGGGGAAGTTTAGTCTAGAGAAGAGATAGCTCAGAAGATCATGATAACTGAACTCCAATAGGTACCCTGGGGAAAGAGATGAGCCTTTTTCCTTTGAACCAGAGGGTGGAATTAGGAACACTGGGCAGAATCTCTAAAGAAGTGAAATTGGGGTTAATGTGGACAAAACTTCTTTTCTTTCAACCCAAATAGGGATTCTAAACCATGTTAAATTTGTATTTTATTCTAGTTCCCCTCCTTTCTAATAAGTATAGAAAGCAAGTGTATAAGGAGCCAGGAAAAGAGAGCAATAGTAGGAAATAAGATGCTAAAGAAGATCCTGGAAATCAGGTACAAACCATCCCAAAGATCATTTACAAATTGTATCCTATTTGAACCAACACTCATAGTTTGGTAATATGGGCTGGATCAGCAGAAGCCATCTAAGCTTCTGGTACTACAGTGTGTAAATTCTAGATAAATTCCAGACCTCCACAGCTCCAGAACAGCAGAACATCTAAAGGGGCTCATCATTTTCCTTTGTATCACAAAAATGAGTATTGGCCATTCCTCCTCTTCTAAAATTATCCACCCCCTCAAGGTTTCAGATCATTGGAGTACCAAAAACTCACTGTAAATCCTGTACACATGAAGTACATGTTACTGACATGTCCAGAACTGGTTTCAAGTACATACAATACACACTCATGAACACATAAAACACACATAATGGTGAAGAACAGGATGAATTAGTTGTAGATTTTAATGTGAAAGGTTTCATTTGGAAGAAAGCCATTGGTCTAGCTGCAGATTTATTTATTGAGTTGAAAGCCACCATTTTTTACAATAATAATGGATATGGAAGAGGGGAAGCAAAAGCCTGTCATAGTCAGCTTCTGGCTGCCCACCCAACGGCCCACCCAATCTTGCCCTAACACAGCTTGCTTAAGTCCTTTGTAGTACAGCCAACCTCACAGCAGAAAATGGACAGACTACTGGACAAATCTTCCTTCTTTTGTCTCCCAGTGCCCACAGGGTGGTGATTCCTTGAGGGGATTTTATCATCAGGGGATTCAGGATAGAGGAGGCTGTCATCTGTGAGGTCTTCAGAAGCTCCATTTTGGTTTGGTACATCGAAGAACTTTGTTCCTTCCACTGTAGGAAAACAACAACCAGAGAGAGAGACAGAGACAGAGAGACAGAGAGAGACAGAGACAGAGACAGAGACAGAGACAGAGAGACACATAGAGACAGAGACAGAGAGAGACAGACAGACAGAGACAGAGAAAGAGAGAGAGAGAGAGAGAGAGAGAGAGAGAGAGAGAGAGAGAGAGAGAGAGAGAGAGAGAGAGAGAAATTCATGACCATGTTAGAGGGGAACTACAGACATTTCCACATTAGGAAAGTGAAATATGAGGCACCATCATTGGAATGGCTTTTACTGTTGGGTATCTCGTGGGCACTCAGAGTTCTGATTTTAAAAAAAGGCGAAAGCAGAGGGGCACCAATTTAGAGCAGAAATGGACCCATGGGACTATTCCATAAGTTGAATTCTCATTTTTATAAAGAGCTGGAAGAGCCCTTAGAGACCTTCCAGTACAGCTCCCTCCCTTGAAAGGTGAATGTGCCACCTAACAATGGGAAGGGAATTGCCAGGTCACTAGAAAGAAGCAGTCAGAATTCAATTCCAGGTCCTCAAACCTTACCAGTGCTTATTTCCATTCTATCATTTACAAAAATATTTATTATAGGACAAAAACAAAGGCAAAAAATATTCCATTCCATCCCACAAAAAGGGATTTGAAACAGAGGGGAAATATGCTTATTTGATTGGAATTTGAATCTCTATATTTAAAAAATAACAGAATTTTTTTAATAGGGTAGGAAGAGGTGAGTTCAAATCCTGGCTCAGACACTTGCCAACTATGTTAGCCTAGTGATCATTTAACTTTAATTTAACTGGTAAGTCAGTTTCTTAAGCTCTATAAAGTGAGGACAAACATCATGCCTATGTCCCAGGGCTATGGTGAGGATGAAATAAGACAATATTTGTAAAGCACGTTGTATATCTTAATACATAGAGGTTGCTCAAACCCCCCTTCTGCTGGAGGTCTTCCCAGTCCTCCCACTCCTAGTACCTTCCTCCCTCAGATAATCCTCCACCCACCCTTGGACATTTTTTCCACATCGCCTTCCCCATTGGAATGTGAAGTCTTTAGGGGTAGGAAATATCTTTTGTCTTTCTTTTGAACCTCCAGCATTTAGTACAGAGCCTAATGCATAAAAGTTTGACCACTGCTTGTCAACTGATCTCCATCATAGCCCTGTGAGGCAGACATTCCAAGTATTCCTATCATTGCTGTTCCATACAGGAGGAAATGACAGTCCAACCAGAATAATGGAATTACATGATGCCATACAGCTTTTGAAGCCATCCAGTCTTTACCCAAATACCTCTACTGAGGGGAAACTGAGTCACTCTGTCCCAATTTGGCCAGCTTTGATTTTTAGGATGTCTTCCTGACACTAAATTTTAAATTGCTTTTGTCTCTTCCTTCCCACTGTTTCTGGTCCTGCCCTCTGTGGCTTGGACTGAGCTTAGAAGGCTCATCCATATTGAAGTAGAAAGGAGTTTCCATGCCTTCAAACCCATCCTTCAAACAAAAGAAATTCCTGTTATGCCATCCCCATCCAGTGGTTATCTAGACTCCAAGGGACATATATGACATCTCAAGCCCCCCCCCCACTCTTTGGAGGCAGCTCTCCTTGGGAGGCACCAAGTCTAAAATGACACTTTGGAGCCTGTCCCCATTGTTCCAGGTTCCATCTTCTCACATTAGTTGCTGTTGGCATGACAACACAGATGATGTCTTCTGTAGCCAAGAAAAAAAGGAGCCTGATCCCTCCTCATCAGGATAGCTTTGGGGATGCTAAAAGACAGCTCTCATGTCTCTTCCACGTTTCCTTTTCTTGAGGCTAACTGGGTCCAGTTCCTTCCACCAAACCTCATATGACATGGACCCAAGGCACCCTACCTCCTTGGCTATCCTACTTGGCAAGCTCCTGGCATAGTTTACTCTTGCCAAGACTGATCTGACTAAAGAGTAGCAAACAACAAACGAGCCTACGTCTTACCCTTATCTTCAAAGGCCTCTTGAAGGTCCTTTTTCCACCGAGAGCCACCACAGACGTAGACAACAGCCCTAATAAAATCTCGCCCACAGATCTTCAGTACCTCCTTGCCACTTCCTCCAGAGATGGCCACCAGGGCTGACAATAAGAAGAAAGCCCAGACCGAGCCCTTCATGTTTCTGATGAGTGAATGAAATCTGAAAAGCAGAACTGGGAAGGACAGCAAAGAAAGGGGTCTTGGGAAATCCTGGTTCTCAGGGCTGATTTATACCAAAGGACTGATCCAGCTATCGGGTGGAGGTTCACCATAAAATGTTTGTTGAGTAAACATGGGTTGGATAATGGGTTTTATGGCTGTAGATTTAGGCCACTTGTAAATTCTTTAGTGCCTACTATTTCCCATTAAGATCTCTGGGGAAGATTTTGACCTACCCCAGCTGATGGATGTGGAGTTCACAATCACCCCCAAATACAAAGTGATGTAAATCAAAGAGCGTTTTATGGAGCTCATCAGGTCACTCTACATACTTGGTCCCTGAAAAGGCCCTGTTCCAACCCAAACAAATTAAGGGAAAAAGTGAGCTAAAATCCAACCAACCAAAGTAAAAAAGAGGGAAATGAAGGAAAAATCAAGCTTTCCCTTTCTGTGACAAACTCTAGAATGACACATGCCCTCAGAAGCCAAGAGGCTCACTTCGCAAGGTAGTAAGAACCTGGGATCAACTAAAGATCTGCCACATTCTCAACTATGGAAGCAAACTGTCCTGTCCAGGTGAAAATCCTTCCATGACTCCCTTCAACACAGATGCTAAAACAACCACATTTCTGTAAAATATCTCTCAAAGTCTCTCTCCACTGCACACAATTCCTCTTAGGATCCCTTCACACCTATAATAATCCCTTTGGAAGTCCAAGAAAAAAAAACAGCTTCTTTTTGATCTTTGTCTGTTTGGGCACCTATATGTATATGTGTATGTATATGTATATGTATATGTATATATATACGTGTGTATGTGTATGTATATGTATATACATATATATATACACACATATTTAAGTCCCACCCATCCCACTCCTAAGTAAAATGTATTGTTTAAATTTTTGTGCCCTCCACTCCTAGCATGTAGTAGGCATGAAACATGTAGGATGGATGCGAAATTGAAATGGATTATATTCCTAGAGGTTCTGGTTCTGTTTAAAAAGCAAGGGAACATTTCTAGTAGAATTTTGTAGATCTCTGGAGTAGGGGTAGAATGTTTCAGGTGCAGAAATTCTCAAAGACCATCTACTCAGTTTTTTATTTATTTATGTATTTCTTTGTTTATTAAACCCTTACCTTCTGTCACAGAATCAATGCTGTATATTAACTTCAAGGCAGAAGAGCAGAAAGGGCCAGGCAATAGGGGGTAAGTGACTTGCCCAGGGTCACCCAGCTAGGAAGTGTTTGAATCCAGATTTGAACCCAGGATCTCCTGTCTCCAGACTTGGCACTCAATCCACAGAGCCATCTAACTGTTCTAGCCTTTCATCATTTTGAACAAAGCTACCATGTGTTGTCACACACACACACACACACACACACACACACACACACACATACAAACACACCAATCTTCTCTGGGCACTTAGTTCCTTCAACTAAGCCTCATATGGTATGAACACAAGGTCTCCTTTCTTACTAATACTTCTCCTCTGGACATTCTTTAGCTTTCCAGTGTCCTGTTGTCCTCAGAACCAAACACGATACCTCATCTAAGGGCAGTACACATAGGAGTGACCATCTCCCTATTCTTGGAAGCAATGATTCATCCTTTTTTTAAATAAGTCCAAGATTTCATTAGCTTTTTTTCTGCCATATCAATACCATTGACTTAAACTGAGCTTGCAACCCACTGAAATTCCCAAGCCCTTTTCTGGGCCATTTAAAAATTTTTTTTATTTAATTGATTAATTTAGAGTAGTTTTCCAGGATTACAAAAATCTTCCCCTCCCCCCAAACCCCTCCCATATCCAATGCACAATTCCACTGGGTTGTACATGTGTCATTGATCAAGACATTTCCATATTATTGATATTTCCACTAGGTGATCATTTAGAGTCTACATCCCCAATCCTATCCCCATCGACCCATGTGATCAAGCAGTTGTTTTTCTTTTGTGTTTCTACACCCACAGTTCTTCCTCTGAATGTGGATGGTGTTCTTTCTCATAAGTCCTTCAGAATTGTCCTGGGTCATTGCATTGCCACTGATGGAGAAGTCCATTACATTTGATTGTACCACAGTGTATCTGTCTCTGTGTACAATGTTCTACTGGCTCTGCTTCTCTCACTCTGCATCACTTCCTGGAGGTCATTCCAGTTCACATGGAATTCTTCCAGTTTATTATTCCTTTGAGCACAATAGTATTCCATCACCAACATATACCACAATGTGTTCAGCCATTCCCCAATTGAAGGGCATCCCCTATGTGCTTATTGATAGTTTTGGTTTCTTTATCTGAAAATTGCCTATTCGTGTCCCTTGCCCATTTGTCAATTGGGGAATGGCTTAATTTTTTTGTACATTGATTTAGCTCTTTTATAAATTTGAGTAATTAGACCTTTGTCAGAGGTTTTTGCTATGAAGTTTTTTTTTCCAATTTGTTGCTTCCCTTCTAATTTTAGATGCATTGGTTTTGTTTGTACAAAAACTTTTAAATTTGGTGTAATCTAAATTATTTGTTTTACATTTTGTAATTTTTCTAACTCTTACTTAGTCTTAAAAACTTTCCTTTCCCAAAGATCTGACAAATATACTATTCTGTATTCACCTAATTTACTTATAGTTTCCTTCTTTATATTCAAGTCATTCACCCATTCTAAGTTTATCTTGGTGTAGGGTACACCAAGGGTAACTAAGTTTTCTAATATTTCTTATCTCATTTTTATTTACTTTTTAGTTTCATTTATCTAGATATGATAAAGGAAGGTTCAGGTCTCCCGCTAGTATAGTTTTACTGTCTATCTCCTCCTTGAGCTCCACTAGTTTCTCCTTTAGAAAATTGTATGCTATAGCATTTGGTACATACATGTTGATTACTTATATTTCCTCATTGTCTATACTGCCTTTTATCAAGATGTATTTACCTTCCCAATCTCTTTTGATCAGATCTATTTTTACTTTGGTTTTGTCAGATATCATGATTTCAACTCCTGCCTTCTTTTTCTCAGTTGAGGCCCAATAGATCTTCCTCCAGCCTTTGATCCTTATTCTGTATCTACCTGCCTCATATGTGTTTCTTGTAGACAATATATGGTAGGATTTTGGTTTCTAATTCAATCTGCTATTTGCTTTTGTTTTACGGATGAGTTCATTCTATTCACATTCAGAGTTATGATAACCACCTCTGTATTCCCCAACATTTTGATATCCTCTCCTAGTTCTGCCCTTTCTTCTTTTGCTATGTCTTTTTAGACCAGTGGTTTGCTTTTAGTCAATCCCCCTAATCCCCACCCTTATTATAGTTCCCTTTCTGCTCCTTCCCTTTTTATTCCCTTCTTATTTTTAGTGTCTATTAAGTTCCCTCCCCTACCCCTCTTTCCCTCCTTTTTTGTACTCCCCACCCCACTCCCCCCTTTAGTTTTTCCCTTCTCACTTTCCCTGTAGGGTAAGATAGAATTCTATACCCAATGTATCTAGATGCTCTTCACTCTCAGAATTGATTTCACTGAGAGTAATATTTAAGTATTTCCTATTAGCACTCTCTTCCTCTCCTTCTTATAATAGTATTCTTCCCCTCTCCTTCCCATGCACCTCTTTCTGTGATATCTATTATCCTATTTATCATAGGACCCTGAGAAAGTCATTGCCTCTCAGTAGGCAATCCTCCAAGACTCTGTTGTAGGAAAAGAGCTGTTCATCTTTTGGGAGAAGGAATTTCCTTAAATTCCCTCCATTGATGAAATCACAGGTCCAGGTTCCATCCCTGGAGAATTGAGGAATCCTCCTCAGCTTCTGGATTTGGCTGATCTACGTAGATTTTAGAACACCAGCTCCAAAGGGCCTCCCCTTCCATTTCCCTGCCCCAACCCCAGCCTGTGCCTTGCCTCTACATATAGATGCAGCTACCTCTGAGAAGACTCTCCACCAATCCCCACTTGTTTAGGGATGCCACAGCAAGGAAAGATGACCTCCAAGCATATGGGAAATTGATGTCCATGGATTTACCCCAGTGAGTGATGCTCTCTTGGCCATGGACAACCCAGGAGATGGAAGTCTCAAAGACGTTTTCCTCACCCATGCCCACTATGGTATATACTTCTACAATTATAGCTTTTGGAAGAATGCTAGAGATGTAAGGAGAAGGACCAGCATGATATCTTTTAGTCTAGAAAATGATCAAAATTACTGAGAAATTTAAAGATCAGAATGGTCATGTCCATAAAGTCACAACAAATAAACTTCTCCAGGCAAGAAGGGATTGGATGAATCAAACTTTTATTTATTTATCAGAAAAAGTCATGGAAAAGCCTGACTTTTAACATAACACAACAGAAAACTCCATCATCACCTGCATTGTTAAGAGATTGTTTAATATGCCTCATGCTACCAAAAACTCAAAAGCTGCTTTTTTGTGACTTCTCTCCTAGTTTAAAAGATGGCTCCAAAAGAATGTAGTGACACTAATAATGATTTGGGGTTGAAATAACAGAGCAAAATGAGAAATAGCAACCGCTCTCTGCCGACACTACGTCTATGCTTAATGGACCCCAACATTTCCCTGGGAATTTGCTAAGGCACTGGTGTCCCGACTTCCCATCTCCACTAGGTAAATTGCTGTATGGCTGAAAACAATGTCCGAGGATCACATCGATGTCAGGAGTTTGGTAAAATCAAAAGTTTCCACGACAACAACAATGCTTTTAGAGAAGCTGCCATGAATGTTGCTACACCAAACACCAGCTCTAGTTGGCAAGCTGTGGTTCCTGCTTCTGGTTGCCCAGGCTTGCTTGGGGGCTCTTACTATAGACCACGATGATCAGGGCCTTCTAGAGGTAACCCAGTGAGGTCCTAATCTGGCCACAATTATTCCTGGAAAGTTGTGCCAATGCGAGGTCAGCTTTCAAAAAGGGAAACCTTGGCCAGCCATGGTTTGGACAAGGGATGCCCACGTGGTCTCCTCTGAAACTCTCAGCATTCACAGGGGTTTTCCAGATCAATAGTAGATGTATTATATTTATTCTGGATCTGCTTCTCAGCCTGGACTTTCAAGAGGAGCACCAGCCCTAGGGCATGCTGGTAGAGGGATGCTCAGAAACCCGATCTGTGCCAGATGGGTCACGACGTGGGTCTCAGAGGCTGCTGAGCCCAGAATCAGCTTGTCTGAAATTTTCTGGAATAGCTTCTCTTAAGTAATAAGTGCAGCCTATAAGAAATCACTGTCACGTAATAGAAACTAGAGATACACTCCAAAACTATTCAAGGAGAAAACTCCTCTAGGAAATAAGGGAATCAGGTATCCTATCTATGTTTAAAGAATCAGAAAGAAACTTTAGAAAAATTATCAGTTTCTTAAATACAAGACAAAGCAAACTTTGGAATCTAATAATAATTATCAAGTTATGTCATTACAGCTGGAATACATTTTCTTATAATTTGGGTTGGGTTAACACCAGTTAAATGATAGGCAAATCCACTGCCATCTTCTGGCACATTCCACCAGAAAGCTGGAGAACTTCCGACAAGGGTTTTATTAAATCAGTTTAAATAACACATAAAATGTACCAAAAATCTTTCATTTGATTTATGTTCAAATTAATTATAAGGTAAAAATACAGATATTATGCCTGAGCCAAAATCACAGAGTCTCTCTAAAGTACAGAAAATAGTGGCTATTTGATATAAAAATCCAGTCCATTTTCTTTTTTATAAAAATATAATCTTCAACAAATTATATACTGTATGCCTCAGGTCCAAGTAAAGTGTCAATGGCATCTGCCTAGAAAGTGAAAACAAAATACACAATGACGGTGTTAGAAAAAGCCAAGTGAAGTTGTTTTTAAAACATCACTCACTAATGATAGGATACACACACACACACACACACACACACACACACATCAACCAATGAGAATGGAAAATGTCATATTCTATTATAAACTTATTCTTTCCCATAAATGTTCCTTTAGTTTTGCAAGTATTTCTTTACATATGAAATTTGGTATTGATGCCCCTGAGTAAATCATAAATTTCTCTAGGCTTCAATTTCTTCATTTATAAAATGGAGGCAGGGGAATGGAGAAGAGAAGAGTAAAACAATTAGATTTATTTATACAATAAGATCCTTTCCAGCTCCAAAACCATGATTCTACTTAATGGCAAGAATTTACTGTAGGGTGCTAAAATTCTCAGACAAATTCCATAACTTGATACAAGTTGAATTATGTTAAATATTATTGACAGATTTCCCCCACACAACTACCACTACTTTTTCCCTCTCCCAGTGTCTATATGAACTTTTATATGAATATACTGCATAAGAAAATAAGCTTCTTGAAGGCAGCGGATGTTTCATTTCTGCCTTTTTATCCCTAGGGCTGCTGAACAGTGCCTAGCACGAGTGTAGTAACCATTTAATAAATGCTTAACTGAAAACAAAATGAATGCTATTATTTTACCAGGAGCAGCTAAGTGGCACAATTGGGGACAGCAACTAGCCTGGAGTCAGGAAGATGTATTTTACTGAGTTCAAATCTGACTCGAGACATTTACTAGTCTAGGCAAATCACTGTTTACCTCAGTTTCCTCAATGTGTAAAATAAGCTGAAGAAAGAAATATCAAATGACTCCCATTGGTTTGCCAAGAAAACCTCAACTGGGGTCATAAAGAGCCAATCACAACTGAAATGGCTAAACCACAAAGTACTATGATCAAGTATGAATACTCAAACTTTTATTAATCAGAAAGAGTCATGGAAAAGTCTGACTTTTAACATAATGCAGCAGAAAACTCCATCATCACCTCCATTGTTAAGAGATTTTTTTTAAATGCCTCCTCCTCCTAAAAGCTCAAAAACTGCTTTTTTGTGACTTCTCTGCTATAAATATAAGTAAAATCAATAAAAGTGAGTCAATAAAAATTCTTTTTTATACTGGATAAGCACAAGGAGCTAATACTGCATTCCTCAGATTAAGTTCTAGTATTAAAGTCTGCCATCAAGTCCCAGGAGAGATTTTCGATACTGATCTATTTGTGCCGTATCTCTCATCCAACTTTACACAGTCCTCTGGAGCAGGATATCCCATTTTTAAAGGGTTCATGTCATATATGGGCCCTCTTATGTATGTCCATTCCCGTGTATTACTTAAAACGTGCTTTTAAGGAAAAAAAAGTTTGTGCATTATAATATCGTATACACTAAAAATAAAAGGATTTTTATTTTGGTTTGTCTTACACATGGCTTTAGTATGAAATATAAAAATCGAAGCACCCAAAAAACCATGAAACCACGTGGAAAATGGTTTTGCCCCACGTGTCCCAAGTGATCATATTGTATCATTAATTGAGGGACATTATTTACCTCTGAAATCTTGGCATGGGACTTTTTTAAATTGGGGGGGGGTTTATTTAATTAATACATTTCGTTGGGGGGACTCCAAAAGTCTCTCACAAGAGCACGTTGTTGTTCGGGCTGTCTAACTATTTGTCGGGTCATTGGGCAAAGATGGAGGCCCCGCTGGCCATGTCCCTCTCCGTTTATTTTACAGAGGAGGAAACGGAGGCACACAGGGCACAGTGGCCGACTTGCCGGGGCAGACAGGATGGGAGGCCAAGGGGAGTCAAGCCTGGGTCACTCCGGGTCCAGCACTCTCGGCCCTGGGCCATCTGGCAGAGCAGGACAAGCTAACAGAAGAGGAATCCCTCCCCCCAAGCTGGGCAGCGGAAACGGGAAAGCTGGAGGGACAACTGTCCGCCCTGACGAGGTATTCTCTGGGCAGCCTCTGAACACGAGCGCCTCTCGGGAAGGAGCGTTTCATCAAGGGATGCCCAACGGGAAAAGGAAGAGGGGAAGGACGTCGGTGGAGATGTGCAGCCTTCCGCTGAGCCTGGGGGCCGAGTTACATCTATTTTCCGCCTCTGAGCCTACCCGGCCAGACTCCCCGTGCACCGGCATGTCCTTCAGTTCGTAGACGGTGACTTGTCCTTCGCTGTCTCCAATCAGAATGCAGTCGGTGTGTTTAGCGAAGAGGACCGTCGTGATTTTCACTCCGGGGTAAGCGTTATTCACGATGATCGGGTCCAAACTGCAACGAGAAAACACCTGCGTTACTGAATTCCCCCAGCAACATGCTGTCCTTACACGGTGCGCTGCTTTCTTTGGGCCACCCCCCACCCCAGCGCCATCTTTGGCCACGCCCATCCATTAAGCCTTGTCTCTGAGGTTCCTGTTTGGAGATGGAGTCTTCCTCGCCCGTTCTTCATCATTAAGGCTTAATACACGTTCACGTTAAAATTCATCTTCCATTTCTCAGCGGACGGGCTGCGTTTCCTCCTACAAAATGCTAAGATCCTTCAAGGCAGGGAGTGTGCGTTCTCCAAGCAGCCCTGACAGCTTCCTGCACAGATTTGGGGGGAATAAAAGGAACTTTCATGAAAATAGATATTGCTTAGAATGGACCGCTAAGAATAAGGCTCTTTTCCGTAATTCTGGTATCCACGTCAAAGACCCCAAAGTGGGATAGAATCTGGGCTTGTGGCCCTGTCAGGACGTCTGCCATCCTGGCACACTCCGGTGTCTGCCCTTCCTCATCTTGAGTCCATCTCAATGCTCCAAAATAAAACAAATGTCCATTTTCTCAGGCACGTTGTGGTGTTGGACTCTCCGTGGCCCCGTGGACCACAGCACTGCAGAGCCTTCGGTCCTCCACTCTCTTCCAGAGCCTGTCCACGCTCCCCTCCGCTGCTCCCCTGGCAGTGTCCATCCATCTCCACGGGGTCATGCCCTTCTCCCTTTGCCTCCCACCTTTCCCAATGAAATGTCTTCTCATGAGGTGGCCAAAGGGTTTAAGCTTCAGCTTTTGGATCTGACCTTCCTGTGAAAACGCTGAATGGATCTCTTTAGGTGTTGACTGATTGGATCTCGTGGCTGGGGCCTCTGGGACCCTCAGAATCTCCAGAACCACCACCCAAGGGTCAGTTCTTTTATTTTTTAACTTTTTTTTTTATCACTTACACATAATAACAAATTCCCACGGAAGCTTTCCTGAGTTATAGGACTGAACTTGCATCCCTCCCTCCTTTCCCCTTCCCGAGCTGACGGCAATTTGATCAGGGTTATACAGGCAAAACATTTCCATTTTTGTGAGTAATCTTATTAAAGCTAAACCTCTAAACATAAACCCAAATAAACAAATGAAAAATGGTCTGCTTCCATCTCCATTCTGACTCCACCAGTTCCTTCCCCGGAGGTGGAGAGCATTCTTGGCTGGAAGTTCCTCAGGATTGTCCCGAATCAGGGTATTGGAAAGAGTCGATCCTGCAGTGGTCCGTTTACAGCCGGACTCTCACAGCCAAACCCAAGGACCTTTCCTGGCAAGGGGACATCTCTGCTTTTTAGCATGAGGTCCAGATTTGCCATCACTTTTCTTCCAAGCAGCAAACATCATTTGTTTCATGACTGTCGTCACCTTCTACAATGATCTCTGAGCAACGGAATTATAAAATCTGACACCGCTTCCATTTCTCTCTCCATCTGCCAGGAAGTTATGGGCCCAGTTGCCAAGATCTTAGTTTTTAGATGTGTCCATATGATAGGAAAATCACTTTTCACATATCAAAATCAACACTTATAAAAATCCCCATATTTTCCCCTTCAGTGTCTCTTCCCTATTAGCTCAGTCATTATGTTCCAGCACTTCACAATTACCACAGACTTCTTTTTCAGATTCTGATGCGAATTAAAAGCAGGACTTTTTTTTTTTTAAGCAGGGAAGCTTATCTATTTCCTTTAACCCTTTCTTTTAAAAATTTCTTTTTTGTATTATGGACTTGATAGACATCAACCAACAAGAACATTCTCATTTACAAACAAGGCCAGAAAACTAGGATTGTATATGAAGCCACAAGTCTCTGTTGTACATACACAGTTGGATTTTTTAAGTCCACATTAGTATGGTTAGCACGAATCATGAGTAAAAAAACTTAAAATAAATTTGGAAACCTCTTGTTAATAACTTGTTCTAGCTTGTTACAAAATTAACAAAATCCCTGCATATTAAGATAAAGATCATTCTATTTTATTTAGAATTTAACTCATTTAATTAAAATTTCATTTAAAATCAAATTTAATTAGAATTAAATTCTACTAAATATTGCTTATTAAAGACCTATGCATAGCTTATCTAATTATAACTTTGATGCAATTACTTAAATCCACAACTACTACCTTATCTGGTAGTATTTTCAATATCCTCTAAAAGGGACTTCTGGCATTTCAATTGATTATTCATTTGACTATCTGCTGCTGCCTTTGCTCAAATCACTTTCTAATTATAATTTTTTCTCACTCCTGTTGGAATACATCCTTCAAAAGTTTCATATTTATCCTTATCCCAATATGATATGACTAAGAAGTCCCTACCTTCATTAATTCATTGCTGGTGGAGTTGTGAACTGATCCAGCCATTCTGGAGGGCAATTTGGAATTATGCCCAAAGGGTGATAAAAGACTGTCTGCCCTTTGATCCAGCCACAGCCCTGCTGGGTTTGTACCCCAAAGAGATAATAAGGAAAAAGACTTGTACAAGAATATTCATAGCTGCGCTCTTTGTGGTGGCCAAAAATTGGAAAATGGGGAGATGCCCTTCAATTGGGGAATGGCTGAACAAATTGTGGTATATGTTGGTGATGGAATACTATTGTGCTCAAAGGAATAATAAAGTGGAGGAATTCCATGGAGACGGGAACGACCTCCAGGAAGTGATGCAGAGCGAGAGGAGCAGAACCAGGAGAACATTGTACACAGAGACTGATACACTGTGGCACAATTGAAGGTGATGGACTTCTCCACTAGGGACAATGCAATGTCCCTGACCAATCTGCAGGGATCTAGGAGAAAAAACACTATTCATAAGCAGAGGATAAACTGTGGGAGTAGAAACACCGAGGAAAAGCAACTGCCTGACTACAGCGGTTGAGGGGACATGACAGAGGAGAGACTCTAAATGAACACTCTAATGCAAATATTAACAACATGGCAATGGGTTCAAATCAAGACATATGTGATACCCAGTGGAATCACGCGTCGGCTACTGGGGGTGAGGGGGGGAGGAAAAGAAAATGATCTTTGTCTTTAATGAATAATGCTTGGAAACGATCAAATAAAATATTATAAAATTAAAAAAAAAAGAAGTCCCTACCTTATCCTAATACTAGATTGATCGATTGATCGATCTATCAATCTATCGATCTATCTATCTATCTACTTGTCTGTCTGTCCATCCATCCATTACTCTATATACCTATCCATCCATCTATGTACATATCCAGCCATCATCTCTCTCCCCCCTCTCTCTCTTCCTCTCCCCACCCTCTCTCCCTCTCTCTCTCCTTCTACCCTCTTATCCTCTCCCCCTCTCTTTCCCTTCCTCTCCCTCTCTCTCCTCTTTCCCTCTGTGTCTGTGTGTGTCTCTCTCTGTCTCTCTTTCTCTCCTCTCTCTGTCTCTCTCTCTCTGTCTCTCTCTCTCCTCTCTGTCTGTGTCTCTCTCTGTGTGTATGTGTGTGTCTCTCTCTGTCTCTTTTTGTCTCTCTCT